>NW_006772276.1:10967-64036 GCF_000442215.2 Lipotes vexillifer
TTTCCCTAAGAATCCAATCTTTGTCACCTTCTCTTATTACTCTATATTTAGATTAATCTTGTACATACTGATGACTTTATTCATTTAAAAAACTTTTGAGTGGATTTTATGTGATAAACACTGTGCTAATGTCTGGGGGTTAAAAAAAGATCTCATCTATGTTGTTGCACAGAGGTAAACACATAACCTAGGGGAGTATATAAAAGATTCATCAAGGGGCACTGAATCCAATCATCTGATTGCATTTTGGAAAATCAAACTGGCAACAATGTGGAAATGGTTTGGACTGGACAAAATGTCCAGAAGCTAGGAAGAAAAGAAAATCTCCAGAAGCTAGGAAGAAGCTAGGAAGAAAATATGGGGCCTAATCTAAGTCAGTTCAAGTGATGCTGGAGAAAAGAAGACCAATTTGAAGACATTACAAAGAGACATAATATATAGGAAATTGGATATGGAGGTAAAGAAAATGGAAGAGTTATGTTGACGACTCTGAGGCTTCTCACTAGGGTAACTGGCTAGATAGTAGTGCCACTCACTAAGAAAGAAAATAATATAGGATAAGGAGTAATTTTAACTTGTTGCATCTGAAGTGCCTGTGAGACACCCAAGAGATAATGTGTAACAGGCAGCTGCATATACACTAGAGTTCAGAAAAGAAATATGGACTGAAAACATACATTCTGGGAGATCAGTATCATATAGTTGATGTGGAAGACATGCAAGGAGATAAGACTAACCACAAAAAGATTATAGAGTAAGAAAAGAAAGATAAATTAATCCTAGGAGGACATCACAATTTATAAAGTAAGTAGAGGAAGAAAAGCCTTCCAAGAAGGCTAAGCACTCAGAGGAAACATCTGGAAAGTGAAATACCATGGAAATCAAGGGATTTGATTTGAAGGGTCTGGTTTGAAGAAGACGAGAGTGGCCAAAAAAGTCCAGTGAGGCACTGACTTTTACAGTAGAAGAAATAAGATGTGTCCATTGATTTAACAACAAAGGGGGCACTGAAAATCTTGACAAGAGCAAGCAGTCTCAGTGGTGGGGCAGAAGCCAGACTTCAGTTGATTGAAGAGTGATTTGAAGAGAAGACATAGTAAATATGAATATAAGACACATGTCCAGGGATATAGGAAGGAGAAGGGATAGGAGGTAAAAAGAAATATAGGGTTGAGATAGGTAGGATTCGTTGTTGCTTTTAAGACGAACATGACTTGAATATGTTTATATGATGAGAAACAGCCAGAAAAGAGATAAAGTTTGAAGATACACGAGAGGAAAATGATACCTGAAACAAGGTCACTAAGAAGAAGGAAGAGGACAAATCTGAGAGGAATATACTTAAACAGGAAGGTTATTGGGAGGTTGAAAAAAATAAAGGCAAGGATGGGTGCTATTGTGGGCTGAGTTGTATCCCTAAAAACATATAGGGATAGAAGTTCAAGTCCTAAACCCTGGTAGCTGTGAAAATGACCTTATTTGGAAATAGGGTCTTTACGGATGTAATCAAGTTAAAATGAGTCATATTGGATTAAGGGGGGCCCTAATCCAATGACTGATATCCTTATAAGATAAAAATTTGGACACTAACACACAGATACAGAGGGGAGATGACTGTGTGAATATGGAGATTATTTTAACAAAATATAAGTTTTGGTTTGGAACTCAGTTTAGCTAAAGAAATTTTACATTTGTTTGAGGTGCGGGTAATATGCAATATTTGGTTTCAAGTCTCAGGTACTGATAGTGATGGGAAAGTTTGTTCTAGTGAATAGTTTAATCTTTCCTGTAAAATCTTATTGATTTCCATTGTAAATTATTTCATCCACTGTCTTTCATTCCCTATGCCTAGATGATCAGATATTCAAAAATAAGCGAGTTCAAATTAATAATGTTTTACTCTAGTCTTTCTTCAATATTTTTTGGTCAATTGCTTCATTCCCCTCAAATGATTTGTAATGCAAATGAAAGAATCTAATAAGTCACGAGTTAGATTCTGACTTCTTGAATTAACTTCATTTAATAGCTCCAACTACAGGAAAGAGCAGACCTTCTTGCCTTTAGGGTGAAAAGAATCACAATTTGAAATGTCAGTTGCCTCAGGCAGGCACATCACATTGAGTTGTATTTAAACATAGCTTCACACTGAAGCTAGCTTCACGCTGAATTATAATAGAGAAGTCACTGGAGTCATCTCTTTTAATCTATAGCAGAAAAAGGAAAAGGATTTTAGTATTCCTTAACTTACGAAAAATGGTTCATATATATATATAATAGTCCACTATATTTACCTTATATAATGATCATTTTTCTCTGAAAAAATCTAAAAATGTGTACAGTTATCCAATAATTGAAACAATTTGGTATAATATCAACATATATATGAATTAATGTGATAAAAATATAGAGATAAAAAATTAGTTCCATAATTATTTTAGTTGGCAACAGTGAAGATTTCCAGTTAATGATTATCTAAGGGAGATAAGACAAAAGCATTTTGAAGTCTAGAAGTATAACTTTGTGAAGAAAATAAAGCCATCCCAGACAGAACAGATTTTAAAAGAGGCTCTCTCCTATTTTAGGTAGATCCAGCTAAAGTTCCACAAAACATTCCCAGGTTAGGCCAGCAATATATTCTCACAATAAATTATTTATAATACATACATTAACTTAAACTACTTGTTAAATATTTCTTAGTCCAAAAAAGGAAATCAAGACTACAAATAGAAAAATTGAGAAAATAACAAAAATGCATCAAATTAAAAATTATTACAGCCTAAGTGATACTCAATAAAAAATGTATAACTTTAAATATTTTTAGTAAAATGAACTAAGAGATAATAGAGGAAAGAAAAATTAGCAGCTCTTTAAAAATGAAGAAAAAGGAATAATATTAATAAAAGCAGAAATTATTATTAGTGAAGGAAAACAATAGGACTTTGTTTATGATTCAGCCATACTGGTGATTTTTAGTCTCCTTTTTCTGCCTCAGGGCATTTTCATAAGCTGTTTCCTCAAACTGCAATGATATCTGCCTCTTCTTCTTCACCTAAATCACACTTACTAAATCAATAGAGATCTCAGTTTAAACATTATTTCTGCAGAGGTTTCCTTGACACCCATATGGGTTAACTCCTTCTTGTATATGCATCCACACACCCTAGCTCTTATCACAATTACATTACTTATTCACTGCTGGATTATAAGTATCACAAAGGCAAGGACCATATCTGATCATTTCACCACTGAATCTCTAGTGCCCAATATAGTGCTCTCCATAAAAAGTGGGCTTGAAACATTTGTGTGAAATGAATGCATAAGTAAATAAATGAATGAAAGATGTCTTGGGAGAAAATACAAACACACAATTTTCCAGAAATTTGAAACCACAAATACACAAAATTAAGCATGGGAAAAGGAAAGAAGAGATATTAAGGAGACTTTAAAGAGCCATATGAGTGTCAAGGAAACCTCTCTGAAGAAATGTTTAAACTGAGATCTCTATAAAGAGTTAGTAAGTGTTATTAAGCTGAAAAGAAGAGGCAGTTTGAGGAAACAGCTTATGAAAATGCCCTGAGGCAGAAAAAGGAAGGTGCAGTTGGGGGGAATCTGTGAGGCTGAAGCAGAAAAAAGTCCTCCTTGGTGCACTAGAAACATTTCCTTTAAAGACAGTAACAAGGGACTTCCCTGTTGGCACAGTGGTTAAGACTCTGCGCTCCCAATGCAGGAGGCGGGTGTTCGATCCCTGGTCAGGGAACTAGATCTCACATGCATACTGCAACTAAGTAAGCCTGCCTGTTGCAACTAAGACCTGGTGCAACCAAATAAGTTTAAAAAAAAAAAAAAGACATTATTTAAACAAATACGTAAAGTCGGCAACAAGTCAGGAAGCCCACTAGCAACAGTTATTAAACACTGACTAGAAATTTCAGTACAATAAATAAGAAACCAAAATATGATGTACAGCTATTGTACCCAAAGGGTCAAAATTATTTTTATTTTCAGATGATACTGTTATCCAACTAAAAATGTAAGAAAAGAAATGAAAAAATCAAAGACTAAAACTAATAGGAGAGTTTAGTAAGATATCTAGTCACAAAACTACATACATTGTTTCATGTTAGTCTCATCCTACTGACAGCAATGCTACTGGCTAGGAATGCTTGGGGCACTGTACTACTTGTGGCAGCTCCCCAACACATTTCCTCCAACAGAGCCAATGTTGTGGCTGGATCTGCCCTTGTGGTTTTTATTATGATTGCAACACATACCTCAGCAAAAACTATCAAGGAACTTTGAAAAGACAAGGTTATTACTCACAGCTCTTAGAGAATACATGGCACACACCTGAGGGCCACACAGGGAAGTTGCAGGTTGAGAGAGAGGGAGAAAGCATGTATCTGGGGTTCTGTCTTTATTGGGGTCAAGGATAGGGTCCCTAGGGTTTCATGGGCTTATTCTTTATTAGATTTAAAACATAAGAGCAGGAATTAGGGTGCAGGAAGGGAAAAGTCGGGTTACTGTTTTGCTAGCACCTGTGTCATACAGCTGATAATAAATTGATTCGAGATGGATGCCTTTGAAACATGCCTCAGCAATCAAAAGCTAAATGTCAGGCATTTATATTACAATCAAAAAATCTTACTGTCAGGAACTTATACTACATATATTTATATAGTATAATACTAATTTTTAAGAAGATATATATCTGATTACATTCAAACATTCATGAGTATCTATCTCTGGGTGGAAGAATTACAGATGATTTTCCTTTCCTTTACACTTTTCCTTTACACTTTGATACAAACTAATTTTATAATCGAGTTATAAAGGCATAAAGTAATTATAAACATACCTACTTGCCAAAAAGAGCCTACAAATATAATTATATTCATAATTATCAGTTATTATACAGTATAAAATAGCCTCAAGTTTTAATATAATTGTGTTTTCCTCCAAAATAAACAACCCCAGCCTCTGTAATAATTGGGGACATTTACTTCATCTCTACCTGTATATGGAGAACCTTCCAGTGGCACTTGCTTGGCTCCACCTTCTACTCCTTAGTTTAATTTCCAATTTTGGGAAACACGTCAATCATGAGAGTTACCTGAGAAGAGCAAATAACCAATTTTAAGTCAATAGCCTTAACATTATGTATAAGAATTTATCTGGCCTTCCTCTATTTTAACGTACATCAGCTTTGTAAATGGCTCTTTTTTCCTTCTTTGATACTCAAAGACCTTTTTTTCACTTCATATTTGTGTTTTGGATTGGTCAGACTAGCAGCAGTTAAATAAGAATGAAAGGAAAGAGAGAGGAAAGAAGGAAGGGAGGGAGGGAGGGAGTGAGGGAGGAGAAAGAAATTCATGAACTTAAAATCAAAAGAATGATAATGGATTAAAGAATGAAAATTTAAACTACACACTTCCTCTGACTTACTGGAGTCTAAATCCCTCTCTATATGATGCATGTTCAAACGGAATATTCATATATTAAGACAGAACAGAGAGGTAAAATGATAATTCAAAAAGAGGGATAATGCTTTTAAAGTCACTTTAATACTTAAAATCAATTGTGTTACTGACACAGGAGTACAGAGGCTATAAAAAATGTTCTGAGTACTAAAGTAATTCTTAGCAATTGCCAATATTTCCAAGTTATTCAGTTTTATTGCCAAAAAATATGCTTGGATAATGTTGTCTAAGCTTGTTACAGACATGCCTTTATTACATTATTAATAAATATCATATCCTTTTCTTTTAGGGGATGAAGGGAATAGAATAATAGAAGAAATATCCAATAAAAGGTTTGGGGGGCTTCCCGGGTGGCGCAGTGGTTGAGAGTCCACCTGCCGATGCAGAGGACGTGGGTTCGTGCCCCGGTCCGGGAAGATCCCACATGCCGTGGAGCGGCTGGGCCCGTGAGCCATGGCCGCTGAGCCTGCGCGTGCAGAGCCTGTGCTCCGCAACGGGAGAGGCCACAACAGTGAGAGGCCCATGTACAGCAAAAAAAAAAAAAACTTCCAATAAAAGGTTTGGGGATTTTTATAAAACTCTAGCCAAAAACATGTTCATTATACTTTAAAATAGTAAATATTATGGCATATGAATTATATCTCAATTTTTTAAAAAACATTGCTCATTTTGCTATTTAGTGTCCATTATCAAAAGGAGCAACATGACACTGGCTTAACAAAAGATCTGGAAACTTTAATTCCTAATAATCTAATAATGCAGAAATAACATTAGCATAACCTAAAGAAATATATCATTAATTTGTCCCTTAGATTTTTCTCTCTTTTAAATATCAGCTCTCAACTGACCACTGATTAAGTGCAAGATTCCAATAATTTAATGCTTGAATTCTCTAAAATGCTAATTTATTATTATGAATGCTTGATATAAGACACAGAAGTAGGGGGTGACGAACAAGACAGTAGAATAGGAAGCTCAAGACTCTCTTTCTCACACTGAGACACCAAATTAACTACAATACATAGACCAATTCCCTTTGTGAGAAAACCCAAAAGTTAAGGGGCTCCTGTGCCACAGGCAAGCATGAAACCAGCTGCATCAAAGCCAACAAGAAATTCATGGCACCCACTCTCCAGAGCCTCCCTGCCCCAGGTATAGCATGATCAGGAGGAAACTCCCACCCACCCCAGCTTCTTCCAGAGGAGGGGAAAAGCTGGAGCATGTGTCTAACATTCTGACTTTTCAGAGGGCTGCCAGAGAGACTGGTTTCTGTCTGGTCTGTCTCAGAGGGCGTACTTCCAATCTCATTTTATGAGGCCTACATTATCCTGATACCAAAGGCAAAGACAAGAAATAAGACTACAGGTCGGGCTTCCCTGGTGGCACAATGGTTGAGAGTCTGCCTGCCGATGCAGGGGACATGGGTTCGTACCCTGGTCTGGGAAAATCCCACACGCTGCGGAGTGGCTGGGCCCATGAGCCATGGCCGCTGAGCCTGCGCGTCCGGAGACTGTGCTCCACAACAGGAGAGGCCACAACAGTGAGAGGCTAGCGTACAGCAAAAAAAAAAAAAAAGAAAAGAAAAAAGACTACAGGCCAATATCCCTGATGAATGTAGATGCAAAAATCCTCAACAAAATACTAGCAAACTGAATCCAATAGCGCATTGAAAGGATTATACACCATGACCAAGTGGGACTCATCCTTGGGATGCAAGGATGTTTCAACACTAAAAAAAAAAAATGATTCACCACATTAATAGAACAAAGTAGAAAAATATTGCATGATCATATTTGACAAAATTTAACAGATTTCATGATAAAAACACTCAACAGACTAGAAATAAAAGGAAATTAATTCAACATAATAAAAGCCATGTATGACAAGCCCATAGTTAACATCATACTTAATGGTACAAAACTGAAAACTTTTCCTCTAAGATCAGGAACAAGGCAAGAATGTCATGTTTGCCATTAATATTCAATATAATACTGTAGTCCTAGCTAGAGCAACTAGGAAAGAAAAAGAAAAGGCATCACAGTTTTAAAAAGGAAGAAGTAAAATTATCTCTGCTTGCAAATAACATAATCTTATATGTAGAAAACCCTAAAAGATTCCACCAAAAAGGAAATGTTAGAAATAATAAACAAGTTGAGTAAAGTTGCAGGATAAAAAAATCAGCATACAAAAATCAGTAGTATTTCCATATATTAACAATGAAAAATCTTAGAAGGAAATTAAAAAAACAATCCCATTTAAATATATCATTAAAAAGAATAAAATACTTAGGAGGATCTCCCTGGTGGTGCAGTGGTTAAGAATCTGCCTGCCAATGCAGGGTACATGGGTTCGAGACCTGGTCCAAGAAGATCCCACATGCCGTGGAGCAACTAAGCCCGTGTGCCACAACTATTGAGCCTGTGCTCTGGAGCCCACGAGCTACAACTACTGAGCCCACGTGCCACAACTACTGAAGCCCACGCACCTAGAGCCCAAGCTCCGCAACAAGAGAAGTCACCACCATGAGAAGCCTGTGCACCGCAACGAAGTGTAGCCCCTGCTTGCTGCAACTAGAGAAAGCCTGTGTGCAGCAACAAAGACCCAACACAGCCAGCAATAAATAAATAAATAAATAAATAAGTAAATAAATAAATAACTTATTTATTTATTAAAAAAGATTAAAATACTTAGGAATTAACTTAACCAAGGAAGTGAAAGACTTGTACATTGAAAACTATAAAACATTGCTGAGAGAAATTTAAAATAACACAAATAAATGGAAAGACATCTTGTGTTTATGGATTGGAAGACATAACATTGTCAAAGTATCTATACTACCAGAAGTAATTGACAGCTTCAATGCAATCCCTACCAAAATTTCAATGCCATTTTACATTATTCTGCCATTATTACAGAAATATAAAAACCAATCTGAAAATTCATATAGAACCACAGAGGACCTTGATTAGCCAAAACAATCTTGACAAAGAAGAACAAAGCTAGAAGCCTCATACTTCCTGACTTCAAAACATATTACAATGTTACAGTATTCAAAATAGTATGGTACTGGCCTAAAGACAAACATAAGGACCAATGGAACAGAATAGAGAGCCCAGAAATAAATCCATGCATACATGGTCAAATGGTCTTCAACAAGGGTGCCATGACTAAACAACGGGGAAAGGATAGTTTCTTCAACTAACAGTGCTGGGAAACCTGAATATCCACATGCAAAAAAAAGAAAAAAAACTGGATCCTTATCTTATACCATACATAAAAATCAACTCAAAAGAGATCAAAGACTTAAATGTAAGACCTGAAACTATAAAACTTAGAAAAAAACTATAGGGGAAAAGCTTCAAAACACTGACCTTGACAATGATTTCTTGGATTTAACACTGAAAATACAGGCAACAAGAGCAAAAATAGACAAGTGGGACCATATCAAAATTGGAAGCTTCTGTGCAGCAAAGGAAACAATCACCAGAGTAAAAAGAAACCCTACAGAATGGAGAAAATATTTGCAAATCATATATCTGATAAGGAGTTAATATGCAAGTATATAATGTACTCCTTACATACAGCACAATAACATAAAAACACATAAACCGATTTTTAAATGGGGCAAAGGACTTGAATAAACATTTCTCTAAAGAAGGCATACAAATGGCCAACAGGTATATGAAAGGATGCTCAACATCATTAATTCTTAGGGAAATGCAAGACAAAACCACCACGAGATATCTCACACCTGTTAGGATTGCCATTATTGAAACAATAGAAAACAACAAATGCTAGCAATGATGTGGAGAAACTGAAACTCTTGGGTGATGCTGGGAATGTAAAATGGTGCAACCACTGTGGAACACAGTATGGAGGCTCCTCAAAAAATTAAAAAAAGAACTGCCATGTAACCTAGCAATTCTACTTCTGGGTATTTATCCAAAAGAATTGAAAATAGTATATCAAGGAGATATTCACATTCCTATATTCTTTGCTGCATCATCCACAATAGCCAAGATGTGGAAACAATCTAATGGCCCATCTGCAGACACATGGATAAAATGTGGTATGCACATACAATTGAATGTTATTCAGCCCTAAAAAGGAAAGAAATACTGCCATGTGTGACAATATGGATGAAACTTGAGGACATTAAGCTAAGAGAAATAAGCCAGTCACAGAAGAAAAACACTGTATGATTCCACTTATATGAGATAGCTAAAGTAGTTTAACCCATAGAAGTGGAAAATAAAATGGTGGTTGTCAGGGTCTGTGAGAAGGGGGAAATGGGAGTTGGCTGCTTCAATAGGCATAGAGTTTTAGTCATACAAGATGAAAAAGTTCTAGATATCTGTTGTACAACAATGTGTATATAATTAAAAATACTGTACTGTATACTTAAAAGTTTGTTAAGAGGGCAAGTTTCATATTAAGTATCTTTGTTTTCTTTTTTTTTTTTTTTTGCGGTACGTGGGCTTCTCACTGCTGTGGCCTCTCCCGTTGCGGAGCACAGGCTCCGGACGCGCAGGCTCAGCGGCCATGGCTCACGGGCCCAGCCGCTCCGCGGCATGTGGGATTTTCCCAGACCGGGGCACGAACCCATGTCCCCTACATCGGCAGGCGGACTCTCAACCACTGCGCCACCAGGGAAGCCCTTAAGTAGCTTTTAAATTACAATTAAAAAAAAAACAGAGCCCATAAATGAGACCAAACTTAGATGGGCAGTTACTCCAAGACAAAGGAGGCAAGAATATACAACGGGGAAAAAACAGCCCCTTCAATAAATTGTGTTGAGAAAATTAGACAGCTACATGCAAAAGAATCAAATTGGACTACTTTTTCACACCATGCACAAAAATAAATTCAGAATGGATTAAAGACTTAAATTTAAAACCTGAAACCATAAATTTCTAGAATAAAATATAGGGAGCACATTCTTTGACATCGGTCTTAGTAATGTATTTTTGGATATGTCTCCTCAGGCAAGGGAAATAAAAGCAAAAATAAACAAATGGGACTACATCAAACTAAAAAGCTTTTGATCAGCAAAGGAAACTATCAAAAAAATGAAAAGGCTGCCTACTGAATGGGAGAAGATTTTGCAAACAACATATCCAATAAGGGTTAATATCCAAAATGTGCAAAAACTCATATAACTCAACATCAATAAAACAAACAACCTGATTAAAAAATGGGCAGAGGATACGAATAGACACTCTTCAAAAGAAGATATACAGATGGCCAACAGGTACATGAAAAGATGCTCAATATCACAGAAATGCAAATCAAAACCACAATGAGATATCACCTCACACCTGTAAGAATGACTATTGTCAAAAAGACAACAAATAACAAGTGTTGGTAAGGATATAGAGAAAAGGGAAAACTTGTACACTATTGGTAGGAATATAAATTGGTGCAGCTACTACAGAAAACAGTATGAAGCTTCCTCAAAAAACTAAATATAAAACTACCATACAATCTGGCAATTCCACTCCTGGTATTTGTCCAAAGAAAACATATACACTAATTAGAAAAGATATATGCACCCCTATGTTCATTGCAGCATTATTTACAATAGCCAAGATATGAAACGAACCTAAATGCCAATCAAAAGATGAATGAGGGCCTCCCTGGTGGCGCAGTGGTTGAGAGTCCGCCTGCTGATGCAGGGGATACGGGTTCGTGCCCCGGTCCGGGAGGATCCCACATGCCGCGGAGCGGCTGGGCCCGTGAGCCATGGGCGCTGAGCTTGCGCATCCGGCAACGGGAGAGGCCACGACAGTGAGAGGCCCACATATCGCAAAAAAAAAAAAAAAAAAAAAAAAAAGATGAATGAATAAGGAAGAAGTGGTATATGTATATATTTATACACAATGGAATATTAGTCATAAAAAAGAATGAAATCTTGCCATTTGCCACAGTGTGCATGAACCTAGAGGGAATTAAACTAAGTGAAATGAGTCAGACAGAGAAAGACAAATACTGTATGATTTCACTTACATGTGCAATCTAAAAAACAAAACAAATGATCAAACATAACAAAACAGAAAGAGTTATAGATACGGAACAAACAGGTGGTTACCAGAGGGGAGGGAGGTGGGGGAAAGAAAGAAATAGGAAAGGGAGATTAAGAGGTACAAAATTCCACTTGCAAAATCAATGAGTCATGGGTATGAAATGTACAGTGTCGGGAACATAGTCAATAACTATGTAATATCTTTCTATGGTGAGAGATCAAAACTAGACTTATTGTGGTGATCATTTTGAAATGTACTGAAATTCTGAATCACTGTGCTGTGTAACAGGAACTGGCATAGCGCTGTGGGTCAATTATACTTCAAAAACTAACTGACTCAGAAAAAAAGATCAGATTTGTGGTTGCCAGAGGCAGCGGGTAAGAGAAGAAGGAATTGGATGAAGGCAGTCAAAAAGTACAAACTTTCAGTTATAAGATAAATATGTACTAGGAAAACAAACAAACAGAAAGACACAGAAGTGGCAGAGGTGATATTCCATTGCAGAAGGGGAAGTTAAGAACCTTATCTGCATTCTTAGGAATGAAAGGCCAGGTGATTGCCGCACAGAAGAGTGAAGTCTGGATTTTAGGGTACTTTTGATTTTAATGTACTTCTGTTAGATATGTTCATCTGAAGGAGCCTTGCATAGCTGAACAGAAGAATGACAGATAAGAATCCCCTGGTAGCCCTCAGGTCCTAATCATTCTAGAACATCTATCATGGTGAAACTTTTAAGTATAAATTAGAGAGATTAGACATTACACTTCGGTTTTTAAATGTCTAAAAAATTTCATAGATGTGCTTACTATTCTTCTGTAAATAACTGTATTTCTAATATGCTTAATATAAATGACCTGTATGTTTATTTAAGATTTTTAATTGTAATACTAGATATTCTGTAGTGCCTGCCTCCCCTATAGCCACACCTGACTAGCCTGAGTGGGAGACGTTGTCCCAGGACAACTCACATACAAACTGGCCAGGGATCTACAACTTAAAATAACTTAGTTTAAAACTCAGGTTAAAAATTGAGTTAAGGGACTTCCCTGGTGGCGCAGTGGTTAAGAATCCGCCTGCCAATGCAGGAGACATGGGTTGGAGCCCTGGTCCAGGAAGATCCCACATGCCCCAGAGCATGTGGCATGCCCTGTGTGCCACAACTACTGAGACTGTGCTCTAGAGCCCATGCTCAGCAGCAAGAGAAGCCACCACAAGGAGAAGCCTGCAAACCACAGCAAAGAGTAGTCCCCGCTCACCACAACTAGCGAAAGCCTGCATGCAGCAACGAAGACCCAACACAGCCAAAAATAAATAAATAAATAAATTTTTAAAATTGAGTCAAATTTTTGACTGGATGCCATGAGGTAGAGAGAAGTCTAACCAACTGTAGCTCTGCACAAGCCAAAGTTCTGAGGGAACCAGAATTATGAGTCTAAGTGTTTCTGGAGGGTTGCCTCAGTCATAGATAGAAGAATAAAAAATTCAGTTTGCCATATCTTTTAGGATATCCCCTAAAACTGACATAGAGCTATTGTATTCACACTTAAGGCATCATACAATATATACACATACTTTTCATTCTGCTTTTGGAAATACATACAGTTCCTACCCATATTTATGTGTTTTTTGTTTTTTTTTGCAGTACACGGGCCTCTCGCTGTTGTGGCCTCTCCCATTGCGGAGCACAGGCTCCGGACGCGCAGGCTCAGCGGCCATGGCTCACGGGCCCAGCCGCTCCGCGGCATGTGGGATCTTCCCGGACCGGGGCACGAACCCGCGTCCCCCGCATCGGCAGGCAGACTCTCAACCACTGCGCCACCAGGGAAGCCCCCTACCCATATTTAAAAGTCAGGAAAGCCCTCTTCTCTCAATTTTGCTTTTACTTTTAATTTTCTCTTAAATGTGTAAGTCAGTATTAAAGATCAATGGTACTGAGAATGGTAAAGCCTGGCAAAAGGGCTACTATAAACTTTATAGAGTAGATAGAATTTTTACAAACAGTAATTTAATATAATTATGTAGAAACTGTACTTTTGAAACCATCAAAAATGCCATTCTCATCTAATGACATCTGTTTGACTGTTTACTGAGATTATACAAACATGTCCCTCACCAGTGACTTACCTGTAGAATTTATCTCTGGTGAAACTGCTTAGCAGGCCAAGTTTGTCCTTGGCGCCTCCCCTTAGTCACCTCTCCAGGCTGTCCAGTACTGCTGTGTTACATCCTTTGTACTTCCCCAATCCTTAAGCCATTGCTCTAGGATTTTTCTAGATAAGCTTCCTCCTTAACAAAATGTAGCTGCCCTGAGGCCAGCCAGATTAGAGACTCAGGCATCTAATAAAAATTAATTTACTTCAAAGTTTTATGACTGATAATATCAGTAGTTTCAAGCGTAAGCCTTCCAGATAACACTTAGGCCTGAAATGCACAAACTTAAAGGAAAAACTTAGTGGGAATTTTAGGCAGCATTTGAGACCTATAAACTTTTGGCCTATTCACAACACATAAAGGTCAACATGCAATCTATGTCTAGGGTACTATGAAGAGCAGTAAGATATTTATTTGAAACTCATACTTTTTCAATTATTAGTGTATAATGTATAGAACATTTTTCTTTAAATCGGGACATTTATAAAAACTGTTGAATTTCAGTGCCATTAGACTTCAAATGATTTTACTGAGGGATTTTCCATGAACATGAGAATGTATAAGCTACACTCTGGCACAGATGTTATACTCAAGTCTGAAGGCAGCCGAGCACACAGACAAAGGATATGGACTGTGGACTCATCTTTGGTTCAAATCATTGCTACTCAGTGACTATATGACCTCTGGCAAGTGGCTTAACCAATCTAAACCTCAGGTTCCTCAACCATAAAACAGAGATTAAATAATAGAGAATTTTGAGGAGTAAATGATAAAATGCATGTAAAGCACTCATCTAGTATAGTCGAAGTACACAAGAACTCAATATATATTAATTATTATTATTAATCAGCAGATTGTGTACTATGTTTTTGATGTTTACCATTCGTAGTGGCTATAATTTAAAAATATTTTTTTAAACTAATGCAGCACCAATTTTGACTTAATATATTCTGGTTATTATATTCAAAATGAAAATGACTTTACTAGTTTTTTCCATTAAAAAACACCTAATCAGGGCTTCCCTGGTGGCGCAGTGGTTGAGAGTCTGCCTGCCAATGCAGGGGACGCAGGTTCGTGCCCCGGTCCGGTAAGATCCCACATGCCGCGGAGCGGCTGTGCCCATGAGCCATGGCCGCTGGGCCTGCGCGTCCGGAGCCTGTGCTCTGCAACGGGAGAGGCCACAGCAGTGAGAGGCCCGCGTACAGCAAAAAAAACCACCACCACCACCACCTAATCAGACATTCGAATCACAAAGAAAATTATAAAGGAAAAAAATCACTCAAATTTATACGTGTAGAGATATACCTCATTATTACTTTAATAATATTTTTTGCCAAAACAGGATTAATCTACCATCTGTTTCTGTTTTTGAGATATAATTGTAGAGCTCTTGTTTCTTGATTTCTATTCATAAACTAACCATGAAAATGGAAAGGTAGCCTCTCTTTTTGGAGAAGCAGGAGAGAGAAGTGAAGTCTCTGGTACCATCCTGCCTGGGTTCAAATTCCAGCTTGACTACTTACTAGACATAGCATTGTGGGTAAGTCACTTAAGTGCTGCATCTCAGCTTCCTTATCTGTGAAATGGAGTTATTGGAAGGATTAAAGGAGTTAATACAGAAAGTGCTTAAAATAGTGCCTATTACATAGTAAGAAGTATATAGGAGTTAACTATTATTATATATGATCATACAAATGTACCTATGATATATTGTTATACAAATAAAAATCAGCTCTTAGAACAAGTTATATACAATATTTCCCATTTGTATATAAAGAACAAAGTATATAATAATACATCTATTTATATACATAAGCATAAAAATATTTTAAAGTCTCTATATACAACTGCTAATGTGATTATCTTTTTTTTTTAGTTTTGTTTTATTTGACTATATCTTAAACTATTTTATTATATCTATTCAGGCACAATAATTATATAATTTTAAAACAAAACAAAACAAGTACATTCTGAGAAATCCAGTTTCTTCCTTTCTCCTCTATCCTCTTCCTTCTCCCCACCTCACAGTTGCCCACTTGTATAGTTTTAATTTTTCCATTAAGATAACAATGCATAAATATATAGAAGTGCATAAACTATATGAATTATATTCACTTCCTTGCCAAAATAAAGCTAACTGTACAAAGTATTCTGATAGTCACTGACAATTTAGGTCTGCATAGTTAAAGGAAGTTACTCCTTATGTCACATCTGCCCAGTGCTCTCTTAGGAGTATGCACTTGATTTATTTAATCCATGCCCTATTGACTGATGTTTCAATCTTATCACCAAAAATGCTGCAAAAATAGGTTTGAGTTTATGAAAAAAAATCTGCTTTTAATCTTTATATAAAATTGGAATAATTATTAGGAAAGCAAACAAATTTCCCAGCCCTAATGACAGGTACTCAATATTTTATATTCTCCAGAGTCCTCTGATTGCAATATCAAACTCCAACATTCCCTCTAAATTTAAAAATAATGGTTTTTACTAATCTAAATTTTTAATTGATCTTTATTAGACTATAATTTCTTCACCATACTGTGTTAGTTTCTGTTGTACAACAAAATGAATCAGCCATATGCATACATATATCCCCATATCCCCTTGTTCCTGAGCCTCCCTCCCACCTTCCCTACCTCATGTCTCTAGGTCATTGCAAAGCACCAAGCTGACCTCCCTGTGCTATGCTGCTGCTTCCCACTAGCTATTTTATACTTGTTAGTGTATATATGTCCATGCTACTCTCACTTCACCCCAGCTTCCCGCTCCACACTCCGGATCTTCAGGTCCATTCTCTATGTCTACGTCTTTATTCCTGTCCTGTCCCTAGGTTCTTCAGAACCACTTTTCTTTTTTAGATTCCATATATATGTGTTAGCATGTGGTATTTTTTTTCTCTTTCTGACTTACTTCACACTGTATGACAGACTCTAGGTCCATCCACCTCACGACAAATAACTCATTTTTGTTTCTTTTTAAGGCTGAGTAATATTCCATTGTATACATGTGCCACATCTTCTTTATCCTTTCATCCGTCATTTGACATTTAGGTTGCTTCCATGTCTATGTCCTGGCTATTGTAAATAGTGGTGAAATGAACATTGTGGTACGTGTCTCTTTTTGAATTATGGCTTTCTCAGGGTATGTGCCCAGTAGTGGGATTGCTGGGTCATATGCTAGTTCTAATTTTAGTTTTTTAAGGAACGTCCATAGTGTTCTCCATAGTGCTTGTACCAATTTACATTCCCACCAACAGTGCAAGAGGGTTCCCTTTTCACCACACCCTTTCCAGCATTTATTTTTCCAGATTTTTTGATAATGGCCATTTTGACCAGTGTGAGGTGATACCTCACTGTAATTTTGATTTGCATTTCTCTAATAATTAGTGATGCTGAGCATCTTTTCATGTGCCTCCTGGCCATCTGTATGTCTCCTTTGGAGAAATGTCTATTTAGGTCTTCTGCCCATTTTTTAATTGGATTGTTTGTTTTTTTGATATTGAGCTCCATGAGCTGTTCGCATATTTTAGATATTAATCCTTTGTCCCTTGGTTCATTTGCAAATATTTTTTCCCATTCTGAGGGTTGTCTTTTCATCTTGTTTATGGTTTGCTTTGCTGTGCAAAAGCTTTTAAGTTTCATTAGGTCCCATTTGTTTATTTTTGCTTTTATTTTCATTACTCTAGGAGGTGGGTCATAAAAGATCTTGCTGTGGTTTATGTCAAAGAGTGTTTTTCCTATGTTTTCCTAAGAGTTTTATAGTGTCTGGTCTTACATTTAGGTCGTTAATCCATTTGGAGCTTATTTTTGTGTATGGTGTTAGGTAGTGTTCTAATTTCATTCTTTTACATGTAGCTGTCCAGTTTTCCCAGCACCACTTATTGAGGAGGCTGTCTTTCTCCATTGTATGTTCTCCCTCCTTTGTCATAAATTAGGTGACCATATATGCGTGGGTCTATCTCTGGGCTTTCTATCCTGTACCATTGATCTATATTTCTATTTTTGTGCCAGTACCATACTGTCTTGATTACTGTAGCTTTGTAGTATAGTTTGATGTCTGAGAGCCTGTTCCTACAGCTCCATTTTTCTTTCTGAAGATTACTTTGGCTATTCGGGGTCTTTTGTGTTTCCATATGAATTGTAAATTTCTTGTTCTAATTCTGTGAAGAATGCCATTGGTAGCTTGACAGGGATTGCATTGAAGCTGCAGATTGCTTTGGGTGGTATAGTCATTTTCACAATATTGATTCTTCCAATCTAAGAGCATGGCATATTTCCCCATCTGTTTATGCCATCTTTGATTTCTTTCATCAGTGTTTTATATTTTTCTGGTACAAGTCTTTTGCCTCCTTAGGTAGGTTTATTCCTAGGTATTTTATTCGTTTTTTTGCAATGGTAAATGGGATTGTTTCCTTAATTTCTCTTCCTGATTTTTTTGTTCCTAGTGTATAGGAATGCCAGAGATTTCTGTGCATTAATTTTGTATCCTGCAACCTTACCAAATTCACTGATTAGCTCTAGTAGTTTTCTGGTGGCATATTTAGGATTTTCTATGTATAGGATCATGTCATTGGCAAAGAGTGACAGTTTTACTTCTTCTTTTCCAATTTGTATTCCTTTTATTTCTTTTTCTTCTCTGATTGCCATGGCTAGGACTTCCAAAACTATGTTGAATAAGAGTGGCTAGAGTGGACATCCTTGTCTTGTTCCTGATCTTAGTGGAAATGCTTTCAGTTTTTCACCATTGAGTATGATGTTTGCTGTGGGTTTCTCATACATGGCCTTTATTATGTTGAGGTAGTTTCCCTCTATTGCCCATTTTCTGGAGAGTTTCTATCATAAATGGGTGTTGAATTTTGTCAAAAGCTTTTTCTGCATCTGTTGAGATGATCATATGGGTTTTATTCCTTAATTTGTTGATATGGTGTATCATATTGATTGATTTGCATATATTGAAGAATCCTTGCATTCCTGGGATAAACCCCACTTGATCATGGTATATGATCCTTTTAATATGTTGTTGGATTCTGTTTGCTAGTATTTTGCTCAGGATTTTTGCATCTATGTTCATCAGTGATATTGGTCTATAATGTTCTTTTTTTGTGATATCTTTTTCTGGTTTTGGTATCAGGGTGATGGTGACTTCATATAATGAATTTGGCAGTGTTCCTCCCTCTGCAATTTGTTTGAAGTTTGAGAAGGATCAGTGTTAGCTCTTCTCTAAATGTTTGATAGAATTCGCCTCTGAAGCCATCCATTCCTGGACTTTTGTTTGTTGGAAGATTTTTTTTTTTTTTTTTTTTGCGGTACGTGGGCCTCTCACTGTTGTAGCCTCTCCCGTTGCGGAGCACAAGCTCCAGATGCACAGGCTCAGCGGCCATGGCTCACGGGCCTAGCTGCTCTGCGGCATGTGGGATCTTCCCAGACCAGGGCACAAACCTGTATCCCCTGCATCAGCAGGTGGACTCTCAACCACTGTGCCACCAGGGAAGCCCTGTTGGAAGATTTTTAATTACAGTCTCAATTTCATTACTTGTGATAGGTCTGTTTATATTTTCTAATTCTTCCTGGTTCAGTCTTGGAAAATTGTACCTTTCCAAGAATTTGTCCATTTCTTTATGGTTGTCCATTTTACTAGCATATAACTGTATGTAGTAGTCTCTTATAATCCTTTGTATTTCTGTGGTGTTTGTTGTGATTTCTCCTTTTTCATTTCTAATTTTATTGATTTGCGTCTGCTCCCTTCTTTCTTGGTGAGTCTGGCTAAGGGAGTATCAATTTTGTTTTTCTTCTTAAAGAACCAGTTTTAGTTTTATTGATCTTTGCTATTGTTTTCTTTGTTTCTATTTCATTTATTTCTGTTCTGATCTTTATGATTACTTTCCTTCTACTGACTTTGAGTTTTCTTTGTTCTTTTCCTCTGGTTTCTTTAGGTGCAGGGTTAGATTGTTTATTTATTTTCCTTGTTTCTTGGGGTGAGATTGAATTGCTATAAACTCCCCTCTTAGAACTGCTTTTGCTGTGTCCCATAGGTTTTGGGGCGTTATGTTTTCGTTGTCACTTGTTTCTATGTATTTTTTAATTTCTTCTTTGATTTCTTCAGTGATCTCTTGGTTACTTAGTAGAGCACCATTTAGCCTCCATGTATTTGTGTTTTTCTGTTTTTTTCCTGTAACTGATTTCCAATCTCATAGAGTTGTGGTCAGAAAATATGCTCGATATGATTTCAATTTCCTTAAATTTTCTGAGGCTTGATTTGTGACCCAAGATGTGATCTATCCTGGAGAATATTCCATGTGCACTTGAGAAGAAAGTGTATTCTGCCACTTTCAGGTGGAATGTTCTATAAATATCAACTAAATCTATCTGGCCTATTGTGTCATTTAAAGCTTGTGTTTCCTTATTTATTTTCTGTTTGGATGATCTCTCCATTGGTGTAAGTGGGGTGTTCAAGTCCCCTACTATTATTGTGTTACTGCCGATTTCTCCTTTCATGATTGTTAGCACTTGCCTTATTTACTTAGGTGCTCCTATGTTGGGTGGGTAAATATTTACAATTGTTATATCTTCTTCTTGGATTGATCCCTTGATCATTATGTAGTGTCCTTCCTTATCTCTTGTAACAGTCTTTATTTTAAAGTCTATTTTATCTGATACAAGTATTGCTACTCCAGCTTTCTTTTGATTTCCATTTGCATGGAATATCTTTTTCCATCCCTTCACTTTCAGTCTGTATGTGTCCCTAGGTCTGAAGTGGGTCTCTTGTAGACAGCATATATATGGGTCATGTTTTTGTATCCATTCAGCGAGCCTGTGTCTTTTGCTTGGGGCATTCAATCCATTTATATTCAAGATTATTATCGATATGTATGTTCCTATCACCACTTTCTTAATTGTTTTGGGTTTGTTTTTGTGGGTCTTTTTCATCTCTTGTGTTTACCGCCTAGAATAAGTTTCTTCAGCATTTGTTGTAAAGCTGCTTTGGTGGTGCTTAATTCTCTTAGCTTTTGCTTCTCTGAAAAGCTTTTGATTTCTCAAATCAAATGAGATCCTTGCTGGGTACAGTAATCTTGGTTGTAGGTTTTTCTCTTTCATCACTTTAAGTATATACTGCCACTCCCTTCTGGCCTGCAGTTTCTGCTGAAAAATCAGCTGATAACGTTATGGGGATTCCTTTATATGTTACTTTTTGTTTTTCCCTTACTGCTTTTACATTTTTTCTTTGAATTTAATTTTTGTTAGTTTGATTAATATGTGTCGTGGATGTTTCTCCTAGGGTTTACCTGTATGGGACTCTTTGGGCTCCCTGGACTTGGGTGACTCTTTTCTTTCCCATGTTGGGGAAGTTTTACACTATAATCTCTTCAAATATTTTCTCAGACCACTTATTTTTCTCTTCTTCTTCGGGGACCCTATACTTTGAATGTTGGTGTGTTTAGTGTTGCTCAGATGTCTCTGAGATTGCCTTCAATTCTCTTCATTCTTTTTTCTTTATTCTGTTTCTCGGCAGTTATTTCCACCATTTCATCTTATAGCTCACTTATTCATTCTCCTGCCTCAGTTATTCTGTGATTGTTTCCTTCTAGTGTATTTTTCATTTCAGCTATTGTGTTGTTCATCTCTGTTTGTTCTTTAGTTCTTCTAGATCTTTGTTAAACATTTCTTGTATTGTCTCAATCCATGCTGCCATTCTATTTCCAAGACTTTGGATCATCTTTACTATCATTACTCTGAATTATTTTTCAGGTAGATTGCCTATTTCCCCTTCATTTATTTGGTCTTGTAGGATTTTACCTTGCTCCTTCATCTGTGAGATTTTTTTTTGTCACCCCCCCTTTTTCTTTTATGAGTGGGACTGTGTTCCTGTCTTACTGGCTGTTTGGCCTGAGGCTTCCAACAGTGGAGCTTGTAGGCTATTGGGTAGAGCTGGGTCTTGGTGCTGAGATGAAGACCTCCAGGAGACCTCACTCCAATGAATATTCCCTGAGGTCTGAGGTTCTCTGTTAGTCCAGTGGTTCGGACTTGGAGCTCCCACTGCAGGAGCTTCAGCCTGACCCCTGGTTCATGAACCTACGTCCTGCAAGCTGTGCAGGGCAGCAAAAAAAAAAAAAAAAAGGAGAACAATAACAAAGTAAAGAAATAAAATTAGACTAGGAAACTAACAGATATGTTAGAAAGAATACAAAAATAAAAATATAGATGAAACAACAACCAGAAGGTAAAACAGAACCACAGTAGTTAAACAGAGGAGGAGAAGAAAAAAAAAAAGGGTGGAAAGGCCTTGGCTGTGGAGGGTGGGGCCTAAGCAGGGGCGGGGTTTGGGCGGTGGGTATGGCCTATGCTTAGGACTAATGTGTTTATCTTAAGGAGGGATTTTCACTGGTTCTATTATGTTTCAATTATTTACAACCTTTATATTTGGTATTATTAAGAAATCAATAAAAATAGTTCAATTAAAAATGTGTTTTTTGAATTAGGGAAAAGAAGAAAAAGAAAGTAGAGGAAAACAACAAAATTCTTAGTTTTTAGAAAGATGACAGTATTTATAAGGTTTTCATGCTAAAAGAGAGTTTGGATTTTATAAAATACAATATTACTGGAAGTATGTTACAGTAAACCTAAAGTTATAACTTCCCTTTACTAAAGAGACATCATTCATGTTATGTAAAGAAAAATATGCAAAAGGAAAAAGAAAATACTTAAATACCTTTAAAATTGCTAAAAAATACACCCAAGGTTGTTAAATTTAACAGAAAGTTGGCTGAAGCATTAACTACAAAATAATGATAAAACAATCAACATATTTCTGCTTTATTTTACTGAGACAAGGATGCCATAATAAGCTTGAAGTACTTTTTAAAAAAATAATTAATTAATTAATTTTCGGCTGCATTGGGTTTTTGTTGCTGTGCGTGGGTTTTCTCTAGCTGCAGTGAGCAGGGGCTACTGTTCGTTGCAGTGCGTGGCCTTCTCATTGTGGTGGCTTCTCGTTGCACAGCACGGGCTCTAGGCAAGTGGGTTTCAGTAGTTGTGGCACACAGGCTCAGTAGTTGTGGCTCGTGGGCTCTAGAGAGCAGGCTCAGTAGTTGTGGCGCACGGGCTTAGTTGCTCCATGGCATGTGTGATCTTCCCAGACCAGGGCTTGAACCTGTGTCACCTGCATTGGCAGGCAGATTCTTAACCACTGTGCCACCAGGGAAGCCCCAGCTTGAAGTACTTTTAATGCCCCCACTGTATATATTCTGCCTAATATATAGAGGAATAATCTCTATAAAACTTACAATTCTAAAACAAAGTTTCCAAATTTTGTTTAATATTGTATGACATCTTTTCTCTCTGAGAATTAATACAGTGCCTATTGGCAAGTTTATTAACCTATCTAAGCCTTAGTTTCCTCAACTATAACATAGGGAAAATATCCTACGAAGATTAAGTGAGAACATGCAGTCCTCATGCAGAACATAAGAACAACAGTACTTGAACTTTTTCACTCTATCATTATCTCTTTGTTATATGATAGCCTAAAAAGAATAATCAGTCTGAGTATTAATACTATTTTGTCTAATGTATAGACTGTACTTTTAGCACTTGATAAACATACATACTAGCTTGAGTTGAATTCTTAAAAAGTTAAAAATATTATATCTTAGCTCTCCCATGTGCCTTTTATGTCCAATATGTCTTTCTCAAAGGTCACCAGTTACATATAATATCCCAAATTTCTGACCTATGCTGATGACAGATCTCCATCTATTGTGATATCATCCAGTACTTGATGGTAATATTTCACATGATATTTTTTTCTGGCTACAGTTTAAAGAGCACTTCCTGTTTGTAGAGTAACTCAAGGATTACAGTATGACTTCCTGTGATTTTATTTCTATATCGTTGCCTTAAGTAGCAATGAGTAAATCTTCTAAATTATGTTGAAAGACTTGTTGTCTATGAAGCAATATATTCTGCGATCTCATTGACAAAATTGTTAAAAGACCATCCTTGCAGTTTTTGGGTCAGTGGGGATATCACTGTTATGAACCCAGGATTTATAGAACACTGGCAAAAATTCTGAGGTACAGTGACTTGGATTGGTTTGACATACTACTCACAGATTATATTGCATTTGTGGAAAAATCAAGATATTGTTTTGAACTAAATTTTAATCTTGAATTTACTGAAATATGTGTGAATACAATTCTGTACTGGGTTTTCACCAGAAAAGGTAATCCTGACTTTGTGGAATTTCTCCTCAAGAGGGCAAAAGACTATGTTCAAGACAGAAGTTGTAACCTGGCACTGATATGGAGGTAATAATCTCATATGTTTTCAACATAAAAGGAGAAAATTTCTCTTTAGGAGGATATACTCCTTCTTTTTTTCTAAAATGTATATGCATAGTGACTACATATGGATAAAGAATCCTGACTTGATTGCTCATTCATTTGTTCATTCCTTCATTATTTATTCAATAAAATTTTACCTATATGTAAATTATTATGTACCAATAAATTACTAGTGGTTTGCTCTATAAAGCTTATATGTAAGTGTTCAAGGTAATGCAGTGTTACACAACCTAGATTTCTGTAACTAGTCAAAGACATTGTTTTTTGTAATACTGTGATCTCTTCTTTTTGAGAAGACTGAGAATGTTTATCTATAAACTATCTAAATTGACTTTCGAAGTATAATTCAGGATATACACACATATTCACTTAGTTATACTTGTTAAACATAATAATTCCCTATTTTTATGTTAAACATTATAAATTTGACTCCAAATTCTCCAGAATTGAACAGAGTGAAAGTCAAATACCCGATTCAATCTGCTATAGAACCAAATTTTCACATTGTCTGAACATGTCAATCTAGCTAATGAATACTACTGAGGATCTTAGAATAAAATGTCCAATATGACCTCGTTGTAGTCTGTAATACAGATTTTAAAGTTACTTAGTTTGCACTAACTGCAATTTACTCTTTGGTTTTAGGTATTAGTTTGATTAGAACAGATGTGCATTTATTCATTCATTCAACAAAGTACTTATCACCTTACTATGCATGAAGCACTGTACTAGGCATGATGATAGAACCATGTATTCAATGAAAAACAAGACAGATAAGATCAGTTTAAGACTAAACCAATTTAGATTCTGCCTGAAGCAGAGTTGTTTTCTTGATTGTGTATCACTGTGGTGATGGAGAACCACTGGATTACTTTCCTTAATGATAACCCAAGTACAAAAACTGAGAGCTGAAGTCTTCAATATCAATAAATAAAACTCCAAGTAGTACTTTTTCGTTGTTTTACGACCATTATATTTGTAACTATAGCAGAGATCAGCAGCTTCTAACACTGAGTGTCACTAGCTGGGTTACGTAGTGCCTATGTGTATCCCTGGCAGGCCCATGGGAAAGTAAAATGAAGTAAAACAAAGGAAGAGAGGATAAGTTAAAAAAAGATTAATGAGGGGCAAGAAGGGGAAACTGAAAGGAAAGAAAGGAAAATGAAAGAAAAACATATGGCGGGACATGATAGAGTGCCATTAACAACTGTCTTAATAAACTGAAGATTAACAGATTTTGACTTAGATGCATTCACAAGGTAAAACATATTACAGGCCAATTCTACGTACCACAATATCTTTAGGATCTTTCAGATTCACAGAATTTTAAATTCAGATGGAACCTCAGAATTCATTAGCAAACCTCCCCTAATCCCTCTTCCTGGGCAGCAACTCCCAGAGTGCATCTCTGGTTGGTGCTCATCTGGTCTCTGCTTGAACAACTCTAGTAGTAGTGAGTTAACTATTTCCTGAGGTAAATCATTCCTTTGCCAGGGACCCTTCTCTTTCTCAGCCACTCATTTTCCCTCAAAGATTTTACCCAATCCCACGACTTTAAATATTACGATATGCCAATGACTCCCAAATCTTTTTCTCCAGCCATGACCTCTCCTCTGAGCTCCAGACTCCTCCTATATGAGGCTGTCTGCTCAACATCTCCACAGAGCATCTCAAATTTAACAGAATCAAAACAGAATACTGATCTTACTCACAGTCTACCCGCCAACTTGCTCCTTCCCCTGAATTCTGCACTTGATTAATGGCTTCTGTTGCTCAGGCCAAAAATCTAGGATTTATGTTTGCTTCTTCTCTTTCTTTCACAACACATCAGCAAATCTTTTTTATTTTATCTCTAAAATATGTAACAATTAGTTATACTTTTCATCTTCTCTGTTTCTAATGTAGGTGAAGCCACCATTGTCTCTTGCCTAGACAACGCCAATAGACTCCTTAAGAGTCTTCTAGCTTCCACTCTTCCCTCTTTCAATCCATTCTTGACTCAGAAGCCTGAGTGACCTTATAAAAATGTAAAATAGGCCATACCACCCAGGCTTAAAATCATCCAAAGTTTTCCTACTACAGGTGAAATAAAATTCAAACTCAATACCCATTTTTTAAAACTCCCATATGGGGACTTCTGTGGTTGTGCAGTGGTTGAGAGTCCACCTGCCAATGCAGGGGACATGGGTTTGAGTCCTGGTCCAGGAGGTCCCACGTGCCGCAGGGCAACTGGGCCCGTGGGCCACAGCTACCAAAGCCACGTGCCTAGGGCCCATGCTCTGCAGTGGCAGAGGCCACCGCAGTGAGAGGCCCGCACACCCCAATGAGGAGTAGCCCTGGCTCGCCGCAACTAGAGAAAGCCCATGCGCAGCAACAAAGACCCAACGCAGCCAAAAATTAAAAAAATAAAAATAAAAATAAAACTCCCATATGATATGTCCCCAAATCCAATATCCCGAATTCTAATCTCATGTCATTCTTCCCCTTGAACACTATATTCCAACCACACATTGGTTGTCCACTGTCTACTCTTGCTAAAAGTAAGCTCCGTGAAAGAAGGAACTTTGACTATTGCTTCAGCTTTGAATCCTCATGTGTAGAACTATGCAGATACATAGTAAGTGGTTAATGAAGATTGTGTTGGATGAAAAATTGAATTTTTATACAGCTTTATTAGATTCTTCTTCCTCATAGTGCACTGAATTCTGTCTCCATTTCTCCAACTCTGCCCCCAGAGATATAGAGTACAAAGTCTACTCATTCTCTGTCCTGTATGAAAACCTCTCAAATATTTGAACATAGCTATTATGTTCCCATAATGAATACCTTATATTTCCTATTATCTGTTGTTCTTTATTTCCACAGCAGCATCATTCTTTGGTCACCTTCCCCTGTATACATTCCAGTTTGATAATTTCGCTAATCCAATAATGAAGTGTCTAAATAGGTCTCTGGAGGAGAAGAGACAGAATTAATGAGAGAAAGGAACTTAACTTTGTTCATTTTTGCAATAAACCTGCAAAAATAAATGCCACAGTATGGAAGACTGTAAGTGGATAAAGAGAGATGACATCATTCAGTTAAAATAACAATAATCATTTATTAAGCATTTTCTAAGTACTAGGCACTGTGTTATTTGCTGAGGATACAAAAACAAAGTAGACATATTTCCTGATTTTGGAGACCTCACAGACTAGTACGTAAGCCATAAAAAATTATTATTATACTATAAGTTCAAAAATAGAAGCATATAGAGGTAGAAAGAACAGAAGACATCGTTAATATTGGGGAGGAGCTGGTATCGGAGAAGGCACTTTAGAAGAGGTGATGTCTTAAATTTATTTTTAAAATGTAAAAAGGAGTTTTCCCTGTTTTTCCCATGAAGAAATGTAATCTAGGCAGAGAGAGGCTGACTAAAGCCAAGAGAGATACAAACATGTTGTATCCAGTGACTACAGGCAATTCAGCAATTGCTAGAGAGTGAGATGGAAATCAGGTAATAGTGACAGATAAGGCCTAAAAGAGAGCCCTTGAAGGACCTTTGTAGGCCATACCAAGGAATTTGAAATTTATACCACGGGTGATGCCCAATCAGTGAAGGTCTTTTCAGACTTGAAGTATGAAAAGATTCACCAGCTCCCATTTGAAGACTGGACTGTGGTAAGGGAGGGTGCAGCTAGAATTAGGGAGACTAGTCTGTAGACTGCTCAACCACTCCAGGTAAAACGGCAGGTCCAGAATTTCTGTAGAGGAAGGGTTGAGGGAAGCAATCTGATTGAAAAGAGGGAGGTGGTTAGACGAGGTGCTTGAAACTGAATTTGCATAGCATGCCCAGTGTGCTAACTAAGATTACATGTGTACTTATAATAGTTTTGTGGGAAGAACTAATCTGCTCTGCCACCATCCCCCCCAATCCCTAGGTAAATCATGAGGACTTAAACTAAAAACAATAGCAATAGGGAAAAGAAGAGATATTACTAAATAGAATAACCAGGCATTACAGTAGGTTATTAGAAGTAGAAAATGAAAGAGAAGAGTTACTCTTCAAATTTCTAAATTTTAAGACTCGTTGATGATTGTATTAGCTTCCTTTTGCTGCTGTAACAAAGCTGCCACAAACTTAGTGGCTTAAAATAATATAAATTTATTATTTTATAGTTCTGAAGGTCAGAGTCCAAAATGAGGCTACAAGGGCTAAAATCAAGATGTCACAGGATGGGTTCCTTCTGGAGGTTCTAAGGGAGAGCCTTAGAGGGCTCTAGCTAGATGCTCTAGCTGCCTTTGCCAGCTTCTAGAGCTGCCTACATTCCTTGGTTCATGGTCTCTTCCTCCATCTTCAAAGACAACACTGTAGTCCTATCTCCTTCACTGGCTCTGCTTCTATCATTCTCTGACATCTCTTATAAGGACTCTTGTGATTATACTGGGCCCCCCTGGATAATCTCACACCTCAAGATCCTTATCCTAATTACATCTGCAAAATCCCTTTTGCCATACTGAGAGGCTATTTCAGTCTACCACAATGGTCATGCCACAAATCTATCAAAATTATTACAAGAGACTACAAAGTCAGTTTGGGATGCATGTGTGTGCATTGCCTAAGGGATATCCAGGTAAAGATGTGCAGTAGGTGGCTATTATGTAGTGTCATCCTTGATGTCTCTCTTTTACACTGCACATCTTAGTCTGTCAGGACATCTGTTGAGTCTACCTTTATACAATATACAGAATTTGATCATCTCCACTGTTATCACCTAAGTTAAGTGACTTCTCTCCTTCTATCCCATAACAAATTCTCAATAAAGGTGAGATCGTGCTGCTTTTTTTACTCAAAATCTCCAGTGGCTCTTCCATTCTATTTAGAGTAAAAGATGAAGTTCTTATAGTGAACTGCAAGGCTTTACACGATATGACATCCCATTACCTCTGTCTTCATTTCCTACTATTCCTCACCCTTTTCACACTTTTAGCCACACAGGCTCCCTGACTCTTCCTCCACCACCCCAGGCACACTCTCCTGCCTTAGGGTTCTTAAATGTCCAAATGGCTAACTTCTTCATCTCCTTCTTCTTTATCTAATGTCACATTTCAGTAGAGTCCTCTCCTATAATCCTATTTAAAATTGGAAAATGCCAAAAGTTCAGGACCAGACACTTTCATGAATTCTACCAGATATTCAAAAAGGACTTAATCCTTCTCAAACCATCCAAAAAACTGAAAAGGAAGGAATGCTCCCAAACTCATTCTATGAGGCCCACATTAGCCTGATACCAAAAGCAGATAAACGAACTTTGAAAAAAATAAAATAAAATTACAGGCCAATATCCCTGATGAACACAGATGCAAACATCCTCAACAAAAGAATAACAAACCGAATTCAACAATACATTAAAAGGATATACACCATGATCAAGTAGAATTTATTCCAGGGATGCAAGAATGGTTCGATATGTGTAAATCAATCAACCTGATACACCACATTAACAAAGAATAACACCATATAATCATCTCAATAGAGGCAAAAAAAACATTTGACAAAATTCAACATCCATTTATGATATAAACTCTCAACAGAGTGGGTATAGAGGGAACATACTTCAACATAATAAAGGCTATATATGATAAACTCATTGTTAACATATTATTCAGTTGAAAACCTGCAAGCTTTTCCTCTAAGATCAGGCACAAGAAAAGGATGCCCACTATCACCACTTTTATTCAACATAGTATTGGAAGTCCTAGACACAGCAAATCAAACAAGAAAAAGAGACAAAATTGGAAAGAAAAAAGTAAAACCGTCAGTATTTGCAGATGACATAATACTATACATAGAAAACCCTAAAGAGTCCACCAAAAATTTATTAGAACTAATAAACGAATTCAGTAAAGTTGCAGGATACAAAATCAATACAGAAGTCTATTGCATTTCTAAATGTTAGCAACTATCAGAAAGAGAAATTAAGAAAACAATCCCATCTATAATTGTATCAAAAGAATAAAACATCTTGCAATAAATTTAACCAAGGAGGTGAAAGACCTGTACTCTGAAAACTATAAGATATTGGGACTTCCCTGGTGGTGCAGTGGTTAAGAATCTGCCTGCCAATGCAGGGGACACGGGTTTGAGTCCTGGTCTGGGAAGATCCCACATGCTGCGGAGCAACTAAGCCTGTGAGCCACAACTACTGAGCCTGCGAGTCACAACTACTGAGCCCACGAGCCACAATGACTGAAGCCCGAGCACCTAGAGCCCATGCTCCACAACAAGAGAAGCCACTGCAATGAGAAGTCTGCACACTGCAACGAAGAGCAGATATTGATGAAATAAATGGAAAGATATACCATGCTCATGGATTCAAAGAATTAACAGTTAAAATGTCCAAACTATGCAAAGCAATCTACAGATTCAATGCAATCCCTATCAGAATAGCAATGGTATTTTTCATGAAACTGAAACCAATAATCCTAAAATTTGTATGGAATCTTGAAAGACCATGAACAGCCAAAGCAACTTTGATAAAGAAGAACAAAGCTGGAGGTATCATGCTCCCTGATTTCAAGCTATACTACAAAGCTATAGTCATCAAAAGTGTATAGTACTGCCACAAAAACAGACACACAGATCAATGGAACAGAATAGACAGTCCAAAAATAAACCCATGCTTATATGGTCAATCAATCTATAACAAAGGAGGCAAGAACATACAATGGGGAAAAAACAACGTCTTCAATAAATGGTGTTGGGAAAACTGGACAGCTACACACAAGAGAATCAACCTGGACCACTTTCTTACACCATATACAAAAATACACTCAAAATGGTTACAGACCTAAATATAAGACCTGAAACCACAAAACTTCTAGATGAAAACATAGGCAGTATGCAATTTTACATCAGTCTTTGCAATATTTTTTTGGATATGTATCCTCAGGCAGGGGCAACAAAAGCAAAAATAAATGAATGGGACTACATCAAACTAAAAAGCTTTTGGATAGCAAAGGAAACCATCAAAAAAATGAAAAGGCAACCTATTGAGTGGGGAGAGTTATGTGCAAACAACATATCCAACCAGTGGTTAATATCTAAAACATATAAGGAACTCATACAACTCATTATTATAAAAATCAAATTTAAAGAGGTGCAGGGGACCTGAATAGGTATTTTTTTCCAAGGAAGACATACAGATGGCCTATAGATATGTGAAAAGATGCTCGACATCACTAATCACCAGAGAATTGTAAATTAAAACCATTATGAGGGGGCTTCCCTGGTGGCACAGCAGTTGAGAATCTGCCTGCCAATGCAAGGGACATGGGTTTGAGCCCTGGTCCGGGAAGGTCCCACATGCCGTGAAGCAACTAAGCCCCTGCACCACAACTACTGAGCCTGTGCTCTAGAGCCCACAAGCCACAACTACTGAGCATGTGTGCCACAATTACTGAAGCCCACATGCCTAGAGCCTGCGCTCCACAACAAGAGAAGCCACTGAAATGAGAAGCCTGTGCACCACAACCAAGAGTAGCCCCCACTCACCACAGCTAGAGAAAGTCTGTGTGCAGCAACAAAGACCCAACTCAGCTATAAATAGATAAATAAATAAATAGATAAATAACTAAATTTATAAAACCACAATGAGATATCACCTCCCCCCGTCAGAACACGTATTATCAAAAGGACAACCAATAAATGTTAGTGAAGATACAGAGAAAAGGGAACCCTTGTGCACTGTTGGTGGGAATGTAAATTGGTGCAGCCACTATGGAAAATAATGTGTAGTTTCCTCAAAAAAATTAAAAATAGAGTTACCATATGATCCAGCAATTCTACTTCTGGGTATTTATGTGAAGAAAATGAAAATACTAATTAAAAAAGATACATGCACCCCTATGTTCCTTGCAGCATTATTTACAATAGCCAAGATATGGAAGCAACCTAAGTGTCCATCAATAGATGAATGGATAAAGAAGTGGTGTCTGTGCATATATACATATATACAATGTATTATTACTCAGCCATACAAAAGAATAAAATCTTGCTATTTGTGACAACATGGACAGATTTAGAGGGTATTATGCTAAGTGAAACAAGTCAGATAGAGAAAAACAAATACTGTATGATTTCACTTACATGTGGAATCTAAAAAACAAAACAAATGAACAAACAAAACAAAAAGGAAACCGACTCATAGATACAAACTGTTGGTTTCATGGCAGGGGTGGTATGGAATTGGGAAAAATAGGTGAAGGAGATTAAGAGGTACAAACTTCTAGTTATAAAATAAGTAGGTCATGGGGATGTAATTTACAGCATAGGGAATATAGTCAATAATATTGTAATAACTTTGTATGGTGATAGATTATTGTGGTGATCAATTCATACTGTGTATAAATATCAAACCACTATGTTATACCTGAAACCAATATAATATTGCATGTCAACTGCATTTAAATTAAAAAAATAAATAAAATAAAATTGAGAAATGCCCTCACTGCACCTTCCCAGCACTTCCATACTTCTTATCCTGCACTACTTTTTCTTTTTCCCAGAATACTTATCAAACCTTCTAACATATTATAAAATTGGCTTGTTTGCTATGTTCATTCTGTTATGTATTGTCTGTTATCCCTCACTACTATATTAGCAAGAAGCAGCATCTTTGTTTTGTTCACTCATAAATCCCAAGTACCCAAAAGGGTGCCTGGCATACAGTATGCATTCAGTAAGTATTTGCTGAATAAATTAACAGACAGTAGTTATCATGTTATGGTCATAGATGAAATTGACTGAGAACAATTAATCAGATGAAAATTAGTCAAAACGCCACATCTACTTTACCTAGATGTTGAGGGCAGAGGAAGAGGAATCAGTGAAAGAGGGTTGAGAATGAATAGTCAAAGAGGTAGATGCATAACTTGAAGAGAATGGTCCCACGGAGTCATGGGAAAACATCTCAAGAAAGTCAACTGTGTCAAATATCAAAGATAAAATTATTATGAAGAAAGGTCTATTAAATTGGCAGCTGGAAACCAGAAGAGAAATGCTAGGAAATTTTTTAGAAATAATTATTATAGCTACAAAACGGAATCATTCCCTGCATGTCTATATGGAAATATTATGTCCCATTTCATAAGTGCATATATGACAGGTTTTCAGATACAGAGGGTTCAGTTCATTAACCTCACATTTAAAAATTGATTCTTGCTTTGCTTGCCTCATTCCATCCATATAAGTACTGTAATAATTAACTGTCAGGACAGATTAAGCAAATTTTGGTTTACAATAACATGATCTTTAAACATGAGGATTAATTATATGTCATTTGGGTACAGACTAGACTTTTGAACCTCATTTTAAACCTATCTGAGTTTTAGTTATGTTTTCAACATTTTTGGTCCAAAATATCTTCTACAGTAATGTCAATCTTAATATCTTAAAATCAACTAATATCTCTAAATCTTAACAAGAGCCACTTACAGTATTTTTTGTCCCCTAAGTCCCATAAATTCCCATACTTATAAGTCTCTTAAGGCAAATATCTTCTTAAGAGTTAGCAAGATGAATAAATTAGACTGCTTTTGAAAATGTTAAATGATTGCACTTCACTAAAATTCTGACTAGGCCCGAAAGCTACAGAATAACTTTAAAATTAATAATATTTTTCAGGATAATGGTAAAAAAAAAAATCAATTAACATATATTTGAGTATGTACTATGGGCCAAGCACTGTTCTAGGCATTTAGGGATATAAAAGTGTATTAAACAGACAAAGAGTATTGCCCTGTAGAACTTAAAATTGTATAGTTTATCTTGCCCACACATTGATTTTGAAGATAAGAAAATGAAAGATTAGAGACATTAAGCAAGTTGTCCAAAATGATAAGAGCTTAATTGAGCTATGTACAAAGTGCCATAGAGTTTATTAGACAGGGTCTTATACGATGAGCAAGACTTGTCCCAGAACTGAAAATGGAAGGGAAGAACATATACAAATCAAAGGAATGTAAAAGAGCTGAATGCAGTGGTGGTTTCGGAAAGTGAATACCAACAATCAGGAGAGGGAATGTAGAAGCAGTTTAGAAGTTCAATTTTGGATATGTGTGTTGGAAGTATTTGTGAAAAAGATGAGATGTGGGCTTCCCTGGTGGCGCAGTGGTTGAGAGTCCGCCTGCCGATGCAGGGGACACGGGTTCGTGCCCCGGTCTGGGAAGATCCCACATGCCGCGGAGCGGCTGGGCCCGTGAGCCATGGCCGCTGAGCCTGCGCGTCCGGAGTCTGTGCTCCGCAACGGGAGAGGCCACAGCAGTGAGAGGCCCGCATACAGCAAAAAAAAAAAAAAAAAAAAAAAAAAAAGATGAGATGTTCAGGATACTGATCTGGAGATGACTCTAGGAGAAAGTGTATATATATTTTATACACAGTTAAAAGGATATATATATAGTGCCACAGATAGAGTGATGACAAAAATCCCACTTCTTAATTTCTAAAACATTATTCTGCACTGCACCACACTATTTTTTTTTTAAATCACAAAATCTTGGCATTTCAGAGCTCAGTGAAGCTTTGGAGATAAACTAGTTGGTCTATTAATTTTCAAACTGTACTTTTTGGAGCTCCTGACAAGAGAATCACCATATGGGAGGTCTCTAGGACCCCAAATACACTTCAACCAGAGAACTTATCTAATACAAAAGATGTATTTTATATAGCTAGTTCTTGCATAACAATATTCCAGTGTTGGTTTATGTTTGTAAATGAAACATTCTTTCCAAACTTTTTATTGCCAAACACCTACTATGACCTTCAAGTCTTAGATCCAGGATAACTTATAGGCAATGACTAACCCAGGTAGAGTTAGGTGTCCCTCCTTGGTGTTTCTACAGTTCCCCAAGCATGTTTCTATCGTAGCAATTATCACCTTGTACTGTATTTATTGAATTACTTGTTTCCCTCCCTTACTAGACTATAATAAGCATCTTGAGATCAAGGACTACATCTTTCATCTTTGTATATCTAGTACTCAGTACACTCTGGACAAGCCAGTGTTAAATAAATTAGTCAATGAATGGATGAGCAAATGAATACATAAATGCATGAGGAAATGGAGACTCAAAGAAGCTGACTAATAAGTCATAACTAATAAGTTAGGAGAACTAAAACCTAGAACGTAGAACTTTTAAATCTCTATTGTTTTTAACACTATACCATGTTGCCTCCCATCTTAATTATTTGAAATCTTAGTTCATTTTGAATAATGCTTTTCTTGCTAGGCATAATTGTCCCAAACTAATATTTATAGTTTGTATGCAGTTCTGCAGAATATATTAGTATTTTATTAGATCAATCAAGAGAATTCCAGAGACAAGGACCTTTAGTCCTAAAAGCCATGTCTACTTGGCCAAATCAAAGCTTGATATTAATACAAAATTCCCTGTGGCTGATTCTACCATGTCCTATCTACATATAGTGACCAATTCAATAGCAAACATAAATGTCTATTAAATGAAACAATTGCAAGAACTATACACAATTAGAAAAAAAATAACGTTTTCATTTCTGTCATAAGGGAGGAGAAATTTTCAAGTCCAGTCATCATATAGCACTCCAGGAAAAACAAGATTTCAGAGAACTCTCAAAACTCTACTGAGGAAGGCAAATTAAATTCTGACCTGATATGACCCTCATCATAATTTACATTTCTTCAACCTGAAAATACCAACTCTGATTATATTAAAGTAAAAAAATAGAATTAAGGTAGTTGCACTTATTCCTTTTCAGTCTAATTTTCAAACTCAATTCAATCTCAAGCCTGACACATGATCAAGAACAACAAAAACAAAAGGGTCACAGAATTCTGTTCTATTAATAAAGCGAAATAAAAAAGTCTGTCCCTCTTTTCCATTTTAGATTTTCCAGAGCTATATCAGTTTCATAATATTAGTTCTAATCACTATGGATTTCTCAAATGAGAAACAGAATTGCTATTACTAAAACTAAACACTTTCCACACATTGTAAATCTTTTTGTTTGTTTGTTTTTACAAGTGTAAATGGGATTTAAGTGTGTAGTACAGTTTTCTTATTTTTTGACCTTCAGGTCAGCCTAGATTCGGAGTGGAAAACTCTTTTTAAGACATACTATATATAAAGGAGAAATTACACTAATGTTATTTAAGATATTTACTATTTAAGATAATACTATTATTTTCCCTTTACTGTTAAGACAAAGTTTTTACCACATTTCTTAATTCTATATTCAGTGAGTTTTTTCTTGTTTGTCTGATTCACAGAACTTTCACACCAGTATACTGTCCAAGCCCATTAAGTGGAATCACACCTCTACATTACGTAGCTCTGATGAGACAATCCAATATCTTAAAAATACTCCTGCAATATGGAATCGTAGAAAGAGAAAAAAACCCTATCAACATTGTGTTACCAATATTGCTCTACCCCTCAAGAGTGAGAATAATGGTTGATCATGAACTGGTAGACATCCAGGAAGATGCCAAAACATGTTTAGTGCTTTGTTCCAGAGTGCTTTCTGTCATTTCAACCAGGGAAACAGAGGTAAGCTAAATACTGTACTTTGGGTGTGGGCTCAAATATTGATCAATTTTAAGATAAAATTGTGAGGCAAGAATAAAGTTAATTTTTCATCTATCAATCCAGTGAATCACTGAGTATATGCTTATAAATTAAAAATAGGCAAAATTCTAATTATCTTGAGCATTAGCTCTTTTATTTCATAATTTTATGTCTTCTAAATATGAAATAATTTTTTAAAAGTTAGTATAGTTTATTTTAGTAGTTATTAAGTAGCTGTATGTTATTATTATATTCTAATTACATAATACCCTGTTTATTAGGATTTCTATGTCTCAAAAAAAGAACAGGGCTCCCCTGGTTGCTCAGTGGTTAAGAATCTGCCTGCCAATGCAGGGGACACGGGTTTGAGCCCTGGTCCAGGAAGATCCTACATGCCGCGGAGCAACTAAGCCTGTGCACAACTATTGAGCCTGCGAGCTGCAACTACTGAGCCCACGAGCCTAGAGCCCATGCTCTGCAACAAGAAAAGCCACAGCGATGAGAAGCCCATGCACTGCAACGAAGAGTAGCCCCCACTCACCACAACTAGAGAAAGCCCACGCACAGCAACAAAGACCCAACGCAGGCAAAAATAAATAAATTAAATAAATTTAAAAACAAAACAGAACAAATTAAACTTTTAACAGACTTCTTTTCCAATAGAATATTGTAAAATGAAAGTTACATTTCTCCCCACTATAATCACATACCAAGAAACATATTTTCCTTTTCAAAATTCCTGAACAATTTTAAACATGAAAATATAAAGGCTTTAAATATTTGCTCAATTGAAAATATCTATCCCTCAGAAATGTGAAGAGTTTCTCCTTGATAAGGTTTAAAAAAAAAAATCAACCATATGAAGGGCATGTTTATCCTGTCAAAATGAACTGCAAGTTTCAGCATCAAATTGTATCATGTCTATTAGTATCAAGAAATAAGTCTAAGACAGACAACTGATGGGAACATACTGTACAGCACAGGGAACTCTACTTAATGCACTGTAGTGTCCTAAATGGAGGGGATATATGTATATGTATAACTGTTTCATTTTGCTGTGCAGTAGAAGCTAACACAACATTGTAAAGCAACTATACTCCAATAAAAATTAATTAAAAAAAGAGAAATAAGTCTGCATAAGGTAAAGAAAGCTACCCCTATAAATTTAAACCAGTCAAAGTACCAAGGAATCTAGCAGTTCCCCTTATCTTTAAAGGTGTGACTTCAGAAATAAACTCCTAAGAAATATAGTTTTGTTGGGTCTTTAATTTTTTTAAGCTTTAACAATGCATATCAATCAACCATGCCTGGGCCAACTGTAAGGACAGCAAATTTGTCAAATTATTTTGGCAACCAATTTTTTTTTTAAGCATTTAAAAAAAAATTTATTTTATTTATCTATTTTTGTCTGCATTGGGTCTTCATTGCTGCACATGGGCTTTCTCTAGTTGTGGCAAGCGGGGGCTACTCTTGGTTGTAGTCTGCAGACTTCTCATTGCGGTGGCTTCTCTTGTTGTGGAGCACGGGCTCTAGGTGTGTGGGCTTCAGTAATTGCAGCTCATGGGCTCAGTAGTTGTGACTCACAGACTCTACAGCGCAGGCTCAGTAGTTGTGGCACATGGGCTTAGTTGCTCCACAGCATATGGGATCTTCCCGGACCAGGGCTCGAAACTGTGCCCCCTGCATTGGCAGGCAGATTCTTAACCACTGTGCCACGAGGAAAGCCCTGGTGCCAATTTTTGTTGCTATATTTTGTTTTTGTTTTTATGGCTGCACCACATGGCATGTGGAATCTTAGTTTAGTTCGCTGACCAGGGATTGAACCCGTGCCACCTGTACTGGAAGCGCGGACTCTTAACCACTTGACCGCCAGAGAAGTCCTTGGCAACTAATTTTTATTTTTATTTTTATTTATTTATTTTTTTTTGCGGTACGCGGGCCTCTCACTGTTGTGGCCTCTGCCGTTGCGGAGCGCAGGCTCCGGACGCGCAGGCTCAGCGGCCACGGCTCACAGGCTCAGCCGCTCTGCGGCATGTGGAATCCTCCCAGACCGGGGCACAAACCTGTGTCCCCTGCATCGGCAGGCGGACTCTCAACCACTGCGCCACCAGGGAAGCCCGTAACTAATTTTTAAAACAAAAAAATAAAAAAAATTTTTTTGCTTCTTTATATATACAATGGAATATTACTCAGCCATAAAAAGAAAAGAAATTGAGTTATTTGTAGTGAGGTGGATGAACCTAGAGACTCATATAGAGTGAAGTAAGTCAGAAAGAGCAAAACAAATATCGTATGCTAACACATATATATGGAATCTAAAAAAAAAAAAGAAATGGTTCTGAAGAAACCAGGGGCAGGACAGGAATAAAGATGCAGACATAGAGAATGGACTTGAGGACACGAGGAGGGGGAAGGGTAAGCTGGGACGAAGTGAGAGGGTGGCATGGACATATATAAACTACCAAATGTAAAATAGATAGCTAGTAGAAAGCAGCCACATAGCACAGGGAGACCAGATTGGTGCTTTGTGACCACCTAGAGGGATGGGATAGGAGGGTGGGAGGGAGACGCAAGAGGGAGGAGAAAGGGGGATGTACATATATGTATAGCTGATTCACTTTGTTATACAGCAGAAACTGACACACCATTGTAAAGCAATTATACTCCAATAAAAATGTTAAAAAAAATTTCTTTTTTGCTTCTTTAGTAATTTGCTTGTCCTTGTCCAGTGTTAGTGCTGCACAATTTTTTTAGGACATATGGATTCTCAACCAGGTCCATGAATGCTATTGCTGAGGTACACTCAAAATAGAAGAGTACTAGGGGAGAATGAGTTGATCAAAATCACCGGAGTGGCAAAGAAGTTAAAGCTGGATTCCAATCAATTTCAGCTTAATAAGTGAAGTAGCATAGAGCAATAAGGTGAAAAATGGCATAAAAACCAGCTTAAAGAACTCTAAATAACCCTGCTTTTCATTTCCACACTTGCCAGTTTTATTGTAAATATACATTTAGATATCTTTACTTCTAGACCACAGTTCTGTGATTGCAGAGGCTATGTCTATTTTGCATAGCCTAGCAATTATCCCAAGCACCAAGGTCAATGCTGAGTATACATGATATATTCTTTAAATAATTGTTTACTGAACAATGAAAAATTATATATCATTTAAGGTGTCATGTAGTCTGTAGAGTGTAGGTTCTTCTAGAGAAGTACCTCGATAACACAGCAATGTCTTTTACTTCTAAATCAGCCTAATAACATTTGGCTTCTAGAACTAAATCTTTAAAAGGGTAGCTTAACTAAAACATAAAAAGTTATCTTCATGTGCATGGGCCTCTTGTTAGGTCTTCTCATGATTCAGCAGTATGTAGTTTTACTCTACAATGGTTGGAATCACCTGGTGGAACTTTTAGGATTTATGTTGTCTGTGCCCAACCCCACACTAACTAAATCAGAAATTCTGGAGTAGAACCTCAGCATTAATATTTTCTAAAGTCTCCTAGATAATTCCAGTCAAACTGGTCAAATTGGCAACACTACTCTAGAAGAAGCTAATAAACCATAAGTATATGATCTGTCTAAAATTAAAAACATACAGATTCACTGTTGTAAGAAATAATGTTTTGTGTCCTTAGACACATTAAACCTTATATATGATTGTGAGAATAAAATGGGAGTAAAAATTCTTGCCTCAAGTGAAAATGTTTTAGAAAAAATATTATAAGGGTTAAATAAATTTAAGATACATTTTGTGAATTCAAATAAAACAATTAAAATGTTTATAATTTCCCTTTTCCCTTTTCTTTAGATGCAGCTAAGTTTAGGAAGACGTCCAATTATTTCAAATTGGCTGGACTACATTCCTTCAACAAGATACAAAGATCCATGTGAACTATTACATCTTTGCAGAATAACCATCAGGGCTCAACTACTGACCAACAATATGCTCCCAAATGGAATATTTTCACTTCTAATTCCTGTTCGTCTACAGAACTACCTGAATTTAGAATGCTAATGCATGGCTTTTTCTTCATTCTTTAAGGACGCTCACTGTTGTATGGTTTAGAAGTTAATAAACTATTAACTTCACACAAATTTTTACTGCATTGAACATTCCATTAAAAAATATATTTTCACATGACACCCTAAATGCATCACTTTTAAATTAACATATGGCTCTACCCATTAACTTTCTATACAGTGTAACAAATTATATGCGTTTTAAAAATATTTTAGATTTATGCTTTTATTCTGTTTTTAAAAGTTGTTTTCGGCCTTAGAGCATTCTTGTTACTTGTGGAAAATCTGGTCATATTAATATTCTGAACTCTGAAGCTCTTATTTTTAGTATGTCCTAAGTTAGGTAAATATTATTTTATATTTTGTATCCAAAATAACAAATGTTTATTGAGTTATTTTGCAAATAAAACACTGTGTTTGGTAGTAGGGAATAATTAATGAAATTAAGAGGTGATCCCTTCCTTGAGAGAAGAATTTATAATTCTGTAGCATCTGTGGTCACAAATAACACAAGGTAAAGAATTAGTCAACTAAAGTGTTGGGAATAGGATGACAGAAATGGATTATATTTGGACATAATTAGCCTTAAGTTACAACGTGGAGCTTGGGTGTTTTGGTATGTGATACCCCTAAATACTACCCCAGCAGTATTTTTTTAATGGGATATAATTGTGTAAAACAAAATAGTTTCAGGTATATAACAGAATGATTCAATAAATTTATATACTGTAAAATAATCACCACAGTAAGTCTAGTTAACACCCATCATCACACATAGTTACAAGTTTTTTTTCTTGTGATGAGAACTCAAGATCTACTCTCTTAGTAACTTTCAAATATATAATACAATATTATTAACTATAGTCACCATGCTGTACATTACATGCCCAGGACTTATTTATAACTGAAAGTTTGTACCTTTTGATCACCTTCACCCATTTCATCTACCCGCAAATTATATGCATTTTAATACAAAAAAGGAAACAGTTTTGGCCCAACATCACATCAAAATGAAACTATCAGTTAAATCTGCATATCCTTTGGTTACAAAGAAACTTGTTATCTTAAAAAAATTAGAATGTATTCTACAACAATTTTTTAGCTCTTTGCTTTTTGAATATCTAGGGGATTAGACCATTCTCTATATAACTATGTGGTCAAACTGTTGCAACATAAAGATGAGAACTGGAAGATAATTCTCCATGGGTCTCTCATGTTTCCACCTGTCTTATGAGCAGAGGAACTGTCTTACTCTTGACTATCTTTTGAAGGATGTTTGTATAGTGAGCAGCCTTAGAAGATAGAGATAGTGGCTCCCTCTGAGCAGAAGGCAGGTTTGCTCAATATCTAATATAATAAAGGCAATGTCTTCCTCTGGGGAAGTGGTCAAGGAGGTTTGCTTGAAGCTCATTTTAAAAGCCTGGAGTTTCCCAAGCTTAGGATTCTTCAGCTATAACACCAATCCACTGTGTGCACATCTACCTGGACAACTACACATCTTAGAGGATGGGAGTACGTGGAACCAACACAAACAAGAAGTTCATGTTGCATGCTGTGCCACTAGTAATAAAGTTCTTCGTTTCTGACCCAGTCTTTTGTCTTCTGACAGAAAACAGTATGGTAAGTTAAACTGCTAGTTTGCAAGTTAAGGTAAAAATCTTAGACACTTCACAGCCCTTGACAAGGAGAATCTGTTCCCCACCTCATCACTGCATTTAGATCCATTTCAGTAGATTATGGTAGACAGTATCCATCCTCCCTATCTGCAATCTGGGGACTATCAAAATTTGACAGTTCATAAGAAAAGTGTATTCATTTTGGTCCTATAGTAAGACAAAACAATTGTGTGATTTAACTTTCTAAAGAACAGAATGGAAATAGCCAAGTAACAATATAACTAGATCACTTGCTTTTCCTCTCTTTCCACGTTCGTTCCCTTAACTGCATTACAGGGTTGGATTACAGAAATGCTTATTTATTACACTTAAACTACATTTAATTATGATTGAGCATATTTTAAGCTCATAAATAAGTATATGAAGTTCAAACAACACACAATGTATTAATATTTGAATATTTTACCAGTAGCATATGATAATTATTTTAGTTGGAAATATGTGTTAACATGAAGAAAGTTAAAAAAAAAAACCTTTAGCTTATAAAGAAAAACTAGATTGCTGATTCAGTTGAAGTGATTCTTCTGGGCAAATATTTTAGCAAATCTTTTTACATTAATTCCCTAATTTCCATCCACTCTAACAGAGCTTAATGAATTTTATCTAGTCATCACTTCTACTGAACATGGCTCATACCTATGCTAGAGAGTGGGCAACAAGCAGCACCTAAATTTCTGGAACTTCTTTCTTCTTCTTTTTTTTGGGGGTGGGGTGGGGCGCCATGTCACATGGTTTGTGGGATTTTAGTTCCCGGACCAGGGATCAAACCTGGGAACCTGGCAGTGAGAGTGCTGAGTCCTAACCACTGGACCGTCAGGGAATTCTTTGAAACTTCCTTCTACTGGAATTCTTATTATTTCCATATTTCTCAACATGGTTGATGGTATCACCACCTAGAATCATATTTAACTCTTCCCTTCTGTATTAATTTGCTAGGGCTGCCATAACAAAGCACAAAAATTAGGAGGCTAAAACAACAGTAATTTATTGTCTCACAGTTCTGGAGCCCAGAAGTCTAAAATTGAGGTGTTAGCAGAACCACACACCCTCTGAAAACTGTAGGGGAATCCTTCCTAATTTCTGGTGGTTTTCCAGCAATCTTTGGCATTCCTTGGCTTGTAGATGTATCACAAGCCAAGGATGTATCACTATCTTCACATGGCATTCTCCCTGAATCTCTGTGTCTTCACATGGCAATCTTCTTATAAGGACACCAGTCATATTGGATCAGGAGCCCACCCTACTCCAGTATGACCTCATCTTAACTAATTATCAATACATTTGAAATGATCCTATTTCCAAATAAGGTCACATACTGAAGTACAGGGGGTTAGGACTTAATGAATCTTTTTCAAGGGGACACAATTCAATCCATAACACCTTCCCCTCACTAAAAAATCGGATAAGTCATGAATCGTTAAATCTGGTTAATCAGCACTAAATCTCCTTAATATCTTTCAAATCAATGTCTTCTCTCCTCCACCAGCAACTCCATCCTCTCCATTCTCCTCCTTTACACACACACACACACACACACACACACACACCCCTGTTCCATTCTCACTGTTTCTACCCTTAATCATCAATTCTCTTCTGCACTACTGAGTTTCTTAAACTATCTCGTCTCCTTGGTTTCAACCACACATCCCAAAACCATTTACGCTACCACCCAGATGATCTTTCTAAAATGGAAATCTTATCATGTTATTCCTCTACTACCACCACCACCACCCTCTTCCACTGTCCAGCAACAGATCTTAAAACTCTTCAATCATCTAAATGAGAAACTGATATAAAGCCCTTACTTCATCTTTTTGCCACTCTCTCATATGCACTCTATCCCCCAGCTAAACCAAGCTGCTTACTGTTTCACATCTCTTTGCTTTTACATATGCTGATCCTTATCTAAAATGCTCTTCCCTTCCTGAACATTTGACATATTTTACTACCTTTTAAACTCCCTTGATCCACAAAGAACTGTAAACATTTTTTGTGCTACTACCCTTCTTATGTTCCTCTATTATCATACTTATCACATGGTGTTCCAACCCTACTACATGCATTTTTTTCTTAACTACACCTGAAAAGCCTACCTCAAGGTCAGACATCTTTTGTGCACCTAGCACCTAGTACGTAGTCTGTTCCATATTAAATATTATTGAATTATATTTTTGGTAGTTTTTTACCAAACTCTGAAACTTTTGCTTGAAGGGAAAGATTTAAAAATGTGCTACCAGAGAGGTTAAACTAAAAGGCAGCTAAAAAATAATTTAGGAAAAAGAAAGATTTTAAAAAATCGCTGCTTGCTAAAGAATGATCAGAATAGCTTTAAAATATTTTAAATGCATTACTCACCACATATCTATTAGAATGGCTAAAAAAAAATTAAAAACTGACAATACACCAAGTACTAAAGAACATGTGGGAAAACTGGACCTCTCATACGTGGCTGACAGGAATGTAAAATGGTATAAGCCCTCTGGAAAAGAGTCTGCAGGCTTCTCATGAAGTTAAATATACACTTACAATATGACAGGGCCATTCCACTCCTATGTAACCTAGATAAATTAAAACTTAACACTCACACAAAAATCTGTACACAAATGTTTATAACAGCTTTATTCATAATCACCAAAAACTAGAAACGTAAATGTCCTTCGGTGAGTGAATGGATAAACTGTGGTACACACAAACAATGGAATACCAAGCAGCAATTAAAAGGCACAACCAAATGGATAAATTCTAAAGTACATTATGCTCAGTAAAAGAAGCCAGTCTCAAAAGGTTACATGCTATATGACTGGTAAAAACAAAACTATAGGGAAGGAATACTTAACCATACTCAGTGATTGCTGGGTTAAAGGTAGGAGTCAGGGAAGAATCTGGCTACAAAGGGACAGTACTAAAGGGAATCATCTGGTGGTGACAGAACTGTTCTGCATCTTGAGTGTGGTAGTACCACGAATCCATAAATGTGCCAAAATTCATAAAATTGTAGACCAAAAAAGATTTAATTTTACTGTTATGCAAATTTTAAAATAAACAAATGTATTACTTCCTAAGCATGAGGATAAGCTGCCCTTTTCCTCTACTCCCACACATCTTACCCCTAGACTTGAAGATTACTTTATGTGAGGAGAAAGGTGGAACAGACTAAAAGAATGGCTTTGACATGGAAATTCAAGGAGTTTGCTAAAACATTATGGACATTTATCTTAAAAGACTGAATTATAAGATAATGATCTATAATTTTAGAGAAAGGCAAAGACGAAGAGGTACTGAAGAGTAGAACAAATAGACCTGAAAATTAAAGGCTGGATTGTCTTCCTAGCATTCACCTCCATCCTATAGTACCATGACTTTATAATTATATCTGCATTTGATTTGCTTTTTCATATGTTTCAGCAACACACAAAATGACTGAAGAAAAAGTATTTAATTTTAAGAAGATATAGAACCATTTTTATTTCAGTATTCCAAATCTAAAATAAAAGGGATTAATCAGTTGGCTGCAGTTTTTGCATCAAAAGCTGCAGAATGATGATGAAGAATTTCTTAAACGTCTGGTGGAATTTAATATTGGGGTTAAATGTAAAGGGAAGTTAGTTAATACATTTGAGTAAATGGTATTCAGCATATTTAATACTTCACACCTGTCTCTGCTTGCCTGGTTTTCTTCCGCAGCCTGCTCCCCTTCTCCCTGTTATTGCTTCCTCCCTTTTCTTCCCTGCCCTCCCAAACAATGTGCCATTCCCTTTTCCTCCTCAGTACCTTCTAGAAATTTGCCACAAACCTAAATTATCTAACTGCTTTTAGGAATGACTGCATAAAATATAATTCATTTCAGAGGCTGTGAATTTAAATGTGACTAATGGTCAAATTCAAATACTGTGGTGCTCTATTTCTAAAACATGAGAATAGGAAATAGAAGTAGTCTAATAAGACATTCAGTATATATCTAATGTAATTATTAACACTAATTTACAATTATTTTTCAAAAAAATTATGTGTGTCTTTCAAATTATAACTTTTTCAATATATCTGGCAACTAATGTGTACTTAGAATGCTGAATAAAGTCAAAAATATTAGTATTACATTTTATAAAATAAAATATGTATATATTAACAAAAAATAGGGCCCTAATCAGTCTGTGAACAATTTTTTGTAATAGTAATTCACAGTGATACAAATAACTATGAATCTTGCAGCTTACTGAATGTATACCCTGAGTTCCAGATACTTAAGTTTCCAAGAGTAATTTCCCTATCTTAGGCCTTTGGGCTGAGATTATGTGAGTAAGTCTTCTAATGAGACGGAACTATAGAAATAAGGTGTTTGAGAAGACAACAGCTCTTTGCAGTTACTGAACAACTGATGGTCTTCCATTTTCTTTTGTCCATTTATAAAACCAGAATAACCTTTGGGTTAACTCTAAAAGGTGGTGTGAGCCACATGCCTGTGGAAACACAATTTTATAAAATGCTCCCTTGTGAACCAACAATTAAGGCAAACATATCAATATTACCTTTCTGCTGCCTTGTTTACTCACCTAAAAAAGATGGTCAAAAATGAAAATTTGGAAAAGGGAAAAGAGAAGAAGTTGGTGAGTAGAAAATGGAACACCTGGCTATTTGGTAACTACTCCTTGCAGAAACACTCTCTGCGTTACAAAGTATCTATTTGCTGAATTTCACCTTTTAGAACTATACTGAATGCCAAAAAGAATACTTTAAAATTCTCGGTATCATTCTAACAAACTTCAGAAGCATCCAGTGTTGGAATTTGGGGGTATTAATTAAGAAATCATTGAGTCATAATAAGCATGTAAAAGAAATATTCCTTCTGAATAACAGTGTAAAAGAAAACCTCGCCTAAGTTTTCAGACGTGCAAAGAAAGATTTCTTTTAGCTAAACTATTTATGATAACATTTTAAACCATAACTTGTAAATATAAATAAACTTAACATGAAGTTTCATAAATGAGAAAAAAGCGTCACGTTACACCTTTTTCTAACATAAAAATCAGTTCTTTAAATAGTTCTCATTTTTTAAGTTATATAACAAATATTTTCTTATATAGAACATATAGATGATAATTCTGAGGTTAATATAATGTAATTTTCAATTAAAATACAAAATTTAGCAAATATTACTTTCTTTTGCTCTTGGGAAAAATGAATTCTAGGTTCCTCATATTAAGACATATTATTTCATTAGTATAAGATGTGAGTTATTATTCTTCAGTGTTTCCTGAAACTTGTTTAGCCCTAGGAAAATCTGCTTCATACTTCTTTTTGAGATTACTTAAATATGTTCGTAAACTGTCTGGATCCAATTGAGAGTTTCGAGCAGTTTGAACGAGCCTAGTAGCTAGATGGTACACAGCTCTCTGTCTTTCCATCTCAGGGGTACTCCTTTGGCTTTGCTGTTATTGAAAAAATATAGATAAAAATTAAAATATGAATACTATCATTTTTATTTTGGCAATATTCTATCTCCTTTCATAGAAATAAGAACTCAATGGTTAACCAATCCCTTTGGATAAGTCAGCCCCATCCAACTAGCAAATCATGTACCAGAAGAAATAAATATTATTTTGGAGAATAACATTTCTCATGAGTATTTACTACTTTATGACAGATCCTTAATCCTTGAAAACCACTGCTCAATGAAAAAAAAAATCTGCTAAATGGTCAAATATCTCAACACAACACCAAAGAGTAATAGAAAATCCACAGAGTTATGTTCTACAAACACTTTCTCATCAAAAAGTTATGGGAAAATAGCACTCTGCTCATTGCTATGCAGTATTCATAATTTTAAATGTCACTCAGAGTACTACTCTGTAGCTCCTACTTTAATTCCCCAACAGATAAACTAGTGGACAGAATGGGTCATCAGTAAACTGCTTGTCCCTCAAAACAGTTCATATATAGGATTGCTAGAGCCTAACAGAAAATACTGCCTGAGGGGTAAATTACATTTTTTAAATAAGCAACATAAATTGCTAGTTGAAATTATGTCTTAATTATACTTATAAACTATACTTAAGGATATCCAAGAAATAATGTTTAAAATGGGAATCTTCTAATACTTTGGAAGACCTTTAGAATTCAGTCCTTGAACATCTCCCTTCAGGGTTGGGAGTATAGCTAGGAAATTCTTCATTCATTTCTTTGCCTGAGCTAGAAAGAGGAAGCAGCATTTTCAATCTTAACTATTTATGTAAAGACTTAGTTTCCATTCACTAAGGGAAATACAATCCCTTCAACTCCTCAATAGCCAAGAATTCTAGATATTTCTCTACTTTTACTATAGGAAAAATGAATACGACTCCGTGAGGTAGAATAAGATTATCATATATTGATCCATCCATCTATTCGATACACTGATTGATCAACTATCAGTTTATTATTTAAATGACAGTTATTGAATATCTATTATTATCTATATTCCAGACCCTATAACTTGCATTCATGACTATGGGGGCATACAAAAATGTCATCCTGACATGATAATGGAAGTCAAAAAGCTCAGTCTTACAGTGAAACAGACATGTTTACAAGCAACTGATTAATCATGAAAAGTCCCATAAGAGGGATATAAAATGTTCGAGGAAAGAAAGTTCACTTCCAGCTTGGGTCAAGAAAAGCTTAAATAGGATGGAGTACTTGAAATGAATCTTGATGGATAGAAGAGCCTAGAAGGGAGGGCATTCCAGATGGAAGAAACAGAGAGAGCAAACACATTAGAAAGTATGGTACACAATCAGGTCAAAATGATGAAATGACAAGTAATTCAATGTGGCAGAAATGTACATTATAATTAAATTGAGTAATGTTATATAACACTGAGGTAGTAAACAAAGGGAGATCAAAAAGCAGTAGTTAACAAACTTTAGTTTGCTTAAAAATCATCTGAAGACTGGTTAAAAATGTAAATCCTTGAGCCACAGGAGACCCTTGAAAATCTGGGATGGTACCCAGTATCCCAGGTGATTCTAACATAGGTAATCCTCAGATTACATTTTGAGAAATAATCATAGAAGATTTTCAACATTAGGCTAAGGAGTTCAACTTTTATTTGGTAAGACACAACTGAAAATTTCCGAGCAGGAAACAACATAAGAACTATGCATTAGAAGACAATCTTGTAGAAGTATGTAGGATGGGTTGGAAAAGAGAGCGAAACTACTGCTTAGTCCTAATGAGAGGTAATTAAGAAGAAGGATTCATAGCTCTGATGGGTCACTGGGAGATCTGAAAGTGAAGAGATGAGAAGATTTTTCAAAAGATGATAAATTTAATTTTGAACCTACTGAAGAGTGAAAACATAAATTAAGATTTCAAGAAGAAATATGGATAAAATATATACATTCAGTCAAAAAGAAATGAAAGTGGAGGCTGAGGAAAGGTGAGATCACCAAGAGTATAGAATTTTTTTTTTTTTTTTTTTGCGGTATGTGGGCCTCTCACTCTTGTGGCCTCTCCCGTTGCGGAGCACAGGCTCCAGATGCGCAGGCTCAGCGGCCATGGCTCACGGGCCCAGCCGCTCTGCGGCATGTGGGATCCTCCCGGATTGGGGCACGAATCCGTGTCCCCTGCATCGGCAAGCGGACTCTCAACCACTGCACCACCAGGGAAGCCCAAGAGTATAGAATTTTAAACAAAGAAACAACAGTAAAATCTTAGGAATACTTCTATTTGGTAGGTGGAATAATATAAAGCACTAGTGAAGAAAGGAAAGAAGTGATAATCAAAGGGGTAGGAGAATGAGAACATCCAGGAGAGGACAATTCCACAGTAGCCAAGACAGGGAAGAATTATGAAAAGGGAAAGAAGGGTAGTGCCAAACGCCATAGAGGGAACAGGGAAGATGAGAAGTGAAAAAAAAGGCCATACGATTTTATGAATAGTTAGTATTTAAGAGGAAACTTTCTGTAGAGTGATGACAAGATCCAGTTTGCAAGTGGAAAATGGAAGAAGCAAGTATAGATTACTCTTGGGAAATTGCCAGTAAAAGGAAGAGAAATATAGTTTGAGAAGGTTAAAAAAAAAAAAAAAAGGATTTATTGGGAAAAACCTAACCATATTCATAGGAAAAAAAAAAAAAGCCACTGAAGAAAACACTAAGGATGCAAAGAAGAAAAGAAACTGATGAAGAAACTGATCTTAATCGAGATGGAAAGAAGGTAGAAAAGATAACCTTAAAAAGGTTGAAAGGGGCTTCCCTGGTGGCGCAGTGGTTGAGAGTCCGCCTGCTGATGCAGGGGACGCAGGTTCGTGCCCCGGTCCGGTAAGATCCCACATGCCGCGGAGCGGCTGTGCCCATGAGCCATGGCCGCTGAGCCTGTGCGTCCGGAGCCTGTGCTCCGCAATGGGAGAGGCCACAACAGTGAGAGGCCCGCGTACCCCAAGAAAAAAAAAAAAAAAGGTTGAAAGGTAATCTCTTCCTCTGAAATAGTAAGGAAGAGAAATTGGTGAAAAACAGAAATTCCAAAATAGAATTCTGAAGGAGGAAAAGGTTCAAGGACTCACCAGGATGACCTCAAGTCTCTCAAAAAGTATAGGAGGTAAATTTTTTTGTAGAGAGTAAAGGTTATTGAGGGCTCAGGAAGAGTAGAAACATTTTGAAAGAGTTACTATAAGAAACCACATAGATTAATGGGACAGAAGAAAAAACTATTCAGTAAAATATTCAACCAAAGTTAGTATATACAAATTTGCAGTGGCTAAAATTAGCCTGAATATATTTTGAGCAGCATCAGGAAATCCAAAACCTAGAAGGCTACTGGAGAGGTTGCCCATAATTGGAATTTGGCAAGAGGAATTCTGAAGAACTAGGTAATGAGAGGTTCTTTAGAAGTGAAGCACTGCCAAAATTACTGGTGAAGGAATTCCAATGGAGTAGTTAGGCAAGTAAAGTCATAAACGCAGTCGGGGAGGTCAAAAGACTGAGGAATGCAAAAGAAAACTTGAAGGCAGTTTAAGAAAGAGTGAAAGACACAGGAAACTGTTAATACTGAAGAAAATTTCATACTGCACCTAGCATAGTTTACTGAAAACACTGGATTCTTAAAACAATATAAGGCAACTTGATGTAAAAAAATGAAAAAGGATTTCCAAATTTTCAGTTAACAGATGTGAATTCAGTGTTAGATCTACTGCTTCCTAGCAAATCACTTAAGCTCTATGAACCTCAGCTGTAAAAATGCACATAAAAATAATACCTTTATTATTTATCTTTCATTAGACCTAACTGCTTCATGAAGTTATGAGGCTTATATATGATAATGGATAGAAGAGCTTTGAAAACTATTTAAAAAGACATGAAAATGTTGTGCATAGTGATTTTTATTTTTAATGCTTACTTTACAGAGATTTCTTTTCTTATCATAAAGTTAGTGTAGTAACAAGTAGGAACTGAACTGTTTAACTTTTGTCTCCTATCTTATTAGTAGGTATGCTGGGAAAAGTTATAATAGATCAAACCAAAAAAGTTTTAAGAAGTAAAAAGGATTTTCTTTATTTAGGAATTAGGTTTTTGTTTTAAATATTTGAATTATTAATTATATATATTTAGATCCAAGGCCATAATAAAAATGTACACTAAAAGTATTTTCTTGAATTTGAAAAAAAATTCTTATTGCTAAAGAGTTTCTTACCAAAATTTGTCTGGTTATTTGACTTGTGATTTCTTTGGCATCCAAGACAATTGATGGTGGGAGTGACGACACCTCTGCAGCTTTTAATCCTAAAATTATCAAGAATGGGGCTTCAATATTATTATTGCTGGTTTTGTTAAGTTTGTTTTAATCAGTATTAATCTTTTCTTCACAGATTTAAATTTCCTTTCTTAGGTATTTATGAACTACTTAATTCTCAAAATTAAGTTTCCCTAAGTTCTGGATGACAACTTACGAATTATGAGATTTAATTACTTGCTAAGACACGTAAGACAAATTAGAATATCAATTACCTCTGAAGATACCTCTGAGATAGCAGAAAACATGACAGGGAAAGGAAAAGAGGTAATAAAAAAATTAAATGGTAGTAATAACATTGAAATTCCAACTACAAATTCAGTTGGTTTATAGGTCAAAGGAAATAACGGGTTTTTCAGGGTAGAAGAAAGTGTAGTCAAAGATAAGCCTACAGCTGAATATTCATCTATCTAGCAGATCAACGAGGGAAGAATTTCTCTGAAGACATGATGGTAGGTGACTACTCTTCATGCAAATTCAAATACCAACTAGTATTCTCATGTTCCCAGATTTTTATTGTGCAAATGCCTTATAGGCTTTCTACTATGTGCTAATAGTTTATTTATTGCTTTAGAGGCAACAGAAGCAACACTAACATTTATTTAGAAGTTACTAATTGCTAGGCACTATGCTAGGCAGTTTGTATTTGATAATTCATTTAATCTTCACAAATCCACATATATCACCATTTAATAGATGAAACTGAGGCTTATGAAGATTAAACATCTGATACAAATTAAGTTATCCATTTGATTTTCCCATTTCAAATAGCAAAATAAAGATGCTATTTTTACCCTCACAAATGTCACATTCATAGCTAAAATAATTTTTGGAACTTTATGTGTAAAATTCAACTGAAAATTCCCTCAATCTGTGCCACTTTACATGTCACAAAATGATTTAGATAGAAAATATCTAACCAAGTTTATGAACACACATAATTTGGTAATACATTCTATTTTAAGACTTAAGATTTAGTTATCAAGTTCCCTGAATCTGAAGAAACAGAGGGATGCTGTTACTGAAA
>NW_006772276.1:64048-127484 GCF_000442215.2 Lipotes vexillifer
AGTGTCTAAGAAATACATAATTTTCAATTCATTATATAACTTGCAAATATAAACTACATTTTTCTAAGGATAGAAACTATACTTCTGGGACCTTCATGTATTGTAATTCTACATAGTTACTGTTAATATGTTTTAAAATAAGCTTAATATATATAAAATGTGAGTTTGACATAGAAAATACAGTCTTAGATCATACAAGCACTCAAAAGAATGAGAAGGAAAGTTGCTTAGACTGACAGTCAAGTAAAGAGAAGAAAGTTTGTCTTACAAGAATATGTAGTGTTTCAGTGTACATATATAATTTCTATATGCAATACCATAATTTTTTTCTTCTGTAAGTCCCTTAGAAAGTTTGTAGGTATACAAGATTGCTTCTTTATTTCTTGAGGTGTTCTTTACATGTTGAACTTCAAAATGCACGTTTTCTACATTAGGATATAGAACACCTATATGGCATAGTTCCAGGAAATGTGTAGCGAACAGTGTAAATGCCTAGAATATACAACAATGAATATCAGTATTTTTAAATGAACTAAAAAATTTTGTTTTAACTATTTAAACATAAATTTTTAGTTTAACCTTCTAAGTAGCTTAGTAGAAATGTAGAAATGAAACTGATGAACTTTGAGGCTAACATGGTCAATTCATCTTAAAATGTTTTGAAATTTTATATTCAGTGAAGAAAAAATATTTGTTATGATTACACACACACGTATGTTACGCTATGAGAAAGAGAACAAATGCAAAAATCCTAAAAAAAGAAACCTGAAGATATTGAAAGGATGAAGTTTACCAGAAATAAAGCTACTAACTGAGGTAATCATTTATTAGAGAAGTAATCCACAAATGAAATCATAATATTTCCCTCAACTTTTAAAAACCTTTACTTTAAAACTAGCTTCCTTCCATATAAGTAGTTTTGGGAAAGTGAAATCAATGGATTGTCTTAGGTATTTGAAATTGCAAAGGTTTTTGCTTTTATATTTGCATTGTGTTTGGGATAGGTACTTAAGGGGAAAAAAGGTTGAGGACACTGCTTAGTACAATGATTCTTAAACTTTAGTAATCCCCTGGAGAGCTTGTTAAAGTTGCAAATTCTTGGTGTTTATCCCCCTCACATTCTAACAATCAGCAGTGTAATTTAGGGCCCCAGGGAACTGCATTTTCCCTAAGTACTTTAGGTGATTTTGATGGAGGCGGTTCAAGTGAATTCTGACCAGCACAGTGGCTTCTTGCCCAGAGTTACTGAAGCAGGAGGAGATATGACTCTAACTCGTTATGTTTTAAGATACAAGTGAGAAACTAAATAGGTGATTAGTGGAAATTTTAAATATTAAGACATTAAAAAGAAAATATCTGACTGGCAAATGGCTATCAACTATGGAAAGGGGGTAGCAGAGGGAGGAATGGTTTTGTATATGACAGAAAAATAATAAATCTCAAAAACTACTAAACAAACCAAAAGGTGGTATAAAACAAACCAAATTTACAAAGCAACAGGAAAATATTTAGAAACCCAGTAAACTATCAATATTTAGAAGCTAGAGACCATGTTCATAATAACAGTAACTTCCTCAAATTTTATATATCAAATCAATCTATTCTAGTAACTCTGTAAACTCTATTTCAGGTTAATTCAATTTAACAAATAATTATTCAGGACCTTTATATTGCAAAGATTGTGCTAGGCACTAAAGATACTAGGTTAGAAATTAGGCTCCTTAAAAGTAAGTAGCAATAATTATATTTTTACTATCAAGCCAGCTGCTTCAGGATGGTGGGGAACATGATAAGACAAGTGAATTCCATGAACACGGGCCCATTGCTGCATTGCATTTGTTATGAAGTGAGTTCCTTAATCAGAAGCAATTCTGCTATTCTGTGTGGAATACTGTGATGGTGGATAAAGCATTCTGTTAAGTTCATGGGTGGTAGTTTTTGCAGAAGCCACATATGCAGGGAAGGCAACTCTGTATCCACAGTAAGTATCTAGTCCAGTAAGAACAAGTTGCTGCCCTTTTCATGATGGAAGTGGTCCAACATAATCAACCTGCCACCAGGCAGCTGGCTAATCATCTTGGGGAATGGTGCTGTATCAGAGGCTCAGTGCAGACTGGGCACTCAGGGATGGCTGTGGCCAGGTTGGCCATGGTGAGTGGAAATCTGTTGCTGAGCCCATATACAACCTCAATCCATGCTACCATGGCCACTCTGTTCATGAGCCCCGTGGGTGATGGCAGGGGTGGCTGAGGAAAGAGGCCGACTGATATCCAAGAACAGGTCATCCTATCCACTTGATTATTAAAATCCTCCTCTCCTGAGGCCACTCTTTGGTAAGTATTCACATGGGACACAAATAGATTTACATTTTTTTGCTTATTCAGAGAGATTTATCCACATCCCTCTTCCCCAAACATCCTTGTCACCAATTTTCCAAAAATGTTCCTTCCAAGTCTCAGCCAGACCATTGGCCACAGCCTATGAATTGATATATAATCACATAACCGGCCATTTCTCCTCACAAGCAAAATAACAGCCAGGCACAATGTTTCAAGTTCTGCCTAATCAGACAATTTTCCTACACCACTGTCCTTCAGGGACTATAAAGGGACTATAGGGCTAGAGCTGTCCACTTTTGGGTAGCACCTGAATATCATACAAAATGATCTGTAAACAAGGTAAGTCTTCTCTTCCCCTGTCAACTCTCTATAAGGCCACAGGTACAAGGTGAAAGAAAGTAGTTTAGTAGGAGTGGGGACCATGAGTACTTGGGCCATGCCTTCATGTAACTTACTTGTGCCTTCAGGGACTTCTCAGACCCAATCATGTATATACCCCTTCCATTTGATGATGGAGTGCTGCTGTGCATGCCCAACGTTATGGGTGGTGGATCAGATAACACCCAGCTCATGATGGGCAGCTCAGATCACATGATAACTTGGTGGCCCATGGTTAATCATTGTGTCTCTACTAAGGCACAGTAGCAGGCCATGAGCTGTTTCTCAAAAGGACAGTAGTTATCTAGAGAGGATGGCAGGGCTTTGGGCTTTGCTCCAAAATCCTAATGCCCTGTGCTACAATTCACCTACAAAGGGCCTGCCAAAGGGGCCAAATAGCATCTCTTATCTGTCACTGATACTTCAAACGCTATTGGACCTGCTTGATCATATGGCCTAAGTAGCAAAGCAGCTTGCAAGGCTGAACCTGTTGCAAAGCCTTCTCCCGCTCTGAGCCCCATGCAAAACTAGCAGTATTCAGGTCACTTGGTAAATGGGCTGGAGTAACATATCCAAATGAGAAATAGGTTGCTTCTAAAATCCAAAGAAGCCAACAATGTATTTTGCCTCTTTTTAGCTGTAGGACGGGCCAGGTGTAACAACTTATATTTCACCTTAGAAGGGATAACTCAACATGCCCCATGTCACTGGACTCCTGGAAATTTCACTGAGGTAGAAGGCCCCTATACTTTTTCCCTTTTTTACATTTTAAAAAAATTGAAGTATAGTTAATTTACAATATTGTGTTAGTTTTAACTGTATAGCAAAGTGACTGAGTTATACATATATGTATATTCTTTTCCAGATTGTTTTCTATTATAGGTTATTATATGATATTGAGTATACTTCCCTATGCTATGCAGGAGGTCCTTGTTGTTTACCTATTTTATATACAGTAGCATATATATGTTAATCCTAAACTGATTTATGTCTCCCCCAACCCCTGCTACCCCTTTGGTAACCATAAGTTTGTTTTCTATGTCTGTGAGTCTATTTCTGTTTTGTAAATAAGTTCATTTGTATCATTTTTTTTTAGATTCCACATGTGAATGATATTATATGATACTTGTCTTTCTCTAACTTACTTCACTTAATATGATAATCTCTAGGTCCATCTATGTTGCTGCAAATGGCATTATTTCATTCTTTTTTATGGTTGAGTAGTATTCCACTGTGTGTGTGTGTGTGTGTGTGTGTGTGTGTGTGTGTGTGTGTGTGTGTGTGTGTATACCACATCTTCTCTAGCCATTCATCTGTCTATGGACATTTAGGTTGCTCCCATGCCTTGGCTATTGTATATAGTGCTGCTATGAATACTGGGGTGCATGTATCTTTTCAAATTATAGTTTTCTCTGGATATATGCCCAGGAGTGGGATTGGGTGGATCATACAGTAGCTCAATTTTTGTTTTTTTTAGGAACCTCCATACTGTTCTCCAGAGTGGTCACACCAATTTATATTCCCACCAACAGTGTAGTAGGGTTCCTTTTTCTCCACACCCTCTCTAGCATTTATTATTTGTAGACTTTTTAATGATGGCCATTCTGACTGGTGAGAGGTAATATCTCATTGTAGTTTTGATTTGCATTTCTCTAATAATTGGCGATACTGAGCATCTTTTCATAGGTGCTTGTTGGCCATCTATATGTCTTCTTTGGGGAAGTGTCTATTTAGATCTGCCCGTTTTTTGATTGGGTTGTTTGTTTTTTTGATATTAAGCTGTATGAGCTGTTTGTATATTTTGGAAATTAAGCCCTTGTATGTAGCATCATTTGCAAATATTTTCTCCCATTCTGTAGATTGTCTTTTTGTTTTGTTTATGATTTCCTTTGCTGTGCAAAAGCTTTTAAATTTAATTAGGTCCCATTTGTTTATTTTTGGTTTTATTTCTATTACTCTAGGAGACAGATCCAAAAAGATATTGCTGCAATTTATGTCAGAGAGTATTCTGCCTATATTTTCCTCTAGGAGTTTTATAGTCTTACATTTATGTCTTTAATCCATTTTGAGTTTACTTTTGAGTATGGTGTTAGAGAATGGTCCAATTTCATTCTTTTACATGTAGCTGTCCAATTTTCCCAGTACCACTTACTGAAGAGACTGTCTTTTCTCCATTATATATTCTTGCCTCTTTTGTCATAGATTACTTGACCATAGGTGCATGGGTTTATTTCTGGGCTTTCTATCCTGTTCCATTGATTGAGTTTTGTGCCAGTACCATACTGTTTTAATTACTGTAGCTTTGTAGTATAGTCCAAAGTCAGGAAGGTTGATTCCTCCAGCTTCGTTCTCCTTTCTCAAGATTACTTTGGCTATTTGGGGTCTTTTGTGTTTCCATACAAATTAAGAAATTGTTTTTTCTACTTATGTAAAAAATGCTATTGGTAATTTGATAGGGATTGCACTGAATCTGTAGATTGCCTTGGAGTACAGTCATTTTAACAATATTGATTCATCCAATCCCAGAACAGGGTATATCTTTCCATCTGTTTGTGTTGTCTTCAATTTCTTTCATCATCTTCTAAGTTTTCAGAGTACATGTCTTTAGGCCCCTGTACTCTTGTTGGATTTATCTCCCCTTTCTGAAACACAGATGTCTTACCAATAAGTCTACAGTAGTTGCTACTTTGTTCTCACTAGGTCCAATCAGCATAATGTTATCAATGTAATGGACCAGTGTGATATCCTGTCGAAAGGAAAGTAATCAAGATCCTTACAAACTAGATTATGACGGAGTTGGAGAGCTGATATACCCCTGAAGTTGGACAGTGAAGGGGTACTGCTGACCTTGCCAGCTGAAAGCAAACTGCTTCTGGTGATCTTTATTGACAGGTATGGAGAAAAATGCATTGGCTAGATCAATTAGCCACATACCAGGTACCACAGGATATGTTAATATGCTCAAGCAATGAAATCTCATCTGGTACAAACAGCTGCAATTGCAGTCACCACCTGGTTAAGGTTACAATTATTCATTGTCATTCTCCAAGGTCCATCTGTCCTCTGCACAGGCAAAATAGACGAGTTAAATGGGAATGTGATGGGAATCACCACCCCTGCAACTTTCAAGTCCTTGATGGTGGCACTAATGTCTCCAATCTCTCTAGGAATGGGGTACTGCTTTGCGTTACTATTTTCCTACCAAGAAACAGTTCTAGTGGCTTCCATTTGCTCTCTCCTACCATAACAGTCCTCACTCCACAGGTCAGGGAACCAATGTGGGGATTTTTCCAGCTGCTGAATACACATATCCCAATTATACATTCTAGAACTGGGAAAATAATCACAAGATGGGTTGCATACCCATCGGGCTCACTGTAAGATAGACCTGAGCTAAAATTCCATTGATCATCTGACTTCCATAAGCCCAACCCTGACTGGCAAACCACAGTGATGTTTTGGGTCTCTGTAATTAGAGTCAGTTCAGAGCCAGTGTCTAGTAGCCCTCAAAAAGCCTGATTATTTCCTCTTTCCCCAATGCACAGTTACCCTGGTAAAAGGCTGTAGGTCCCTTTGGAGAAGGCTGGGCGAAAAATTAACATAATACATTTTTGGAGTATACCAGAGCCCCTCCTCCTGGGGACCTGGCTTCCCCTTCATTTAAGAACTTCTAGATCTGTAAACTGGCTCAGATCTAGAAACTGGCTGAGGGGCCCTGACTCTCTTTTTTACGGTTCAGGATAGACTTTTGTTCACCTGACCTAAAACTTTTCTGCTTATACAGATCATGTAAGAGTTTAATAAGCTTCCTTTCTATTTCACTTCTAGGGACACCACAATCAACTAGCCAATGCCATATGACTGCCCAAGTCAAGACTATTCTGATTGCTGCTTGGACTCTGCTGTCTGTTTTGGTAACCACGCCTGCCTTGCCTTTGGTAGTAGAGTACCATCCGTTGGTACATCCTGCTATGGCAAGATCCAATTACTCCCACTGTATTTAGGTTTCCCAATTCAGTGACTGCAGTTTCCACTGTAAGATATGACCTACAGAGAAGAGTGATCACAGAGCTCTTTAAGGATGTTGGGGCTCTCCTCACAAATTTATTTCTCACAGTCACGGTGAAAGGTATGTCTTCTGGACCCTTGCAGAGTAGGTGAGTAGGTCTTAAATGACAAATCCATAACATTCCAATCTCCCTAATCCTCTGAATCTTTTCCTTTAAACCAAGGCAGATACAGCATTTGCAAGTCACTCACTATGGGCTACATTTTGGTTCATGTTTCAACTAATGAACCAAACATCCTCAGCTGCAACATGAAATTCAAAACCTCTGCTTAGTGAGTACATATCAATAAATTTGGCCTTATCCAACTTCATGTTCCTTCCATCATTATCCCACATCCTTAATATTCAGTTCCATACATGTTCCCCAGATTTCTATCTGCATTTATTAGAAAACTCAAGTAGTTCTTTCGAAGTGTAGTGTACCTCCTCATGGACCACAATTCATACCTCACCTTTACGGGCCTGCTGGGATCTGAGTCTATTTATAGCTTAGAAGCATAGAAGGATGGTAAGGGTGGATCCTGAGGAGAATTAGCATTGTTTTACATGGCTACTGCCTTAGGGGAAGTCATTACAGTTTCTTCAGACAAAGCAGACTTAATCCCCTCATATGGGCTGGGGATGCTACTCACACTGAGGGTAGAGAAGCCTCTTCCACTGGCAAAGAAGACTCATTAGAACTTAGAGGTTCAATGTCCCCAGCTTTATTAGAGTCTTCCCACATGTCTCCATTCCAACCTTCAGGATCCCATTCCTTCCCAATCAATGTTTTGACTTTAAAAATAGAGTCGCTACTATGTGGCTGGGAGTTCAACTTGCATTGTAATTCAGCCAAAGAATGAGACCCTGGGTTTGATTTTCAGTAACCTCAGGCTATAGGAGATAAGAGTCTCCTTCAGGACATACATAGAAGCTTTCAGGTCATTTAGGCAGGATTTACTCAGGAATTTGAATTCCTGAACTCATCTTTTCTTTCCCCACTTTGTTCAGCAAATTAGAAGCAACCAGCCAATCTCATTATATTTGTTAGTTTGCCAAAAACGTTTGAAAGTATCATATACACAGTTACCCAGCTACTTGCTTCTTATAAGTGGTTGATTAAGAATATCCAATGGTGGGACTTTCGTGGCGGCACAGTAGTTAAGAATCCACCTGCCAATGCAGGCGACACGGGTTCGAGCCCTGGTCCAGGAAGATCCCACATGCCACGAAGCAACTAAGCCTGTGCACCACAACTACTAAGCTTGTGCTCTAGAGCCCGTGAGCCACAACTACCGAGCCTGCGTGCCACAACTACTGAAGCCTGCGCGCCTAAAGCCCGTGCTCTGCAACAAGAGACGCCACCGCAATAAGAAGCCCGCACACCACAGTGAAGAGTAGCCCCCACTTGCTGCAACTAGAGAAAGCCTGTGTGCAGCAACAAAGACCCAATGCAGCCAAAAATAAATTAATTAGTAAATTAATTATTTAAAAATTAAAAAAAAAGAATATCCAATGGTGATATCTTGCATATTTCTATTGCTAGATCACACTATGGACTACCAGTGCTTTCTTTACTACTGGAAATAGAGTCATCAGTATCTTTAAATCTAATTAGCTTTGAAAATCAATTCTAGAAACTCCAGAACTAACTCAAAACATTCATCCTTAAAATTCTGTTCCCCTAGAACCACTCTTGATATTAAAATCTGTATTAGTCAGGGTTCTCCAGAGAAACCAAATTAACAGGATATATTTGTGTGCGTGTGTACGAGGGTGTGTGTCTGTGTCTCTGTCTGTCTGTAGAGAGAAAGAGAAAGATTTATTATAAGGAATTGGCTCACATGATTATGGAGACTGACAAGTCCCCAAATCTGCAATCATCAAGCTGCAGACTCAGGAAAGCTAATGATGTAGTTCCACCTCAAATCCAAAGGCCTGAGAACCAGGAGGGTCAACGGTGTAGTTCTAGTCTAAATGTTAGCATGCTCAAGACCCAGAAAAAGCTGATGTTTCAGTTCCAGACTAAAGGCAGGAAAGAACCGATGTTCAAGACTGAAGGTAGTCAGGCAGGAGTTTACTCCTACTCCAAGGGGTCAATCTTCTCATTCTATTCAGGCCTTGAACTGGGCCCCACTCAAAAGTGACTGGCTAAGGCTCACCCACATTAGAAAGGACAATCTGCTTTACTCATTCTACCAATTCAAATTCTAATCTCATTCAGAAACACCCTCACAGACACACCCAGAAAATGTTTGACCAAATGTCTGGGTACTCCATAGACCAGTCAAGCTGACATATAAAATTTAGCAATAACTGTTACTAATTAGCTTTTAATCCCAATAAGTAATATATGCATCTTATTTATATGAGAAATTCTTATCAACTGAAATAGATTCAGAATTACAAAGACTAATATTATCTATTAACATTAGTTCTGATTCATCAAATATCCTTCTTTAAGTATAAAATAAGATTTTTCTCAAAAAAAAAACATGAAAAATATTTTAAAAAAAGAAAAAAAAAAGAAAAAAGTTTTTCTCATTCTATATATAATAAATCACTGTGGACTCTTATTTAAGGTATAGAACCTCATCTTAGGGATATTTTAAGGTACTTTAAATATAGAAAAATATTTTCATTTAAGTTTTTTCATACCAGTATATATTTTGAGTGATTATCTAAAAAGATATTTTATAAGTTACCTTAATAATAGAGCAAAAGTCATAGTTTGTTTAACATAGTTGATTTATGAAAAAACATTTCCTTTAAAGAAGTGAAATCTCAGCTAAGTAGATTTTCCATAAAGTGACTTCAGATACATAGTTTACTTCATGTTGTGACATCACAGTCAATGTTATTACACACAGAGTCAATTATTGAAATGTTTTCATGTTTTGCTATTTAATTTGATTAAATTAAAGCCAAGTGACTAGTTTTGACATTATTTTTATTTCTTGATTTCCTCCTTTCCTTTCGTACATCATGACTATCATATTAACTGTTCTTGCTTCCATCAGAAATGAAGAAAATATAAATGCTATGGTATATTTTTATTAACTAAAATTGTTTAATGAGCCATTTTGTAGGTGCCTGTAAAATCCAATTGTGATGAATTTATAAAGGATACATCAAAAAAGGACTCAACACATTATTTACAATAGCCAAGGTATGGAAGCAACCTAAGTGTCCATCAACAGGTATATGGAGGGCTTCCCTGGTGGCGCAGTGGTTAAGAATCCACCGGCCGGGCTTCCCTGGTGGCGCAGTGCTTGAGAGTCCGCCTGCCGATGCAGGAGACGCGGGTTCGTGCCCCGTTTCGGGAGGATCCCACATGCCGCGGAGCGGCTGGGCCCGTGAGCCATGGCCACTGAGCCTGCGCGTCCGGAGCCTGTGCTCCGCAAATGGGAGAGGCCACAACAGTGAGAGGCCCACATAACGCAAGGAAAAAAAAAAAAAAAAAAAAAGAATCCACCGGCCAATGCAGGAGACACGGGTTCAAGCCCTGGTCCAGGAAGATCCCACATGCCATGGAGCAACTAAGCTCGTGCACCACAACTACTGAGCCTGCACCCTAGAGCCTGTGGGCCACAACTACTGAGCATATGTGCCACAACTACTGAAGCCCACACACCTAGAGCCCATCTCCCAACAAGGGAAGCCACCGCAATGAGAAGCCCGTGTACCACAACCAAAAGTAGCCCCCGCTCACTGCAAGCAGAGAAAAGCCAACGCGAAGCAACAAAGACCCAATGCAGCCAAAAACAAAATAAATAAAATAAAATAAATAAATTTATAAAAACAGATATGTGGATAAAGAAGATGTGGTATATATATATATATCACACATACACACACAGTGGAAAACTACTCAGTCATTAATAAGAATGAAAAAATTTTTAATTGAAGTATAGTTGATTTACAATGTTTCAGATGTACAGCAAAAGAATATATATATATATATATATATATATATATAATTTTTCAGATTCTTTTCCATTATAGGTTATTGCAAGATATTAAATATAGTTCCCCATGCTACGGTAGGTCCTTGTTATCTATTTTGTATACAGTAGTATCTGTTAATCCCTAGTTTACCCCTCCCCACTTTTCCTTGGTAACCTTAAGTTTGTTTCCCATGTCTGAAAAAAGAATGACATTTTGCCATTTGCAGCAACATGGATGGACTTGGAGGGCATAATGCTAAGTGAAATAAGTCAGACAGAGAAAGACAAATACTGTATGGTATCACTTATATGTAGAATCTAAAACTACAACACAAAGTGAATAAAACAAAAAGAAACAGACTCACAGATATAGAGAACAAACTAGTGGCTACCAGTGGGGAGAGGGAAGGAGGCAGAGGCAATATATGGGCAGGGGAAAAAAGAAAATGGGTTATTATAGGATTATATGAAATTATCTGGGTGAAACTTTTGAAAATTATAAGCCACTGTACAATTTTAACAATCTTTCGTTCAATAAAAGAAATTTTAAAAAAGGGCTCAAAATTAATGTACTTAAAATAAATAGAGAAGAATACCTTTAAGCTCAGCAGATATTCACAAACAGCGTAACAAATGCCAATACCTTCTTCTGTATTAGTACCTCTGCCAAGTTCATCAATTAATATGAGTGACTTGTCATTAGCATTATGTAGAATATATGCTATCTGAAAATATAATCTCAGTATTATTCATTGTGACCAAACAGCTGTCACTATTATAGGAAAATATGAGGAAAAATCCAGTCTCATAATTAGTTCATTTGAAATATATTTTTACAGAGAAATCCTGCTGAGCAGAAACTAACGCATTGTTTTTCTTTCTAAAAATCTCATTACTAGTAACTCCAATAGAATAAATGTATTAACAGAATACATTTTTGGAGTGTACATAAATAGTCATATGCATATGTGTATGAGACAACAGGGTAAATAAACATTATCTAAAATATTGATATTTCAGATACAGTGAAATAAACCAATGAATTAATGTTTAAATAAAGCACAAAGATGGTCATTTTCTTCTCTACAAACGATTAATCAATTGTCATAAAACGCTCAGAACTATTTCTCAAATTTATTTTACCATCTCTATAGCCAGTAAAAATGAAAAGAAAAATTTAGGGAAAAGGATCCAAGTCTATTGATTCCCAATTAAAGAAACTTAAACCCATGCCCGATAAAGACGTATGTCATGACACAGTAGTAACCTTCATGGCCATTTTACCTTTCCATAGGACTAAGCTTCTTGAGAGCTAGGACCACTTAAAAATATACCTCAAACACCTAGTATATTGCTATATTCTCCCATATATAGTCAACACATACTAAATAATTATATAAATATCATATACTGTGGGCAAATAACTTTATTCTCCCGCTATATAAGGAAAATAAGTTATGTGCATAGTGATCCAATAACTCCTACCTACTAAAGATAGCCCAAGAGCTATACTGAATTCCTTTAGCCCTTCAAGCTCACTTGACATTTGCTCAGATCAAAAATAGGTGATGATACGTACTTTGTTAGAGGAAGTGAAAATTCTACAACAGCACAGAAGAGGATGATTTTTAAAAGCCTTTTAACACAGTGATCTTTTATTTTAAAATCAAGCCTAACAGGAACAATAGATACTATAGGTACTATGCAAAATGTTCCTGAATAGGTCATTGTTTTCTGAAGTCTTTTATATATTTCACACAAAAACATGAATGTGCATTTTTATTACTCAATAATACTAGCTTTTTCTTTAAAGCTGTATTTTTCATTAAAACATTTGGTTCCATTTCCACATAAGACAGAAATTAGGAAGCTGTCTTTGACTGCCCTCTGGCTCTTGTAGAGGAGTATAAACACATCTGCATACTTTAGTATAAGAATACTTTATTATGTTATAACTGACCATTAACAGGAGACTTCAATATGCTTTTAACAGAATAAAAGTTGAGCTTGGGTACCTCTTTCATTTCCTTCATAAATGTTGATGAATTTGTTTCAATATCATCATCAGTACTTATTCTTGTAAAAATCTGTTCAGCAATTCTAAAGGAAGCATATTCTGCTGGAACATATGATCCTATAAAATATAAGGTCAAAGTAAACTGAGATGCTTTTATAAAACATAAGTACTACTAACATTTTGCACTTTCCACCAACTCAGATTATTTACTAGCCTGTCTAAGAATTAATGTGGTGGAAAGATCACTGGGTATGGAACTAGAAGATGTGGCCCCAGCTCTGTCATTTACTGTACAACCTTGGACAGCACTTAATTCTCCCAGCTTCATCTTCCTCACATAAAAAATGGAAATACTTACCCTACCTATTGTACAGTTATTTGGAAGTTGAAAATAGATAATATATATTCAAGTATATTAAAAGATTTGTTATAAACTTGATAAAAATTTTATATATTTAGATGATAAAGAATACTCAAAATATGTAAATCTGAAGGAAATCGTTATGAAGCTCAAGTTGATAAAATCATTATAGAAAGATATATTAGGAAATATCTGTTATTAGCAGAGTACAGAAATACCCACAATTAGAATGAATGCAAAACACTTAATTTTGTTTTTTAAGGTTAACAGCTGATCTTTATTTCTTATTTATTTATTTTTTACATCATTATTGGAGCATAATTGCTTTACAGCAGTGTGTTAGTTTCTGCTTTATAACAAAGTGAATCACTTATACATATACATATGTTCCCATATCTCTTCCCTCTTGCGTCTCCCTCCCTCCCACCCTCCCTATCCCACCCCTCTAGGTGGTCACAAAGCACCAAGCTGATCTCCCTGTGCAATGAGGCTGCTTCCCACTAGCTATTTTACGTTTGGTAGTGTATATATCTCCATGCCACTCTCTCACTCTGTCACAGCTTACCCTTTCCCCTCCCCATATCCTCAAGTCCATTCTCTAGTAGGTCTGTGTCTTTATTCCTGTCTTCCTAGGTTCCTCATGACATTTTTTTTTCTTAGATTCCATATATATGTCTTAGCATATGGTATTTGTCTTTCTCTTTCTGACTTACTTCACTCTGTATGACAGACTCTAGGTCCATCCACCTCACTAGAAATAACTCAATATCGTTTCTTTTTTTTTTTTTTTTTTGCGGTACACAGGCTTTCACTGTTGTGGCCTCTCCCGTTGCTCAGCACAGTCTCCGGATGCGCAGGCTCAGCGGCCATGGCTCACAGGCCCAGCCGCTCTGCGGCATGTGGGATCTTCCTGGACCGGGGCACGAACCCGCGCCCCTTACATTGGCAGGCGGACTCTCAACCACTGTGCCACCAGGGAAGCCCCAATTTCCTTTCTTTTTATGGCCGAGTAATATTCCATTGTATATATGTGCCACATCTTCCTTATCCATTCATCCGATGATGGACACTTAGGTTGTTTCCATCTCCTGGCTATTGTAAATAGGGCTGCAATGAACATTTTGGTACATGACTCTTTTTGAATTATGGTTTTCTCAAGGTATATGCCCAGTAGTGGGATTGCTGGGTCATATGGTAGTTCTATTTGTAGTTTTTTAAGGAACCTCCATACTGTTCTCCATAGTGGCTGTATCAACCTACATTCCCACCAGCAGTGCAAGAGTGTTCCCTTTTCTCCACACCCTCTCCAGCATTTACTGTTTCTAGATTTTTTGATGATGGCCATTCTGACTGGTGTGAGATGATATCTCATTGTAGTTTTGAATTGCATTTCTCTAATGATTAATGATGTTGAACATTCTTTCATGTGCTTGTTGGCACTCTGTATATCTTCTTTGGAGAAATGTCTATTTAGGTCTTCTGCCCATTTTTGGATTGGGTTGTTTGTTTTTTTGTTATTGAGCTGCATGAGCTGCTTGTAAATTTTGGAGATTAATCCTTTGTCTATTGATTCATTTGCAAATATTTTCTCCAATTCTCAGGGTTGTCTTTTGGTCTTGTTTACGGTTTCCTTTGCTGTGCAAAAGCTTTGAAGTTTCATTAGGTCCCATTTGTTTATTTTTATTTTTATTTCCATCTCTCTAGATGGTGGGTCAAAAAGGATCTTGCTGTGATTTATGTCAGAGTGTTCTGCCTATGTTTTCCTCTAAGAGTTTGATAGTTTCTGGCCTTACATTTAGGTCTTTAATCCATTTTGAGCTTATTTTTGTGTATCGTGTTAGGGAGTGTTCTAAACTCATACTTTTACATGTACCTGTCCAGTTTTCCTAGCACCACTTATTGAAGAGGCTGTCCTTTCTCCACTGTACATTCCTGCCTCCTTTATCAAAGATAAGGTGACCATATGTGCATGAGTTTATCTCTGGGCTTTCTATCCTATTCCATTGATCTATATTTCTGTTTTTATGCCAGTACCATACTGTCTTGATTACTGTAGCTTTGCAGAATAGGCTGAAGTCAGGGAGCCTGATTCCTCCAGCTCCGTTTTTCGTTCTCAAGATTACTTTGGCTATTCAGGGTCTTTTGTGTTTCCATATAAATTCTGAAATTTTTTGTTCTAGTTCTGTGAAAAATGCCAGTGGTAGTTTGATAGGGATTGCATTGAATCCATAGATTGCTTTGGGAAGTAGAGTCATTTTCACAGTATTGATTCTTCCTATCCAAGAACATGGTATATCTCTCCATCTATTTGTATCATCTTTAATTTCTCTCATCAGTGCCTTACAATTTTCTGCATACATGTCTTTTGTCTCCTTAGGGAGGTTTATTCCTAGATATTTTATTCTTTTTGCTGCAATGGTAAATGGGAGTGTTTTGTTGATTTCACTTTCAGATTTTTCATCAGTGTATAGGAATGCCAGAGATTTCTCTGCATTAATTTTGTATCCTGCTACTTTACCAAATTCATTGATTAGCTCTAGTCGTTTTCTGGTGGCATCTTTAGGATGCTCTATGTATAGTATCATGTCATCTGCAAACAGTGACAGCTTTACTTCTTCTTTCATGATTTGGATTCCTTTCTTCCTTTTCTTCTCTGATTGCTGTGGCTAAAACTTCCAAAACTATGTTGAATAAGAGTGGCGAGAGTGAGCAACCTTGTCTTGTTCCTGATCTTACTGGAAATGCTTTCAGTTTTTCACCTTTGAGGACAATGTTGGCTGTGGGTTTGTCATATATGGCCTTTATTATGTTGAGGAAAGTTCCCTCTATGTCTACGTTCTGGAGAGTTTTTTTTATCATAAATGGGTGTTGAATTTTGTTGAAAGCTTTCTCTGCATCTACTGAGATGATCATATGGTTTTTCTCCTTTAATTTGTTAATATGGTGTATCACATTGATTGATTTGCATACATTGAAGAATCCTTACATTCCTGGGGTAAACCCCACTTGTTCATGGTGTATGATCCTTTTAATGTGCTGTTGGATCCTGTTTGCTAGTATTTTGTTGAGGATTTTTGCATGTATGTTTCTCAGTGATATTGGTCTGTAGTTTTCTTTCTTTATGACATCCTTGTCTGGTTTTGGTATCACGGTGATGGTGGCCTTGTAGAATGAGTTTGGCAGTGTTCCTCCCTCTGCTATATTTTGGAAGAGTTTGAGAAGGATAGGTGTTAGCTCTTGTCTAAATGTTTGATAGAATTCGCCTGTGAAGCCATCTTGTCCTGGACTTTTGTTTGTGGGAAGATTTTTAATCACAGTTTCAATTTCAGTGTTTGTGATTGGTCTGTTCATATTTTCTATTTCTTCCTAATTCAGTCTTGGCAGGTTGTGCATTTCTAAGAATTTGTCCATTTCTCCCAGGTTGTCCATTTTATTGGCATAGAGTTGCTTGTAGTAATCTCTCATGATCTTTTGCATTTCTGCAGTGTCAGTTGTTACTTCTCCTTTTTCATTTCTAATTCTATTGATTTGAGTCTTCTACCTTTTTTTCTTGATGAGTCTGGCTAATGGTTTACCAATTTTGTTTATCTTCTCAAAGAAACAGCTTTTAGTTTTATTGATATTTGCTACCGTTCCCTTCATTTCTTTTTCATTTATTTCTGATCTGATCTTTATGATTTCTTTCCTTCTGCTAACTTTGGGTTTTTTTTGCTCTTCTTTCTCTAATTGCTTTAGGTGCAAGGCTAGGTTGTTTATTTGAGATGTTTCCTGTTTCTTAAGGTAGGAGTGTATTGCTATAAACTTACCTCTTAGAACTGCTTTTGCTGCATCCCATAGGTTTTGGGTCATCATGTCTCCATTGTCATTTGTTTCTAGGTATTTTTTGATTTCCTCTTTGATTTCTTCAGTGATCACTTCGTTATTAAGTAGTGTATTGTTTAGCCTCCATGTGTTTGTATTTTTTACAGATCTTTTACTGTAATTGATATCTAGTCTCATAGCACTGTGGTCGGAAAAGATACTTGATAAAATTTCAATTTTCTTAAATTTACCAAGGCTTAATTTGTGACCCAAGATATGATCTATCCTGGAGAATGTTCTATGAGCACTTGATAAAAATGTGTATTCTGTTGTTTTTGGATGGAATGTCCTATAAATATCAATTAAGCCCATCTTGTTTAATGTGTCATTTAAAGCTTGTGTTTTCTTATTTATTTTCATTTTGGATGATCTGTCCATTGGTGAAAGTGGGGTGTTAAAGTCCCCTACTATGAATGTGTTACTGTCGATTTCCCCTTTTATGGCTGTTAGTATTTGCCTTATGTTTTGAGGTACTCCTATGTTGGGTGCATAAATATTTACCATTGTTATATCTTCTTCTTGGATTGGTCCCTTGATCATTATGTAGTGTCCTTCTTTGTCTCTTCTAATAGTCTTTATTTTACAGTGTATTTTGTCTGATACGAGAATTGCTACTCCAGCTTTCTTTTGGTTTCCATTTGCATGGAATATCTTTTTCCACCCCCTCACTTTCAGTCTGTATGTGTCTCTAGGTCTGAAGTGGGTCTCTTGTAGACAGCATATATATGGGTCTTGTTTTTGTATCCATTCAGCCAGTCTGTGTCTTTTGGTGGGAGCATTTAGTCCATTTACATTTAAGGTAATTATTGATATGTATGTTCCTATTCCCATTTTCTTAATTGTTTTGGTTTTGTTATTGTAGGTCTTTTCCTTCTCTTGTGTTTCTTGACTAGAGAAGATCCTTTAGCAGTTGTTGTAAATCTGGTTTGATGGTGCTGAACTCTCAGCTTTTGCTTGTCTGTAAAATTTTAATTTCTCCCTCAAATCTGAATCAGATCCTTGCTGGGTAGAGTAATCTTGGTTGTAGGTTTTTCTCCTTCATCACTTTAAATATGTCCATTTTTTAATAAGGTAAATTTTCATCCACAAGACTGTTTCTGTCTGAGAAATTATCAGGCTAACTAATCTGAAATACTCATCTTTTGAAAACAAATCAATCTGATTAATGTACCTAACTCTCTACAAAATGGGATACAAAAGGCATTCTAAAACCATAGGAAGATAAAAATATACAAATAGTTGAATGGGAAAAGTATCAATTATACAGAACTCTGTACAGACAAAATGGTGAAATAATGGGGGCGAAGAAACAAAGCCAGATTAGTCCAGGATTTAAAACAAAGGCAGGGCTTCCCTGGTGGCGCAGTGGTTGAGAGTCCGCCTGCCAATGCAGGGGACATGGGTTCGTGCCCCGGTCCGGGAAGATCCCACATGCCACGGAGCGGCTGGGCCCGTGAGCCATGGCCGCTGATCCTGCGCGTCCGGAGCCTGTGCTCCACAATGGGAGAGGCCACAACAGTGAGAGGCCCGTGTACCACAAAAAAACAAAAAACAAACAAAATAAAATAAAATAAAACAAAGGCAAAGGTGAGGAATAGGATCTACCTCTGAATAATAAGGACTAGCAGGAAGAGAAAGCAAAAGTCAGGATAATACTAATAAAAATAAAAGTAATAATAATAACAGTGGCAATTATAATTATCACACCTCAGAAAGCAAATATATTAAATACAACTTTCTTATAGGACTGCCAAAAGGATTAAATGGGAAAATAAATGTGAAAGTATCAAGTATAGAATATCGCGTATATGGTATATGTTAATATTTTCCCTTCTCTGTTATCTCCACCAAAAAGGCTCTAAACTTATTATCATATCAAATAAAACTACTGGCTGGTATTTTGCTTCTATTCTGGCTCTCCTCTAACCGTACATTAACCAGAGTGAGCTATCTAAAACTCAAATCCAATTTTGCCATTCTCCTGCTTAAATTTCAATAGCTCCCTATAGATTTCTGGATAAAGTTCTATCTCTTCCATTAAGTACGTAAGACCCTTCACAATCTGACTCCTGCCCATCTCTCCAGCTTTAAGCCTGCCACTTCTCACAGCCACTCTTTGTTCTACAAAGCAAAAGAACAACTAAGCCTCTGGATTCCTGTGGTTCCTTGGGAACATCATACTATTTTTTGCTTCTGTGCTTTGGAACATTCTCTTACCTCTATCTGGAAAGTCTCCTTCTTTCTCATACCCTTCCCTTAAGTCCACAGGATTTTATATATATTATCTCGCTTAATCTTTACAACACTTCTTAGAGACGTAGGTACTATTATAATTTTTATTTACAGATAGAAAAACTAAGGAGGTTAAATAATTTGCCTAAGATCATACAGCCAGTAACTAGACAAGCTAGGTCTAGCTCCAAAGCCTATATTCTTAACTTCGGTGCCTTTCAAGTCCTACTTTATGATCAGATCATATATATACTTTTAGGTATTTCAGAGGCTGAAGATGGACAGTGACAAGAGAAGAAGAGTAATAGTAATTTTCTTCAAATATTTGAGAGGCTATTCTCAGGAGATACTAGATGATTCTGAAATGCATAGACGATAAGAATTAGGACTAATGAGTAGAAGTTATAGGAAGTCAAATTTCAATTCAGTATAATGAATGTTCTAACAATTACAGCTATCCAACAATTAGATAGCCTGTTTTTTTAAAGGATAGAACTCCATATAACAATTCAAACAGAAGTCAGATTATCATGTAACATATGAATCAGTATTCTTATAAGGGGAGGGAAGTTATCTAAGATGGCCTTTTAAACTATAAACTCAATAAAATATTTACTCTTTATGCATTCATTCGTTCATCTCTAATTTTCTTTCCCGGTAGTAAGGGTAAATTTGCATTGTATGATCAATATTGCTATTGCTGTATTTCTCTTACAATCCATTACACTAGACCAAGGTTTTTCGACCACATCTTGGGCTGGATAAATCTTTCTTGTGTATGTGTGTGGACTGGGGTGGGGTGGGTGAAATGGAGAAGGTGGCTGTTCTGTGCATTGCAGGATATTTAGCAACATCTCTGGATTTTATACTCCCCTCAGTTGTTACAATTAAAAATGTCTCCAGACATTGCCAAATTCCAGGGGATGAGGGGAACCAAAATCATCCCTGCTTGAGAACCACTGCATTAGGACCAATCATCTCATCTCTGATTCATATAGCCCTCAAGGAACCCAGTTTTCAGAGATAAGCAGTGAGTATGCCTCTATGACAAGAAATATGTAATAATGTTGGGCCAGTGATAGCCATTTACATGTGTGTGTATACACACATGTGTGTAATATATCAGTTGCTGTAGCCAAGTTATTGGTACCCCTTAAATTAAGTAAGGGAAATGTTTCTGTGCCCAATGTTATAATTTTGGGAAAATCTTACATGGGTTATTAGAAGCAGCAGTTTATCCTACTTATTTCACTTTTCCTCCCAACAAACTTCTTGAATCTCAGATAATTATATGATTCAGTTTAGCAGTAGTTGATGCAACATTAATAGCTATTGTAAGGAAATTTCTACTTTTGTTATATCCACAAAATTTTCAGTAAAATGTAATCCAAACTGAATGGAGCTTAATAAATACCAAATAGTAAAACTTATGGTGTATATATATATATATATATATATATATATAATATATAATATAATATATATGTAATATATATTATATATATGATATATGATATATTTATATATTATATATATATATATATATATATATTAGACACTATTATACTTTTAGGTAAGAAAATCTTCTCCAAACTTGAGTTAATTACACACCTAGATCTAAAATACTGGACACAGGCGGAGTCAAGATGGTGGACTAGGAGGATGCAGAATTCGTGTCTCCGCACAACTAGGGCACCTACCAGGCACCACTGGGGGACCACGGACACCTAAGGGGATGGGAGGAACCCCCAGCGACCGGGTAGGACGTGGGGCATGTGGGGAGTGAAGGGGGAGGAGAAGTGGAGGTGGGATGGGACTGGTTCTCCTGAGGGGCAGCTGGGGGAGGGGAAGGGATCCCAAACCTGAAGGGGGAAATTGGGGGACCACTGGGAGGGCAGAGAATCAAAAGGGAGTGTGGCCAGGTTTCCCCTGCCCACTTGGGCCCCCAGGATCCTGCTGAGATCCAAGGCCTGATCCTCTGCCCAACAAGGCCCCCTCCAGCCTGGCGGGTCCTGAGGGAATGGGAGGGAGGGAGGGAGGGGAGCAAAAGTAAAAGCCGGATCTCTGAGACTTGCACCCCTGAGGGGTGGCTGGGGGAGGAGAGGAATTCCTACACCCAGTGGGACCCACCCACGATTAGGGGTCCAGCAGGGACGGGGGAGACCCTGGAGGAGACACTGGAGGAGACAGTGGCGGGGGGCACGCAGAGGAGGAAGGGAACACGGCCAGTGCTTTCCCTGTCCACTTAGGCACCGGGGAGCCTGTTGGGTTCCCAGGACTAATCCTCTGCCTTCGGAGGCTCCCTCCTGACATGCAGAGCCCAAGTCCCACCCCTACACCCCCACCCAGGGCCCTACCTCTACACTCGGAGACACCCTCCAATGCGCTAGGCCTAAACCCCACCCACACACCCTCCCTCAGGGCCTTATCTCCAAACTCCAGAACCTCACACTCCAGAGGCCCTCCTTTCCACGTGCTGCCTCTCCCCTTCAGCACAGGTCCTAAGTAGAGGCTCCACCCCACACTTGAAAGTCACCCTACCTAGGCCCCACCACCAAGGCCTTTTCTGGCTGCATGGGTCCTCAGCTTAGTCACCGCCCCATGTTCAAACATCACCCCCCCACCCGCCTAGGTGCTGCCCTACCCTAAACCCCACCCCTTGCTAAGTTCCACCCCCCCCCAAACTCCACCCCTAAAGCCAAGACTTTTTTCCCCCTCTTTTAGATTCAGGTTCTGTTTTACCTTGTTGATTCATTGTTGTTGATTCATTTATATTTTTATTTTTCCTAATAAATATTTTATTTTTCTAATTTTCTTTTATTCTTTATACTTTGTTATTGTTCTCTCCTTTTGGCCTGTTCCCCCTGAGGCCCTCCTTTTTTTATTTTCTTTCTGTTGTGGTTTTATTTTACCTTGTTGCAGTTGTTTCAATTATATTTTTATTTTTCCTAATATATTTTTTATCTTTCTACCTTTATTTTGTTTATTATTCTTTGATATTGTACTGCTCCTTTCTTTTCTTTCTTTTTTTTCTGCGCCATGCAGCTTGTGGAATCTTGGTTCCCAGGCTGGAGGTCAGGCCTGAGCTCCTGTGGTGGGAGCTCCAAATCCAAATCACTGGACTAACAGAGAACCTCAGACCCCAGGGAATATCAATTGGAGTGAGGTCTCCTGGAGGTCCTCATATTAGCACCAAGACCCAGCTCTATCCAACTGCCTGCAAACTCCAGTGCTGGATGCCTCAGGCCAAAAAACCAGTAAGACAGGAATGCAGCACAACCCATCAAAAAGATAAAAAATGAAATGACAAAAAAGTATGTTACAGACGAAGGAGCAAAGTAAAAACCGGCAAGACCAAATAAATGAAGCCGAAATACGCAAACTACCTGAAAAAGAATTCAGAGTAATGATAGTAAAGATGATCCAAACTCTTGGAAACAGAATGGAGAAAATATAAGAACATTTAAAAAGGATCTAGAAGAACTAAAGAGCAAACAGTGACGAACAACACAATAACAAATTAAAAATACTCTAGAAGGAATCAATAGCAGAATAACTGAGGCAGAAGTACAGATAAGTGAGCTAGAAGATAAAATGGTGGAAATAATTGCCAGGGAGCAGAATAAAGAAAAAGAATGAGAAGAATTCAGGACAGGCTCAGAGGCCTCTGGGACAACATTAAACATGGGAACATTCGAATTACAGGGGTCCCAGAAGAAGACAAAAAGAAAGGGTCTGAGAAAATGTCTGAAGAGATTATAGTCGAAAATTTCCATAACAGGGCAAAGAAAATAGTCAGTCAAGTCCAGGAAGTGCAGAGAGTCACATACAGGATAAACCCAAAGAGAAACACACCAAGACACATATTAATCAAACTATCAAAAATTAAATATAAAGAAAAAAATATTAAAAGCAGCAAGGGAAAAGCAACAAATAATATACAAGGGATTCCCCATCAGGTTAACAGCTGATCTTTCAGAAGAAACTCTGCAAGCCAGAAGGGAGTGGCAGGACATATTTAAAATGATGAAAGGGAAAAACCTACAATCAAGATTTCTCTACCCAGCAAGGATCTCATTCAGATTCGATGGAGAAATTAAAACCTTTACAGACAAGGGATTTCCCTGGTAGTGCAGTGGTTAAGAATCCACCTGCCAAGGCAGGGGACATGGGTTTGAGCCCTGGTCTGGGAAGACCCACATGTTGTGGAGCAACTAAGCCAGTGCGCCACAACTACTGAGCCGGCGCTCTAGAGCCCATGAGCCACAACTACTGAACCCATGTGCCACAACTACTGAAGCCCACGCACCTAGAGCCCGTGCTCACAACAATAGAAGCCACCACAATGAGAAGCTGCGCACCACAATGAAGAGTAGCCCCCGCTCGCCATAAATAGAGAAACCCCTGCGTGCAGCAATGAAGATCCAACACAGACAAAAATAAATAAATTTTAAAAATAATTTAAAAAAAATAAAACCTTTATAGATAGCAAAAGAGAAGAGAATTCAGCACCACCAAACCAGCTTTACAACAAATGCTAAAGGAACTTCTCTTGGCAGGAAACACAAGAGAAGGAAAAGACCTACAAAAACAAAGCCAAAACAATTAAGAAAATGGTAATAGGACCATACATATCGATAATTACCTTAAATGTAAATGGGTTAAGTGCTCCAACCAAAAGATATAGATTGGCTTAATGGATACAAAAACAGGACCGGTACATATGCTCTCTACAAGAGACCCACTTTAGATCTAGGGACACATACAGACTGAAAATGAGGGGATGGGAAAAAGATATTCCATGCAAATGGAAAACAAAAGAAAGCTGGAGTAGCAATTCTTATATCAGAAAAATAGACTTTAAAATAAAGACTATTGTAAGAGACAAAGGACACTACATAATGACCAAAGGATCAATCGAAGAAAGACATATAACAACTGTAAATATTTACCCACCCAACATAGGAGCACCTCAATACATAAGGCAAATGTTAACAGCCATAAACAGGGAAATCAAGAGTAACACAATAATAGTAGGTGACTTTAACACCGCACTTGCACCAATCGACAAATCATCCAAACAAAATAAATAAGGAAACAAAAGCTTTAAATGACACATTAAACAAGATGGACTTAATTGATATTTATAGGACATTCCATCCAAAAACCACAAAATACACTTTCTTCTCAAGTGCTCATGGAACATTCTCCAGGAAAGACCATATCTTGGCTCACAAATCAAGCTTTGTAAATTTAAGAAAACTGCAATCATATCAAGTATCTTCCCCCACCACAACGCTATGAGGCTAGATATCAATTACGGGAAAAAAACTTAAAAAAAACCAAACACATGGAGGCTAAGCAATATGCTACTAAACAACCAAGAGATCACTGAAGAAATCAAAGAGGAAATCAAAAAATACCTGGAAACAAATGACAATGAAAACACGACGACCCAAAACCTATGGGATTCAGCAAAAGCAGTTCTAAGAGGTAAGTTTATAGCAATACAATCCTACCTCAAGAAACAAGAAAAATCTCCAATAAACAACCTAAACTTACACCTAAAGCAATTAGAGAAAGAAGAACAAAAAACCCCCCCCAAAAAAACCAAAGTTAGCAGAAGGAAAGAAATCATAAAGATCAGATCAGAAATAAATGAAAAAGAAATGAAGGAAACAATAGCAAAGATCAACAAAACTAAAAGCCGGTTCTGGGAGAAGATAAACAAAGTTGTTAAACCATTAGCCAGACTCATCAGGAAAAAAAGGGAGAAGACTCAAATCAACAGAATTAGAAATGAAAAAGGAGAAGTAACCACTGACACTGCAGAAGTACAAAGGATCATGAGAGACTACTACAAGCAACTGTATGTCAATAAATGGGACAACCTGGAAGAAATGGACAAATTCTTAGCAATGCACAAACTTTCAAGACTGAACCAGGAAGAAATAGAAAACATGAACAGGCCAATCACAAGCACTGAAATAGAAAATGTGATTAAAAATCTTCCAACAAACAAAAGTCCAGGACCAGATGGCTTCACAGGCGAATTCTATCAAACATTTAGAGACGAGCTAACACGTATCCCTCTCAGACTCTTCCAAAATATAGCAGAGGGAGGAACACTCCCAAACTCACTCTACGAGGCCACCATCACCGTGATACCAAAACCAGAAAAAGATGTCACAAAGAGAGAAAACTACAGGCCAATATCACTGAGGAACATAGATGCAAAAATCCTCAACAAAATACTAGCAAACAGAATCCAACAGCACATTAAAAGGATCATACACCATGATCAAGTGGGGTTTATCCCCGGAATGCAAGGATTCTTCAATATATGCAAATCAATCAATGTGATATACCATATTAAGAAACTGAAGTATAAAAACCATATGATAATCTCAATAGATGCAGGAAAAGCTTCTGACAACATTCAGCACCCATTTACGATAAAAACTCTCCAGAAAGTGGGCACAGAGGGAACCTACCTCATATATGACATACCTACAGCCAACATCATTCTCAATGGTGAAAAATTGAAAGCATTTCCTCTAAGATCAGGAACAAGACAAGGTTGCCCACTCTCACCACTATTATTCAACATACTTTTGGAAGTTTTAGCCACTGCTGTCAGAGAAAAAAACAAAATGAAATGAATCCAAGTAGGATAAGAAGAAGTAAAACTGTCACTGTTTACAGGTGACATGATACTATACATAGAAAATCCTAAAGATGCCACCAGAAAACTACTAGAGCTAATCAATGAATGTGGTAAAGTAGCAGGAGATAAAATTAATGCACTGAAATCTCTGGCATTCCTATACACTAACAACAAAAAAAAAGAAAGAGATATCAAGTAAACACTCCCATTTACCATAACAACAAAAACATAAAATACCTAGGAATAAACTTACGTATGCAGAAAACTACAAGACACTGATGAAAGAAATCAAAGATGATACAAACAGATGGAAAGATATACCATGTTCTTGGATTGGAAGAATCAATATTGTGAAAGTGACTATATTACCCAAAGCAGCTACAGATTCAAAGTAATCCCCATCAAATTACCAGTGGCATTTTTCACAGAACTAGAACAAAAAATTTGACAATTTGTATGGAAATACAAAAGACCTCAAATAGCCAAAGCAATCTTGAGAGAGAAAAATGGAAGTGGAGGAATCAGGCTCCCTGACTTCAGACATACTACAAAGCTATAGTAATCAAGACAGTATGGTACTGGCACAAAAAGAGAAATATAGATCAATGGAACAGGACAGAAAGCCCAGAGATAAACCCAGGCACATAGAGTCACCTTATCTTTGACAAAGGAGGCAAGAATACACAATGTAGAAAAGACAGCCTCTTCAATAAGTGGATCTGGGAAAACTGGACAGCTACATGTAAAAGAATGAAATTAGAACACTCCCTAACACCATACACAAAAATAAACTTCAAATGGATTAAATAAAATATTTGCAAACAAAGCAACTGACAAAGGATTAACCTCCAGAATATACAAGCAGCTCATGCAGCTCAATATCAAAAAAATGAACAACCCAATCCAAAATGGGCAGAAGACCTAAATAGACATTTCTCCAAAGAAGATATACAGATTGCCAACAAATACATGAAAGGATGCTCAACATCAGTAATCATTAGAGAAATGCAAATCAAAACTACAATAAGGTATTACCTCACTCTGGTCATAATGGCCATCATCAAAAAATGTACAAACAATAAATGCTGGAGAGGGTGTGGAGAAAAGGGAACCCTCCTACACTGTTTGTGGGCATGTAAATTGATACAGCCACTATGGAGAACAGTATGGAGGTTCCTTAAAAAACTAAAAATAGAACTACCAGATGACCCAGGAATCCCACTACTGGGCACATACCCTGAGAAAACCATAATTCAAAAATAGTCATGTACCACAATGTTCATTGCAGCACTATTTACAATAGCCAGGACATGGAAGCAACCTAAGTGTCCATCAACAGATGAATGGATAAAGAAGATGTGGCACATATATACAATGGAATATTATTAAGCCATAAAAAGAAACAAAATTGAGTTATTTGTAGTGAGGTGGATGAACCTAGAGTCTGTCATGCAGAGTGAAGTAAATCAGAAAGAGAAAACCAAATACTGTATGCTAACACATATATATGGAATCTAAAAAAAAAAAAAAAAAAGGTTCTGATGAACCTAGGGGCAGGACAGGAATAAAGATGCAGACGTAGAGAATGGACTTGAGGACACAGAGAGGAGGAAGGGTAAACTGGGACAAAGTGAGAGAGTAGCACTGACATATACACACTAACAAATGTAAAACAGATAGCTAGTGGGAAGCAGCTGCATAGCACAGGAAGATCAGCTTGGTGCTTTGTGACCACCCAGAAAGGTGGATAGGGAGAGTGCAAGGGAGATGCAAGAGGGAGTGGATGTGGAGATATATGTAAGCATATAGCTGATTCACTTTGTTATACAGCAGAAACTAACACAACATTGTAAAGCAATTATACTCCAATAAAGATGTTAAAAAAAAAAAAAAAAAAACACTGGGCACAAAATGTTTTAAATAGGGAGCAGAATTGGTAATTATAAAGTAAATCCACAACTTACCAATCTGGGCCATAATCTGACAAAGAGCAATCTGTTTCAAATATGTGGATTTCCCACTCATATTTGGTCCAGTTATGATAAAAAAATTACTCCCTTCTGTAATATAGGTATTGTTGGCAACAGGTTTTTCCACAGATATTTTTTCAAGTATGGGGTGCCACCCGTGTTTGATTGCTAAAGTATCAGTAAACTCTGGCCGAACTAAAGAGAAAAATGTTTTTGAAAGATTAATATATTTATACTTAAAGATTTTGTGGTATGTACATACTGTTTATACTTCAGTGATTTTACCTGGGTCAATTTGGAACAATATCATTAAGGTATTATTTTATCTCCAATCCTTCTAAATTATAATTGACATAGTCTAATCACATCATAACTTTTATTCATTTCCAGAAAAATCTAAGACTTAGCTCCCTGTCATTGTGCTGGGCTCCAAAAGAGTTCATAACTTTTTCAGATTTGCATAAATTAATATGAATCAACCAGCCATTGATAACACTTTTAAAATAATTAATTTACAAGTACTCTAAAATTGCACACTTACTTAATCCTTGTCTTAAGCATTATTTCAAATTTGATATACTTAGCTTTCTGAATGAGGTCTAAAAATAGAGTAAAACCAAATAAAAACATAATTTTATGTCCAAAGTTATGGAAATTTTGTGTGAAAAGAAATCTCAGAGTGTAGAGAAAACAGACACAAAAGATTTGTTAATTTATAGCAAGAAACAATGATCAGGTCTGTATAGATAATTTCTGAGGTGAAGAGGGTGGGAGGACAAGTAAAATTAAAATGCTACATGCTTCTAGATGAAACACATGGATAAACTTGAAAGCATTCATTATAAAAGTGAGGCTGATTAGAAAAATTTTTTTTTACTATTTTTAAATCATTTTTAACATCAAAAATTCACTATTTATAAGTTTTGAGTTTTAGAATGGTCCCTCTCAAAATGGAGCAACATCAAATATCTTAATAGTTAAGAAAACTACTATTAAAATAGCTGATCTCTAATGTAAGGTTGTAACCCAAAGAGAGACATAAAAGATTGAAAAGTTTTGGCCTATATAATACCAATTGATAAATTTAACATTTCCATAAGAAATACAGAAATATCAAAAATGAAAAAAATCTTTGTAAAGTACCTTTTCCCATCATACAGTCTTTCTTATTTGGGGAAACTTTAGAGTTTCTTGCTGTTTTTTTTTCTTTGTGATTTCTCAATTTCTCAGTAAATAATTTTCTGACTTTTAAAAGAAAATTTAAGGATAATTTCACTTTCTCTATTTTGAGTCTTAGTCTAGGACCATAAGCAAGACATTGTATTTCAGGTAAAAAAAAAAAATGTAAACCATTCATAATTGTTGCATAAAATTGCTTGAACGGAATACAAATTTCAGTATGCAATGTATTTATCCCAAAGAAAATAACTTACCATAGTCAGAAAGAGTGCAGGCATGAGCAAATGACAGTAGCATATCCAGCATTGACACAGTGTCAGACAGTTTATGTAAGCAATGAATATGTTCATAAATCTCACTAAGCAGTTTGCACACTATCCTGAAAGTACATGTTTGGTAAGACAAGTAGTGCCTTTTACAGAGACACATACAATGCAATTGTAAAACAATATTAAATTCATTGTCTGAGGTAAAATAACATTCACATTTGAGTTGTACACTACAGGTAAAGTCTATTGTTCTATTGCCTCATTTTAGAGATGAGGAGATTGAAGCTTATACTCAAGGTCACAGTTACTTAGCAGCAAAGAATCCATCTTCTAGTGTGTTAACACCAAGTTTTTAAAATAACTCCTTTTATTAAATATTAATAATTTTTTATTAATAGAAATATTTTATATAGGTCAAAGCAAGCCCTCACTATACTTCAACAGATCCCATCTGCTAATAATTTTGTTTTTGCAATATTAAATTCAACACAAAAGCTATTATGTATTTTCTCTTACCCATTCTCTCTCTCCCTCTCTCTCTCTCTTCTCTCACACACACACACACACACACACACACACACACACACATATCCTAACAACATAATTATTTAAGCTTTTATGTGGCAGTTATCATATTGTGACATAATATAAAAGTTTTTCCCTTACATGGAGAAATATGTTCCCCAGCTTACTATATCTTATAATCTTTTTGGTCTATGCTCTGAAATTGTTTTGAAAGCCCAACATTTATCTTTATCATCTCAGCTTACCAATGTCCTAGTTCTTATTTCTAGACACATTGCTACCGTTTCATGAACAGCAAAAGACTGGCATTATTGTGATATTGTTATTTAAGTACTAAGGCATAAGAATTTGAGGGCTTATATACTAAAGAATAAACCTAATGAAACTTATCTGGGCCCAGATAAGTTGTGGCCCAGATGTGCCAAGTTCTACATCATGGTGGAATATACACTACAAAAGTATCAGTGGTACTACAGGTATTTCAAGCTCATGCCATTATGACATTTCTTAAAACTTTATGAAAAAAATGAATGAAGTACTGCTGAAATGTAGAAATTTGGTTGGGTATGAAACGTTTTCTATAACACAGTATAATGTGTTTGTTTGGTCTGGTTTTGTAATTAAGATCTGCCCTGAATGTTCTGTGAGGCTCAGTGATCCCAATCACAATGACAGACTTTAAAGTTTTAAATGGTTTTCCAGAAAATGGTCTTTCCTTGCTAACATTTGTAACTACAATTTTCCACAACCAGACAAAAAGTCAATTAATGAAACTTATAGTACCTCAAATTAAACCAATTTAATTCAGTATTCAAAATTTTCAAGTGCTCTTACATGTAAGTCATGTGATAGATTTCTCTCAAAGACTCTTGGCATCTTTCATTCATTTTAATTAAATCTGCTGATGTAAAGCTGTAAGAATTTTTCACTTTAGAAATCTGCTAGGAGATTAAAAAATAAATGTCAAGATACATATATACTCTTATGAAATAAAACATACAGATTTAAAACAATAGAAGTATAGGTACTTTGGTTAATCACTTTAATTTTTCGGTAATAATCTCACAAAAAATCCCAAATAATCTTTGTGAAAGAGAAAAGGAAGATCACTTCTAAAGTTAAAGGAGAATTTTTTAACCTGGTCCATCTGACATGATTATTTTTACAGGTCTTAAAGTAGCCATGCAGAAATGTTAAAACACTACATCTTATTACCAAGTAATAATATGCATGGTAGATAGTAATCCTCACTCCCTCTCTGATCCCTCCCTGTCTTAGCCCTTGGCCCATATCCAAACCTCACTCAATCTCTAACCCCATTACTAACTCTCAGCCCATTATTTACTTCATCCATCCCTCATTACTTGGTAATACAATAGGTATTTTAAAGACAGGAAAGTTGAATGGTTTGTTTTTGTCAAAAGGTACTCCCTGGGGGCAGAGAAAACAAAGTGGGTTAGACTTTCCCAGACTGGTATATTGTGGAGGAGTTAACATGTATATAGAAAAAAATATCACCCTGGCCCAAAGGTTTGGCAATACTGGATTTTAAAAAATCAAGCAAATTTCTCTACTTTAGGACTTTCATTAAACCTTTAATAGGCAGATGTGCATTGAGAAGAGATAGTACAGTACTTTCCAAACTTCTTTGATCAAAACTTCCTTTTGGACTTTCTTTCTTCATTTTCCTTTTTTTACCCATACCAAGCTCCCAGAACTGTGGGAAACACTGTGTTTGGTATTTCTCTAAAAAAATCTTCTCAATCGCTTTTCGAATAGTAAAGCTATTAGGTGGGTGAGTAGTAGTAAGAGAAGCAATACACAAAACATTCAGAAATTTGTCATGTAATATTCAAGTACCTGAAAATATGTAAATGCAATTCTGTAAAATCAGAAACAATAATTTCCTAACCAAAACTCTAGAATGAACCTTAATAAACTCTGAAGGAAGCTGATCATTGGGTAGGGCTGTACAATCTGTAGTCATCTGAATGAAAAATCCTCGAGCAGAGCTAAAACTTGTCCTTAAAGGAAGACTATATTTTTCTGCAAGCTGTGATATCATTCCTAGTGATCAGAAACAAGAAAAACAAAGAAATTTAATGAGAAAAATTACTCTTCATGTTTAAAAAAATACATAACTTTTTCTTGTTATTTTATATATTAGTAGGAAGGTCTTGTTACCTTTTTCTTTTTTTTTTGAAGTATAGTTGTTTTACAACATTGCATTTGTTTCATGTGTGCAACATAGTGATCCAGTGGGATTTTTTGCAGATTATATTCCATTATAGGTTATTACAAGATACTGAATATAATTCCGTGTTATATAGTAAATCCTTATCACTTATCTATTTTATGTATACTAGTTTGTATCTGTTAATTCCATACTCTTAATTTGTCCTTCCCTCCCTCTCTCCTGTGGTAACCGTGAGTTTGTTTTCTATGTGAATCTGTTCCCATTTTGTATATAGATTCATTTGTATTATTTTTTATTTTTTTCAACTTTGAAGGCAGGAAAGATTTTTTTAATGACATTTAATACAAGAGACCCAGTGTCTACTCCTGGATATCTCTGTGTCTCCTAAGAGAAGACACTTGTGAGTCTAATTAAAACTCAACTTAAGCCACTAACTTGTGGTCACAACTGTGTCATTCATCTGTGTTTGCCCCACCATGGTGTCGAGCCCACTGCTCTGTTCAGGGCTGGCTGGTGTTCTACCAATGTCTGCCAATTTAATAAATGACTGAATAAACGAAAAAGTGAATGAGAAAAACTTAGAGCCTTAGCCAGGTTCTCCTTCTGATCATTTAGATGGTGCTTACTTCCAAATTAACTGAGAAGGACCTGGTGCTAGAATAAATAGCTTACTAAAAAGTAAAAAAGTTTAAAAAAGTTAAAAAAGTAAAAAAATAGTTTTTTTTTAAAAAAAGGCCAATAAAAACAAAACCAGAAAATCAAAGAAATTATAGAAGGTTCCACTTTCAGCTAGGATATTAAAAAGTCACAAAAAATCATCAGTGCCACTGTAACCATGAGAAAACAATAAATTTAGAAATCTTCTGTCACAAAAGATATTGAAAGAGATCCAGACACAAGTCTAAATGAATGGAATTCCAAAGAGAGACAAGCCCTAGATGACTGGGCGTGAGTAAGTGGAAGGCAGCTGCTGTTGGTAAAGAAACTCTGCTGGGATGAGGAGGAATGAGCCACACTTCAACCACCCAGGCCTGGCTGCTTGTTAGATTGGAAAACAGAGAGACAGCCAGCTCTCGCTGTAGCCCATTCTCCCTCCCAATATTTTTTTAAATTAACTTTTATTGTAGTACAGTAGCTTTACAATGTTGTGTAAGTTTCTACTGTACAGCAAAATCAATCAGCTATACATACACATATATCCCTTTTTGGATTTCCTTCCCATTTAGGTCACCACAGTGCATTAAGTAGAGTTCCCTGTGCTACACAGTATGTTCTCATTAATTATCTATTTTACATACAGTATCAATAGTGTATATGTGTCAATCCCAATCTACCAATCATCCCACCACCCCCACTCTCCCTCTTGGTATCCCTACATTTGTTCTCTACATCAGTGTCTCTATTTCTGCTTTGCAAATAAAATCATCTATACCATTTTTCTAGATTCTATGTATATGCATTAATATACAATATTTGTTTCTCTCTTTCTGACTGACTCCACTCTAGGTCCATCCACATCTCTACAAATGACCCAATTTTATTCCTTTTTATGGCTGAGTAATATTCCATTGTATATATGGACCACACCTTCTTTACCCATTCCTCTGTTGATGGACATTTCAGTTGCTTCCATGTCCTTGCTATTGTAAATAGTGCTGCAGTGAATATTGGGGTGCATGTGTCTTTTTGAATTATTGTTTCTCTGGGTATATGCCCTGTAGTGGGATTGCTGGGTCATACGGTAGCTCTATTCTTCTTTTTCTAAGGAACAGCCATACTGTTTTCCATAGTGGCTGTATCAATTTACATTCCCACCAACAGTGCAAGAGGGTTCCCTTTTCTCCACACCCTCTCCAGCATTTATTTTTTATAGATTTTTTGATGATGGCCATTCTGACTGGTGTGAGATGATATCTCATTGTAGTTTTGATTTGCATTTCTCTAATGATTAGTGATGTTGAGCATTCTTTCATGTGTTTGTTGGCAATCTGTATATCTTCTTTGGAGAAATGTCTATTTAGGTCTTCTGCCCATTTTTGGCGTGGGATCTTCCGGGACCAGGGCACGTATCCGTGTCCCCTGCATTGGCAGGCAGACTCTCAACCACTGCGCCACCAGGGAAGCCCCTCACTGTAGTTTTGATTCTCACTTCTCTAATAATTAGTGACGCTGAGCATCTTTTCATGTGTCTCTTGGCCATCTGTGTTTTCCTGGAGAAATGTCTGTTTAGGTCTTCTGCCCATTTTTTGTTGGGTTGTTTGTTTCTTTGATATTGAGCGGCATGAGCTGCTTGTATATTTTGGAGATTAATCCTTTGTCAATTGCTTCATTTGCAAATATTTTCTCACGTTCTGAGGGTTGTCTTTTCATCTTGTTTATTGTTTCCTTTGCTATGCAAAGGCTTTTAAGTTTCATTAAGTCCCATTTGGTTTTGTTTTTATTTTCATTACTCTAAGAGGTGAGTCAAAAAAGATCTTGCTGTGATTTATGTCAAAGAGTGTTCTGCCTATGTTTTCCTGTAAGAGTTTTATAGTGTCTGGCCTTACATTTAGGTCTTTAATCCATTTTGAGTTCAATGATTAACTCTTATCAATTCTTCCTTCAACCTCTGCCTCTCTCTCTTCTCATATACACCCTAAATAATGCTTTGTTAACTTGTAATAGCTTAAAATAGTTCCTCTTTCCATTGCTCCACTCAAATTCACTCAACATATCTTCTTGATCAATTTCACTCCATAGAGCAAAAACATCTCAGAGCCTCTTCATTCTCCTTGGGAAACATCTCCAATCTGGCCTTCGAAAACTAAATTCTGATCCCCAGTCTACATTTCTGACCTTATCTCTTAGTAGTTCTGTAAGGAAATGCCCTATACCATCCTAACAAATTTCCTCACTCATCCCTTAAGGTTTCCTCAGGCCATTGTGCTTCAGTATGTACCACTGCCAGAGGGGAGAATTCCTTTTTAGGCTATTCTACTAAAAATATTCCCATCCTCTATGCCTCCACACCCAGTCACACTCTGACCCCTCTGACCTACTATTTTTTTCTTCATATATCTTAAATCCATGTGAAATTATGTACTATATATGATTGATATACTTTATATATCAATATGGATATATATATATCCATATATATCAATGGATATATATATATATATATATATATATATATACACACACACATACATATGTGTGTATATTTATTATCTGTCTCTACTACTATTATAGCTCCATGAGGACAGGGACTTTGTTCTGTTCACTATGTATTCCCAGTACCTAGGACAGTGTCTATATTAACTAGGAGATTAGTAAATTCACAAAATGAATTACTGTACTAGCTGAAATACTACCTCTTCTAGACAAAAATGATATCTCTTCCTCCAATGAAACCCTTTAGCACTGATAGCCAGTATTTTTCATGCAATTTATACTCAACATTGTATGAAGGTAAACTACTCTCCTAGCCTTCATGTAACCCTATATTTAAATTTGAAGGAACTCTAAATTTAAGTTTGTAGAAAAGAAGGGACACATTATAACATTGTGAGTTTTTTTTTTAAAGGGTCCTGAAATGATAATATCTGTTAACATTATCTGTTATTTGTTTTGGTAACAAAAAATAAATTTAAAATATGCATCATTAATATAATCAGCAAAAAAAGCACAACATGTCCTAAAAAAATTTGTTTTATTTCTAAGAAACAGAATAAATATGTTCAAGTAATTACATTACCTGCTATGTCATCTACAATCTCTGTATATGTTCTTCTGGCTATGTCAAGAAACTCATTTATGTTAGACCTCACTGCATAGCACTTCTGAGTCCTCATGTTCAGGCATCCTTTCATGTATCTTGCATCATCATTAATTACTGTTTTAATCTTGTCAAGTATGATTACAAACCTAAAAAAGAACATTATAGGCAATAAGCCAAACAGTTATGTTAATTGATAATTTGAATAACAGTTAACGATAGCAAATAACATATTTTCTTAAAATTATTGCTGAAAATTATTTTGCAAATAAACAATATATATAAAATTACATAAATTAGGACTGTGACTACATCAATTGTAAACTATTTTATCAGTTATAACTACTCTCCTAAAATAACATGAGACCACCAAGAACAATCTTACAACTGATGATAAACAGATCTCCCAAATTACACATACTAACTGTGTCTGTGAATATAAAATATATCCTTGAAGCACTTTATAAAAATTCTGGCTTCATGCTCATTGACTCAATAAACATTTACTTATACCATGTAGCAATCACTGTGTTAGGTGCAGGGATTCAAAGAAGGATTAACATATGGTCCTTGCCCTCAGTTGGTGCAAGGGAGATTAAGCATATTATGAGACAGTATAACAGGAACCTTTCAATCATCAGTGTCTAAGTGCAGTGATCATGCAGACCAGGAGTCTGGTAACACCTATTTTCCTAACCTTTTATTTTACAGTATTCTGTTCTGTATTTATCTGTAATAATTTGGTTTTATTAAGCTCATTTTGTGACCTCACATAAGGTGTGAATCTTGAATCAATAAAATAACAGCTTTTAAGTATCACAAGCCTTTTTGTTCAAGAACCAAGGTGCCACTGCTAAAAGCAATACTAAAATTAAACTGTAATTAGATCTTATTCAGTATTCATATAGACTACTTTTTGGTTACATTAAGTCCTTCATGATTTAACACAAAAGAATAATATACTTTTATATTTGCAAGTCTTTCCATGGAGAATAGTTAAAAAGAAAAAGAAATATTAAAATTGTATATGATTTCAATTTTTAATGCTATTCTAATTGTCCATTAACACAAACCCTCAATGTGCTGTTACCCTATTTATTGGTATTTATAAATTATAATATATAAATAAATTTTTAATGAACAGTTTAAAATTTCTGTTAACCAAAGCTCAATTAATTGTTCTACAGAATATAATTAGAGTTCTTAAAATCAGTTATGATCAGGAAGAAAGAAATAATCTGCTGTTTTATTAACAGTTGAATGACAAAGACCTCTTATCTTCCAAGGAACCATAGTAAGCTCTTAATAAAGGTGTGTTACAGTTCTTCAGAGTAATCTATTAAAGAATAAAGAAAAAGATAGTTAAGGATAATAAATTATGACATTATTCAAAAAAGCATTCTAGACTTGTTTGGTACTTTACATTTTACCAAGTATTTTCTTGCTTCATCTTCTCATTTATATACTCATAACAGAAATTTTAGGTATACAGGTGAAGACATTGTATCTGGCCCATTTTTCAGATAAAGAGCACATGGCTAAACAGTGGCATCCACTGCTTTACTATTATGACTTTTATTTTTCTTGCTGCCCAACTAACATTAACATTAAACTACTTATTAATGTAGTTTAACTAGTTTAATTAGCTACTTATTAATGCAGTTAAACAGTTATCATTGTACATTCAGAGTACTCTACATATAACTCCAAAATTTGGGTTAAATGTATTAATACATTAAACTAAAAAAGTGTTTTGTATATTTGTAAATAGAGCAACTTCTCCACTCTTATCTGGCAAAAGTAGGGATTTTATTTTGCTTAATTGAAACTATGAGTGATCACTATTTGAATAAACAGAAAAGAGAGAAAACATAGGTAACCTGACTTTTACCTCCTATTTTAGTTTTGTTATGAGGCAATGGCAATAACTTTTTTGCTTATTAATAGAAAAATAATACTTACATACCAATAAAAACTAGAAATGCATAAGAGCATAAAGAAAAACATTTAAATCACTCATTATTCTACCACCCTTCCAAAGATAAATACTCTAAGTATTATGACATATTTCCTGTCCCTTTTTCAAATCAAAAAATTTATATCATTACATGTTCCTTTTGTCCCCCATCTATTGAAAAATAGATGAAAAAAAATCACCATTCTGTAACCAGGTAAGAGTCATTAATAAATAACAAAATCAATGGGTGAAAGTTTGACAAGAAACAGTATATTTACACAGTCTCACGGTATCTCTCCACAGATTACTTATAAATTTATAGTGAAGTAATTAATCAAAGTTATTATCACCAAGAAGGGAAAGAAAAATGACATCATGTGCCTCCTGATGTAATACACTGAGAAAGATACAACATTGCTCATAGAGTATTATTGCCAAATATGTGTAAGCAGAATTTAATCATGAGGAAACAATCACGCAAACTGAGGAATATCTTATTAAACAACTGACCCGGCACCTGTGGCCACTGGTTTCCCTGCACATTTGGCACCGCCAGGGCTCTCGTGATCCAAGCAGTCATACCACCTCTGCACCTAGTCCTCACAGGGGCAGACCAAGAGCTCCAAGGCAGCCTCAGGACCAGACTCCTGTGGGTGGACCACATGCAGAGGTGGGGATAAAACCAAAGCTGAACCCCAGGGATGGGGTGACTAAGGAAGAAGATCTAAAATCTTTCCATCAGTTGTACAAGCTGCAGATAAAACCCCCACGATCAGCTAGGAAGACCCTGTTTTTATGGAATATCTGAGTAGACAATGAGTGTTCCCACAAATGAAAATGGTCTAGCTCTGGCAGCTGTGGACTTTGGGGGCAAGCACATGCAGGAACTGGGCCAGATCAGAGTCTGAGTGGTCCCCACAGGGCACACAGCAGGTCCAGAGACCAGCCCAGAGGCAGAGGAGGGCCTCTTGGGGAGGCAGAGGTGAGCTGTGGCTCACGGCATGTAAGGACACTAACAGCAGAGACTCCAGGGAAACATAAAATTATTACTATTAATTTTATTACATTTTGATTCATTCTGTTGTTGGCTCTAGCTTTTTTTTCTTTCTTTCATTTTGTTTGTTGTTGTTTTAGTTTTTTTTTTAATTCAGTCTTCTGGGATCTCCATGGTTTATAAAATATATATATATATTTTTTATACATTTCTATTTATACTTTGCTTTTATGTTGTTCTGTGTTCTTTTCCCTTATTTTTTCCTTCCTCTTTTTCTTTAATATATTTTTTTGTTTTTCTTTTTTTTATATTTCCATTTCTACTTTGCTTTTCTGTTGCCTGTGTTTTTTCCCTTTTTATTATTTTTAAATCATTTTTATCAGTTTATTCTGTTTCCTTGCTTTATTCTTCATTGGCACACTGTTTTGTTTTTGTTTTTAGGTTATGTGTTTATGCTAGTTTTAATCCTAATTGTTTGATTTCATTTTTGAGTTTTTGTATTTCTCTGGTTGTTCTCTTGATTTTCGTTTTATTTGGCTCTGTTTTGTTTCTTGCACGTGTGTGTGTGTGTTTCCTTGTTTCTGTTTTTGTTTGTTTGATTTTGTTTTTACAATTTCTCCAGGGTTCTGTTTGCCTTCTTTTTTTTCTTTAATATATTTTCTATTTTTTAAAATATATTTTTATTTCTACATTGCTTTTCTGTTGTTCTGTCTTTTTTCCCTTTTCTCTTTTTCTTTTTTTTTATATCATTTTTGTCAGTTTGTACTGTTTCTTTGCTTCATTCTTCAGTTAGAATTCTGCTTTGGTTTTATTTTTTGGTTTTGGGTTTTTGTCAGCTTTCCTCTTAATTGTTTGATTTCATTCTTTGGTTCTTCTGTTTGTCTGGTTGTTCTCTTGCTATTTGATTTATTTGGTTCTATTCTTGTTTCTTTTCTGTGTGTGTGGCATGTTTCCTTGTTTCTGTTTCCATTTGTTTGATTTTACTTTTTACCATTTGGGGTTTTGTTAGTCTTTTTTTTTTTTTCATCCCCTTTATTGCCAGGACGAGAGACTTGCAGTGTCCTGGTTCCTCAACCAGAAGATGGGCCTGAGGCTCTGGAGTAGCAGCACCGAGTCCAGGATGCTGGACCACCAGAGAATTCCCAGTCCCAGGGAAGATTAACTGCCAAGAGCTCTCACTGAGGCCTCTATCTGAATCCAAGACCCAGGTCCACCCAAGTGCCAGCAGCTCCCAGCACTGGACACGTCATACCAAACAACAAACAAGACAGGAACACAAACCCACCCATCAGCACACAGACTACCTCAAGTCTAACTTGAGTCAGCACACAGACTACCTAAGCTAACAGACAGCCCAAAACAAATCACCTGACACGGCCCTTCTCATCAGAGGGAAAAGACTCAGCTCCACCCACTAGAACGCAAGCACCAGTCCCTCCCATCAGGAAGCCTACACAAGACACTGGACTAACACCACCACTGGGGGCAGAGAACAGAAGTAAGAGGAACTGTGACCCTGTAGCCTAGGGAAAAGAGACCTTAAATACTGTATATTAGACAAAATAAGAAGACAGAGAAATATATTACATCAAAGGAGCAAGATAAATATGCACAAGACCAAGTAAATGAAGGAGAAATAGGCAAACTAACTGAAAAAGAATTGAGAGTAATGACAGTAAACATGATCCAAAATCTTGAAAACAGAAGACAGAAAATACAAGAAACGTTTAACAAGGACCTAGAAGAACTAAAGAGCAAACAAACATTAATGAACAACACAATAACTGAAATAAAATACACTCTAGAAGGAATCAATAACAGAATAACTGAGGGAGAAGAACGGACTAGAGAGCTGGAAGATAAAATGGTGGAAATAAATGTCGCAGAGCAAAGAAAAAAGAATGAAAAGAATGGAGGACAGTCTCCGAGACCTCTGGGACAACACTAAGCACACCAACATTCAAATTATAGGCGTCCCAGAAGAAGAAGAAGAAAAAAAATGGGGCTGAAAATATTTGAAGACTATAGTTGAAAAATTCCCCAACATGGGAAAGGAAATAGCCACCCAAGTCCAGGAAGCACAGAGAGTCCCATACAGGATAAACCCAAGGAGAAACAGGCCGAGACACATATTAATCAAGCTAACAAAAAATAAACACAAAGAAAAAATATTAAAAGCAACAAGGGAAAAGCAACAAAAAACATACAAGGGAATCCCCATAAGATTAACAGCTGATATTTCAGCAGAAACTCTACAGGCCAGAAGGCAGTGGGAAGATATATTTAAAGTGATGAAAGGGAAAAACCTACAACCAAGATTACTCTACCCAGCAAGGATCACATTCAGATTCGACGGAGAAATCAAAAGCTTTACAGACAAGCAAGTTAAGAGAATTCAGCACCACCAAACCAGCTTTACAACAAATGCTAAAGGAACTTCTCTAGGCAGGAAACACAAGAGGAGGAAATGACTTACAAAAACAAACCCAGAACAATTAAGATAATGGTACTAGGAACAAACATTTCAATAATTACCTTAAACGTAAATGGATTAAATGCCCCAACCAAAGGACCCAGACTGGCTGAAAGGATACAAAAACAAGACCCATATATATGCTGTCTACAAGAGACCACTTCAGAACAAGGGACACATACAGACTGAAACTAAAGGGATGGAAAAAAGATATTCCATGCAAATGGAAATCAAAAGATAGCTGGAGTAGCAATACTCATATCAGACAAAATAAACTTTAAAATAAAGACTATTACAAGAGACAAGGAAGGATACTACATAATGATCTAGGGACCAATCCAAGAAGATGATTTAACAATTGTAAATATCTAAGAACCCAACACAGGAGCACCTCGATACATAAGGCAAATGCTAATAGCCATAAAAGGGGAAATCAACAGTAACACAATCATAGTAGGTGACTTTAACACCCCACTTACACCAAACGACAGATCATCCAAACAGACAATAAATAAGGAAAAAAAACCTTTAAATGACACATTAAACAAGATGGACTTAATTGATATTTATAGGACATTCCATCCAAAAACAATAGAATACACTTTCTTCTCAAGTGCTCATGGAACATTCTCCAGGATAAACCGTATCTTGGGTCACAAATCAAGCCTTCGTAAATTTAAGAAAATTGAAATCATATCTAGTATCTTTTCCAACCACAATACTATGAGACTAGATATCAATTACAGGAAAAAAATCTGTAAAAAATACAAACACATGGAGGCTAAGCAATATGCTACTAAACGACCAAGAGATCACTGAAGAAATCAAAGAGGAAATCAAAAAATACCTGGAAACAAATGACAATGAAAACACGACGACCCAAAACCTATGGGATGCAGCAAAAGCTGTTCTAAGAGGGAAGTTTATAGCAATACAATCCTACCTCAAGAAACAGGAAAAATCTCAAACAAACAACCTAACCTTACACCTAAAGCAATTAGAGAAAGAAGAACAAAAAAAACCTCAGAGTTAGCAGAAGGAAAAAATCATAAAGATCAGATCAGAAATAAATGAAAAAGAAATGAAGGAAACAATAGCAAAGATCAATAAAACTAAAAGCCGGTTCTGGGAGAAGATAAACAAAATTGATAACCCATTAGCCAGACTCATCAGGAAAAAAGGAGAAGACTCAAATCAACAGAATTAGAAATGAAAAAGGAGAAGTAACAAATGAAACTGCAGAAATACAAAGGATCATGAGAGACTACTACAAGCAACTATATGTCAATAAATGGGACAACCTGGAAGAAATGGACAAATTCTTAGCAATGCACAAACTTTCAAGACTGAACCAGGAAGAAACAGAAAACATGAACAGGCCAATCACAAGCACTGAAATAGAAAATGTGATTAAAAATCTTCCAACAAACAAAAGTCCAGGACCAGATGGCTTCACAGGCGAATTCTATCAAACATTTAGAGACGAGCTAACACGTATCCCTCTCAGACTCTTCCAAAATATAGCAGAGGGAGGAACACTCCCAAACTCACTCTACGAGGCCACCATCACCGTGATACCAAAACCAGAAAAAGATGTCACAAAGAGAGAAAACTACAGGCCAATATCACTGAGGAACATAGATGCAAAAATCCTCAACAAAATACTAGCAAACAGAATCCAACAGCACATTAAAAGGATCATACACTATGATCAAGTGGGGTTTATCCCCGGAATGCAAGGATTCTTCAATATATGCAAATCAATCAATGTGATATACCATATTAAGAAACTGAAGTATAAAAACCATATGATAATCTCAATAGATGCAGGAAAAGCTTCTGACAACATTCAGCACCCATTTACGATAAAAACTCTCCAGAAAGTGGGCACAGAGGGAACCTACCTCAACATGATAAAAGCCATATATGACAAACCTACAGCCAACATCATTCTCAATGGTGAAAAACTGAAAGCACTTCCTCTAAGATCAGGAACAAGACAAGGTTGCCCACTCTCACCACTATTATTCAACATAGTTTTGGAAGTTTTAGCCACACCAATCAGAGAAGGAAAAAAAATGAAATGAATCCAAATAGGATAAGAAGAAGTAAAATTGTCACTGTTTACAGATGACATGATACTATACATAGAAAATCCTAAAGATGCCACCAGAAAACTACTAGAGCTAATCAATGAATGTGGTAAAGTAGCAGGATACAAAATTAATGCACCGAAATCTCTTGCATTCCTATACACTAACAACAAAAAATCAGAAAGAGAAATCAAGGAAACACTCCCATTTACCATTGCAACAAAAACATAAAATACCGAGGAATAAACTTACCTAAGGAGGCCAAAGACTTGTATGTAGAAAACTATATGACACTGATGAATGAAATCAAAGACGATACAAACAGATGGAAAGATATACCATGTTCTTGGATTGGAAGAGTCAATATTGTGAAAGTGACTATACTACCCAAAGCATCTACAGATTCAGTGCAATCCCTGTGAAATTACCAATGGCATTTTTCACAGAACTAGAACAAAAAATTTGACAATTTGTATGGAAACACAAAAGACCTCAAATAGCCAAAGCAATCTTGAGAAAGAAAAACGGAACTGTAGGAATCAGTCTCCTTGACTTCAGATATACTACAAAGCTATAGTAATCAAGACAGTATGGTACTGGCACAAAACAGAAATATAGATCAATGGAACAGGACCGAAAGCCGTGAGGTAAACCCACGGACATATAGTCACCTTATCTTTGGCAAAGGAGGCAAGAATATACAATGTAGAAAAGACAGGCTCTTCAATAAGTGGAGCTAGGAAAAGTGGACAGCTACATGTAAAAGTATGAGATTAGAACACTCCATAACACCATACACAAAAATAAACTCAAAATGGATTAAAGACCTAAATGTAAGGCCAGACACTATAAAACTCTTAGAAGAAAACATAGGCAGAACGCTCTATGACATAAATCACAGCAAGATCTTTTTTGACGCACCTCCTGGAGTAATGGAAATAAAATGAAAAGTAAACAACCTAATTAAACTTCAAGCTTTGCACAGCAAAGGAAAGCATAACAAGATGAAAAGATAACCCTCAGAATGGGAGAAAATATTTGCAAATGAAGCAAGTGACAAAGGATTAATCTCCAAAATATACAAGCAGCTCTGTAGCTCAATGTCAAAAAAAGAAAGAACCCAATCCAAAAATGAGCAGAAGACTAAACAGACATTTCTCCAAAGAAGACATACAGATTGCCAAAAAACACGTGAAAAGATGCTCAACATCACTAATCATTAGAGAAGGGCAAACAACCACAATGAAATACCTCCTCACACTGGTCACAATGGTCATCATCAAAAAATGTACAAACAATAAATGCTAGAGAGGATGTGGAGAAAAAGGTTTCCTCCTACACTGTTGGTGGGAATGTAAATTGATACAGCCACTATGGAGGACAATATGGAATTTCCTTAGAAAGCTAAAAATAGAATTACCATATGACCCAGAAATCCCACTACTGGGCATATACCCTGGGAAAACCATAATTCAAAAAGATACACGTACCACAATGTTCACTGCAGCATTGTTTACAATTGCTGGGACATGGAAGCAAGCTAAATGTCCATCAACACATGAATGGATAAAGATGATGTGGCACATATATACAATGGAATATTACTCAGCCATAAAAAGGAGCAAAACTGAGTTATGTGTACTGAGGTGGATGGACCTAGAGTGTCATACAGAGTGAAGCAAGTTAGTAAGAAAACACGAAATATCGTATGCTAACACACATATATGGGATCTAAATAAGTGGTACTGATGAAACTAGAGGCAGGGCAGGAATAAAGGTGCAGATGTAGAGAATGGACTTGAGGACAGAGAGGGGAAAGGGGAAGCTGAGATGCAGTGAGGGAGTAGCACTGACATATATACACTACCAAATGTATAATGAATGGCTAGTGGGAAGCTGCTGCACAGCACAGGGAGATCAGCTCGACGCTTTGTGACCACCTAGAGGGGTGAGATAGGGAGAGTGGGAGGGAGGCACAAGAGGGAGGGGATATGGGGATATATGTATACTTATAGCTGATTCACTTTGTTGCACAACAGAAGCTAACACAACACTGGAAAGCAATTATATTCCAATAAAGATATATTTTTTAAAAAAACTGACCCTTACTCTTCAAGATGTCAATATCACAAAAGGCAAAGAAAGGCTGAGAAACTTTTCACTTTAAAAAAGTGTAAAGGGGCTTCCCTGGTGGCACAGTGGTTGAGAGTCTGCCTGCCGATGCAGGGGACATGGGTTCGTGCCCCGGTCCAGGAAGATCCCACATGCTGCAGAGCAGCTGGGCCCATGAGCCATGGTCACTGAGCCTGTGCATCCGGAGCCTGTGCTCTGCAACGGGAGAGGCCACAAGAGTGAGAGGCCCACATACCGCAAAAAAAAAAAAAAAAAGTGTAAAGAAACATGACATTAAATACAATGCATGGTCCTTAACTGGATCATGTACCAGGAAAAAAAAGTACCATAAAAAACAGTATTAGGACAACTGGAAAAATGTGAATATAGGCTATATATAATATACAGTTGATCCTTAACACGCGTTTGAACTGTGAGGGTCCAGTTATAGGTGGATTTTTTTCAATAGTACAATAAATGCCACAGTACTACATGATCTGCAGTTAGTTGAATCTGCAGATATGGAACTGCAGATACAGAGGAACTGTGGATGTGGAACTGAATATTCAAAGGGCCAACAATAAGTTATATGCAGAATTTCCACTACACGCAGGGTTGGTGTTCCTGACCCCCATGTTGTTCAAGGGTCAACTTAATAGTATTTTACCAATGTTAAATATCCTGAATTTTTAAATCATATTGTGGTTATGAAAGAGAACATCTTTGTTCTTAGGAGATATGCACTTTAGTATTTAGGTACTGCAACTTATTCTCAAATGGTTCAGTAAGGTAATAATAAGGACAATAATATGTGTGTGTGTGCTGTGTGTGGAAAGAGAGAGAATATGAGAATTCATTATACTATTCTTGCAACTTACTGTTTGAAATTTTTTCAAAACAAAAAGTTTAAAAAAACTGATGCTAGACATGATTTAAACAACATATACACATAAAAATTACCTTTAAAGGATCCACGAGTTCCAAGGTATGTTTTAGGTATATTAAATTTGTTATCTTTGATTCAGCTGCATTAATCTGTTAAGATAAAAATCCAAATGTGGACACCATAAATATTTAACACATTAATGGGTTTTCCTATTGAACATTCTACACTTACATTTCCCATACATTTTTATTTATCAACCTAGGCAGGATAACAGCCTAGACAATGATTACAAATTACTGACCCATCATGATAAGCCTAATGCACTAGTCTCCTGTGAGTCTGACAGTGAGAAGAGTTCACCTCACTGTATCCAACTTTCATTTCTATATAAAACCCTTTGTGTCCAGCTTAACCCACAGTAGCAACAGGAGATACAATTCAATACTGACCAGCATTAAGAGACTAAGATTAATTTTAAAAGGCAGAAAAGACACTGATAAATGGATGATACTTGAAAAACTCAATCCAAACCTCCCAGATAGTTATAGAACATGAATTTCCCTCACTGGTTCCTGTTTATGCAAGTAAAACAATTTTCATAATTCCAGTGGTCCAAACTAATTATAGTTTTTCAAAATAAAGCAACATCAACATTCTAAATTTTATAAATAAATTTTTTGAAAATCAAATCATACCATCTCCAAAGCCAAACACTGGTACTAAACCTGGGGAAATGAGGAATGTTTGTGAATGGAGTAATTTACCAATACTGACAAGGAGTTTTAGGATATTACAATTATGTAATATGCTTGATATAGAGCTGTTTTGTTATTTTTATTGAAATATAGTTGATTTACACTGTTGTATTAGTTTCAAGTATACAGCAAAGTGATTCAGTTTTACATATATATAAATATATCAAGAATATATAAAGATTAAATAATATGTAATACATATTCTTTTTTTACATTCTCTTCCATTATAGGTTATTACAAGATATTGAGTATAGTTCCGTGTGCTATTATAGTAGGCCCTTGCTGGTTTTCTATTTTATATACAGTAATGTGTATATTTTAATCCCAAACTCCTAATTTATCCCTCCCCCTCTCCCACTTAGTAACCACAAGTTTGTTTTCTATGTTTGTGAGTCCATTTCTGTTTTGTAAATAAGTTCACTGTGTCATTCTTTGGATTCCACATAACGATATCATATGGTATTTTTCTTTCTCTGTCTTGCTTACTACACTTATCTTGATAATCTCTATGTCCATCCATGTTGTTGCAAATGGTGTAATTTCATTCTTTTTTATGGCTAATATTCCATTGTGTGTGTGTGCGTGTGTGTGTGTGCGTGTGTATACATGACATCTTCTTTATCCATTCATCTGTCAATGGACACTTAGGTTGCTTCCATGTCTTGGCTACTGTTGTTTTTTTTTCCTTTAATAAATTTATTTATTTATTTTTGGCTGCATTGGGTCTTCGTTGCTGCACGTGGGCTCTCTCTAGCTGCAGCGAGTAGGGGTAACTCTGTTGCGGTGCGTGGGCTTCTCATTGCAGTGGTTTATCTTGTTGCGGAGCACGGGCTCTAGGTGCGCGGGCTTCAGTAGTTGTGGCTTGCAGGCTCTAGAGCACAGGCTCAGTAGTTGTGGCGCACAGGCTTAGTTGCTCTGCGGCATGTGGGATCTTCCCGGACCAGGGCTCCAACCCATGTCCTCTGCACTGGCAGGTGGATTCTTAACCACTGCGTCACCAGGGAAGTCCCTTGGTGCATGTATCTTTTTGAATTGTTTTTCTTCAGATATATGCCTAGTAGTGGGATTGCAGGATCATATGGTAGCTCTATTTTTAGTTTTTTAAGGAACCGCCATACTGTTCTCCATAGCGGCTGTACCAATTCACATTCCCACCAACTGTGTAGGAGGGTTCCCTTTCCTTCACACTCTCTCCAGCATTTATTATTCGTAGACTTTTAATCATGGCCATTCTGACTGGTGTGAGGTGATACCTCATTGAAGTTTTGATTTCCATTTCTCTAATCAGCAATGTAATTAGCAATGTTCATGTGCTTTTGGGCCATCTGTATGCCTTCTTTGAGAAAATGTCTTTTTAGATCTTCTCCCCATTTTTTAAAAAAATATTTATTTATTTATTTAGTCTGTGTTGGGTGTTAGCTGTGGCATGCAGGATATTTCGTTGCAGCATGGAGGTTCTTCATTGCAGTGCACAGGCTTCTCTCTAGTTGTGGCGTGGGGGCTCCAGAGCACGTGGGCTCTGTAGTTGTGGTGCATGGTCTCCAGAGAGCATGGGCTCTGTAGTTGTGGCACATGGGCTCTCTAGTTGTGGCGTGCAAGCTTAGTTGCCCTGCAGCATGTGCGATCTTAGCTCCCTGACCAGGGATCAAACTGGCATCCCCTGCATTGCAAGGTGGATTCTTAACCACTGGACCACGAGGGAAGTCCCATTCTGCCCATTTTTTGATTGAGCTGTTTGTTTTTTGATATTGAGCTGTATGAGCTGTTTGTATATTTTGGAGATTAATCCCTTGTCAGTCACATCATTTGCAAATATTTTTCTGCCATTCTGTAAGTTGTCTTTTTTCTTTTTTTATGGTTCCATTTACTGCACAAAAACTTTTAAATTTAATTAGGTCCCATTTATTTATTTTTGGTTTTACTTCCATTACTCTAGGAGATGGATCCACAAAGATACTGCTGTGATTTATGTCAAAGTGTGTTCTGCCTATGTTTTCCTCTAAGTGTTTTATAGTACCTGGTCTTACATTTAGGTCTTTAATCCATTTTGAGTTTATTTTTCTGTATGGTGTTAGAGAATATTCTAATTTCATTCTTTTACATGTAGGTATCCAGTTTTCCCAGCACCACTTATTATTAAAAGACAGAAGAGACTGCCTTTTGTGCATTACATATTCCTGCCTCCTCTGTCATAGATTAATTGACCATAAGTGCGTGGGTTTATCTCTGGGTTTTCTATCCTGTTCCATTGATCTATATATCTCTACTTTTGTAGCAGTACCACACTGTTTTGATTACTGTAGCTTTGTAGTACAGTCTGAAGTCAGGGAACCTGATTTCTCCAGCTCCACTTTTCTTTCTCAAGATTGCTTTGGCTATTTGGGGTCTTTTGTGTTTCCATACAAAATTTAAAAAATTTTGTTCTAGTTCTGTGAAAAATGCCATTGGTAATATGATAAGGATTGCACTGAATCTGTAGATTGCCTTGGGTAGTATAGTTATTTTGAAAATATTGATTCTTCCAATCCAAGAACATGGATATCTTTCCATCTGTTTGTGTCATCTTCAGTTTCTTTCATCAGTGTCTCATAGTTTTTGGAGTACAGGTCTGTTGCCTCCTTAGAAAGGTTTATTTCTGGTATTTTATCCTTTTTGATGTGATGGTAAATGGGACTGTTTCCTTAATTTCTCTTTCTGAACTTTCATTGTTAGTGTATAGAAATGCAACAGATTTCTGTGTATTACTTTTTTATACTACAACTTTAACAAATTTATTGATGAGCTCTAGTATCTTCAGGATTTTCTGTGTCTGCTATCATGTCATCTGCAAACAGTGACAGTTTTACTTCTTCTTTTCCAATTTGGATTCCTTTTATTTCTTTTTCTTTTCTGATTGCCATGGCTAGGACTTCCAAAATGATGTTGAACAGAAGTGGTGAGAGTTGACATCCTTGTCTTGTTCCTGATCTTAGAGGAAATGCTTTCAGCTTTTCACCAGCTGTGGATTTGTCATATATGGCCTTTATAATATGTTGAGGTAGGTTCTCTCTATGCCCACTTTCTGGAGAATTTCTATCATAAATGGATGTTGAATTTTATCAAAAGCTTTTTCTGCATCTATTGAGATGATCACATGGTTTTTATTCTTCATTTTGTTAATGTGGTATCTCATACTGAATGATTTGTGGATACTGAAAAATCCTTGTATCCCTGGGATAAATCCCACTTGAATATGGTGTATGATCCTTTTAATGTATTGGTGGATTTGGTGTGCTAGAATTTTGTTGAGGATTTTTGCATCTATGTTCATAAGTGATACTGGCCTGTAATTTTCTTTCTTTACGGTATTGTTGTCTGGTTTTGATATCAGGGTGATGGTGGCTTTATAGAATGAGTTTGGAAGTGTTCCTTCCTCTGAAATTTTTTGGAATAGTTTCAGAAGGACAGCTGTTAACTCTTCTCTAAATGTTTGACAGAATTCCCCTGTGAAGCCGTCTGGTCCTGGACTTTTGTTTGAGCGGAGTTTTTTAATCTCAGATTCAATTTCAGTACTTTTTGGGTTTTTTTGTTTTTTTTGTTTTTTGCGGTACGCAGGCCTCCCACCGCTGTGGCCTCTCCCGCTGTGGAGCACAGGCTCTGAACACGCAGGCCCAGCGCCCATGGCCCAGGGCCCAGCCGCTCTGCGGCATGTGGGATCTTCCCAGACTGGGGCATGATCCCGTGTCCCCTGCATTGGCAGGTGGACTCTCAACCACTGTGCCACCAGGGAAGCCCTTGTTTTAAATTTTGATATTGCTTTCGTAGATTTGAAATTTGGGTCCACGTTACAATTATTCATGTTGTTTCTCTTCTGATGTGGAAAAGCTGTGGATAAAGATTGTTTTATAAAGAAGAGATGGGCTGGAGGGATTAAGGAGGCTCCATAACTATCCAGGACTTAGCACAGGCTCAGTAGTTGTGGCGCACAGGCTCAGTTGCTCTGCGGCATGTGGGATCTTCCCGGACCAGGGCTCCAACCCATGTCCTCTGCACTGGCAGGTGGATTCTTAACCACTGCGTCACCAGGGAAGTCCCTTGGTGCATGTATCTTTTTGAATTGTTTTTCTTCAGATATATGCCTAGTAGTGGGATTGCAGGATCATATGGTAGCTCTATTTTTAGTTTTTTAAGGAACCGCCATACTGTTCTCCATAGCGGCTGTACCAATTCACATTCCCACCAACTGTGTAGGAGGGTTCCCTTTCCTTCACACTCTCTCCAGCATTTATTATTCGTAGACTTTTAATCATGGCCATTCTGACTGGTGTGAGGTGATACCTCATTGAAGTTTTGATTTCCATTTCTCTAATCAGCAATGTAATTAGCAATGTTCATGTGCTTTTGGGCCATCTGTATGCCTTCTTTGAGAAAATGTCTTTTTAGATCTTCTCCCCATTTTTTAAAAAAATATTTATTTATTTATTTAGTCTGTGTTGGGTGTTAGCTGTGGCATGCAGGATATTTCGTTGCAGCATGGAGGTTCTTCATTGCAGTGCACAGGCTTCTCTCTAGTTGTGGCGTGGGGGCTCCAGAGCACGTGGGCTCTGTAGTTGTGGTGCATGGTCTCCAGAGAGCATGGGCTCTGTAGTTGTGGCACATGGGCTCTCTAGTTGTGGCGTGCAAGCTTAGTTGCCCTGCAGCATGTGCGATCTTAGCTCCCTGACCAGGGATCAAACTGGCATCCCCTGCATTGCAAGGTGGATTCTTAACCACTGGACCACGAGGGAAGTCCCATTCTGCCCATTTTTTGATTGAGCTGTTTGTTTTTTGATATTGAGCTGTATGAGCTGTTTGTATATTTTGGAGATTAATCCCTTGTCAGTCACATCATTTGCAAATATTTTTCTGCCATTCTGTAAGTTGTCTTTTTTCTTTTTTTATGGTTCCATTTACTGCACAAAAACTTTTAAATTTAATTAGGTCCCATTTATTTATTTTTGGTTTTACTTCCATTACTCTAGGAGAAAAACCAAAAATAAATAAATGGGACCTAATTAAATTTAAAAGTTTTAAATTTAATTAGGTCCCTTTTATTTATTTTTGGTTTTACTTCCATTACTCTAGGAGATGGATCCACAAAGATACTGCTGTGATTTATGTCAAAGTGTGTTCTGCCTATGTTTTCCTCTAAGTGTTTTATAGTACCTGGTCTTACATTTAGGTCTTTAATCCATTTTGAGTTTATTTTTCTGTATGGTGTTAGAGAATATTCTAATTTCATTCTTTTACATGTAGGTATCCAGTTTTCCCAGCACCACTTATTATTAAAAGACAGAAGAGACTGCCTTTTGTGCATTACATATTCCTGCCTCCTCTGTCATAGATTAATTGACCATAAGTGCGTGGGTTTATCTCTGGGTTTTCTATCCTGTTCCATTGATCTATATATCTCTACTTTTGTAGCAGTACCACACTGTTTTGATTACTGTAGCTTTGTAGTACAGTCTGAAGTCAGGGAACCTGATTTCTCCAGCTCCACTTTTCTTTCTCAAGATTGCTTTGGCTATTTGGGGTCTTTTGTGTTTCCATACAAAATTTAAAAAATTTTGTTCTAGTTCTGTGAAAAATGCCATTGGTAATATGATAAGGATTGCACTGAATCTGTAGATTGCCTTGGGTAGTATAGTTATTTTGAAAATATTGATTCTTCCAATCCAAGAACATGGATATCTTTCCATCTGTTTGTGTCATCTTCAGTTTCTTTCATCAGTGTCTCATAGTTTTTGGAGTACAGGTCTGTTGCCTCCTTAGAAAGGTTTATTTCTGGTATTTTATCCTTTTTGATGTGATGGTAAATGGGACTGTTTCCTTAATTTCTCTTTCTGAACTTTCATTGTTAGTGTATAGAAATGCAACAGATTTCTGTGTATTACTTTTTTATACTACAACTTTAACAAATTTATTGATGAGCTCTAGTATCTTCAGGATTTTCTGTGTCTGCTATCATGTCATCTGCAAACAGTGACAGTTTTACTTCTTCTTTTCCAATTTGGATTCCTTTTATTTCTTTTTCTTTTCTGATTGCCATGGCTAGGACTTCCAAAATGATGTTGAACAGAAGTGGTGAGAGTTGACATCCTTGTCTTGTTCCTGATCTTAGAGGAAATGCTTTCAGCTTTTCACCAGCTGTGGATTTGTCATATATGGCCTTTATAATATGTTGAGGTAGGTTCTCTCTATGCCCACTTTCTGGAGAATTTCTATCATAAATGGATGTTGAATTTTATCAAAAGCTTTTTCTGCATCTATTGAGATGATCACATGGTTTTTATTCTTCATTTTGTTAATGTGGTATCTCATACTGAATGATTTGTGGATACTGAAAAATCCTTGTATCCCTGGGATAAATCCCACTTGAATATGGTGTATGATCCTTTTAATGTATTGGTGGATTTGGTGTGCTAGAATTTTGTTGAGGATTTTTGCATCTATGTTCATAAGTGATACTGGCCTGTAATTTTCTTTCTTTACGGTATTGTTGTCTGGTTTTGATATCAGGGTGATGGTGGCTTTATAGAATGAGTTTGGAAGTGTTCCTTCCTCTGAAATTTTTTGGAATAGTTTCAGAAGGACAGCTGTTAACTCTTCTCTAAATGTTTGACAGAATTCCCCTGTGAAGCCGTCTGGTCCTGGACTTTTGTTTGAGCGGAGTTTTTTAATCTCAGATTCAATTTCAGTACTTTTTGGGTTTTTTTGTTTTTTTTGTTTTTTGCGGTACGCAGGCCTCCCACCGCTGTGGCCTCTCCCGCTGTGGAGCACAGGCTCTGAACACGCAGGCCCAGCGCCCATGGCCCAGGGCCCAGCCGCTCTGCGGCATGTGGGATCTTCCCAGACTGGGGCATGATCCCGTGTCCCCTGCATCGGCAGGCAGACCCTCAACCACTGCACCACCAGGGAAGCCCAATTTCAGTACTTGTAACTGGTCTGTTAATGTTTTCTACTTCTTGCTGGTACAGTCTTGGGAGATTGTATCTTTCTAAGAATTTGTCCATTTCTTATCTTTCTAAGAATTTGTCCATTTCTTCTAGGTTGTCCATTTTATTGGCATATAGTTGCTTGCAGTAATCTCTTATGGCCCTTTGTATTTCTGTGGTGTCGGTTGTAACTTCTTTTTCATTTCTAATTTTATTGATTTGAGCCCTCTCCCTTTTTTTCTTGATGAGTCTGGCTAAAGATTTATCAATTTTGTTTATCTTTTCAAAGAACCAGCTTTTAGTTTTGTTGATCTATTGTACTGTTTTTTTTAGTCTCTATTTCATTTATTTCTGCTCTTCCATTAACTTTGGGTTTTGTTTGTTCTTCTTTCTCTAGTTGCTCTAGGTGTAATGTTAGTTTATTTATTTGAGATTTTTCTTGTTTCCTGAGGTAAGCTTGTATTGCTATGAGCGATTTCTCTTTGAAGCCTCCTAATCTATATCCCCATTGCACAACACCTGGACTTTTCCAAGACTATATGGATCAATTTAGAAGAAATACTTAAATGAATGCTGTTAGCCCCAAATAAGTTATCTCATGCTCTCTTATAATGAATCTCTGAAACTAACTGGAATATTAAAAATAAATAAAATTCACCAAACATAAGACAATTATCATCACTATTACTAAAGGAGAACATCTTCCAAAAATAGCCAAGATACTCTTGAAGAAGAACAGCATGGAAAGACTAACTCTAATGACTATCAACTTATAATAGAGTAATTAAGAAACTGTGGTATCAGCACAAGGGCAGACAGAGAGACCAATGGTATAGAATAGAGTCTAGAAAGAAAATCACATATGGGCACTTGATTTATGACAAAGGTTGACTGTGGAGCAGTAGGCAAAGGAAAGTCTTCTCCATAAATGGTACCAATACGATTATGAATCTGTACAAGAAAAAATTAAATATGGCCCCTTCTTCACACCACATACAAATATCAAATCCGGGTGGACTGTAAATCTAAACATAAAACAATAAAGCATCTAGAATATAACAAAGAAGAATATCTTCATTACCTTGGATATTCTAACCAAACTTTTAAAAGTTTCATAACTGATGATTTAGCACACATTAATCACAGGTTCAAACTAATGGCCAAGTTGTTTACATCTCCCCCATGGTCTGGTTTTTGTGGGCACACAAAAATCACATTACAAATACTCCAACCACAAATCCCACCATTTGTGTTTTGCTTTTTACTAAATAGGGGATGTTTTCACCTAAGAAGTTCCTACTACTGCAGTAATTTAGGGTTTTGCAATATTTTCCCCCCAGTCCTCCACCTCCTGAGTAATCCTGGTACCTCCCCATGTGATTCTGCATGACGTACTTCTTTCTCTCAGGAATTATAAGTAATAAGAATATCCTTTGGACTTCCCTGGTGGTGCAGTGGTTAAGAACCCACCTGCCAACACAGAGGACATGGGTTCGAGCCCTGGTCCAGGAAGATCCCACATGCTGTGGAGCAACTAAGTCCACATGCCACAACTACTGAGCCTGTGCTCCACAACAGGAGAAGCCCACACACCACAACAAAGAGTAGCCTCCACTCACTGCAACTAGAGAAACCCCGCAGACAGCAACAGAGATACAATGCAGCCAAAAATAAATAAATAAATAAATTTAGATTAAAAAATATATATATACATATAGCCTTTAAATGGCATTAGCCTCTCCATGTCATCACTCAGTGATCTCCATAAATTAAAATCCCATGGGTACAATCAAGACACTGGGGTAGGTAAAGACTTCTTAAGCAGAATACAACAAACACTAACTATAAAGGAAAAAAATAAAGTAGACTACATTTAAATTAAAGACTTCTAATAAGCCAGACAGAGACAAATACCACATGATCTCACTTATACATGGATCTAAAAACAAACAAAAAACCAAACTCATAAATACAGGGAACAGATTGGTGGTTGCCAGAGTTAGGATGTGGGGGAGAGGCAAAATGGGAGAAGAAGGTCAAAAGGTACAAACTTCCAGCTATAAAATAAATAAGTCATGGGGATGTAATATACAGCATGGTGACTATAGTTAATGACACTGTATTGCATATTTGAAAGTTACTAAGAGTGTAGATCTTAAAGTCCTCGTCACGAGAAAAATATTTAAAACTATGCATGGGGATGGATGTTAACTAGACTTACTGTGGTGATTGTTTCATAATATATACAATATAATGAATCATAAAAAAAGAATTTCTATTCATCAAGACACCAGTGATGCAGGATAGGTTCTCCAAAAACCAATTTTTAGAAACCAAATAATTTATTTGAAAAGTAATTCCAGGAAGTATAGGCAAGAGAATGGGGAAGTAAGAAGGCAAGGGAAGAACGTCAATATAGGATGTAATGATGATCCGGTTACCAGTGTATGGTACCATGGCTCAATCCTGCTGGAGACCTCTCAGAGATAGTGTAAAGTAACCTTCAGAAACTACTTCCAGAGGTAAGGAAAATGGGGCATTTATTCGCCAACTTCAGTTCAGTATTCGTCAAGACCTATCACTGGGTCAGCAACTCCCTGATTACTCTCTAGTCTCTCCTGTGGCCAGAGAAAGTCCTCAGGCAGAAAGTTTCAGCTTGCTTGCAGTGAGATGCCATCCATACACAAAAGTGAATGCCAAGGGGATGTGGGTGGCACACCAACAATGTCTACTCCACAATACTGAGCAAAAAAAGCCAATTACAAAGTGGGAGAAGATATTCGTAACACAGAAGCAACGAAGGGCTTATATAAACAGCTCTACAAATCATAAAAGATGATAACTCAATAGAAAAATGGACAAGACCTTCACAAAAGAAGATAGTCAAATGGTCAATATACATATGAAAGGGTGTTCAACCTCATTAACAGGAAAATGCAAATTAAAACCACAATGAAATACTACTATCTACCAACCACTATGGCTAAGATTTTTAAACTGACAATATCAGGTTTTGGATAAGAGCAATGGGACTTCTCATACCCTCCTGATGAGACTGTAAATTAGTACAATCATTTTGAAAAACATTTTGGCAAACATCATGTTTGCCAAAAGTTCAACTAAAGTTGAAGATACACCTCAAGACTCAGAAGTTCCATTCCTATGTACCCAATAAAAATATGTCCAAAATTTTATTAAGAAGCAGGTATAAAATGATTAAGCAGTATTATTTCTAATTGCCAAAACCTGCCAACAACTCAGAAGTCCAACAACAGTGAACTGAATAATGGCATATTCATACAGTGGAATATTATATAGCAATGGAAATAAATGAGCTACAGCTAAATGCAACAACATGACTAAATCTTACAAACACAATGTTGGATAGAAGAAGCCAGATATAAAAAATACGCACTGAATGATTCCTTATATTTAAAGTTTTTAAAAGAACAGGTAAAACTAAGTTATAAAGAAAAACAAACAAGTAATTAATAAAAAGTGGTTTCTTTTTGGAGGGAGGTAGAGAATAATGAACAGGAAGAACAGAAGGGGAGTTCTGAAGTACTGGCAATATCTGTTCCTTTACCTGAGTGGTCATCACATGGGTGTTCACTGTTGTAATGCCTGAATACATTTCTGGCTGTAATAATTGGGTATAACAATTGGATTCTACTGGCATCTAGTGGGTAGAAGCTATGAATACTGCGAAACATTTTAGAATTCACAGAACAGTAAAAGAATTATCCATCCCAACATGTCAACAGTGCCAAGTTTGAGAAATCCTGCTGTGGAGGAGTTGTCTTACTATATTTACACAGGTACTCTCTTAACCTCTTATATCACTAGTGATTTCCTGTTTCTTCTTTCTCTGTCTCTCCTTCCAATCTCTTCCTACCTTAATGGCTTTGAAAGAGTAAACAGCAATGAATCTTACAGCTGCAAGGTACTAAGTGTTGCCCATACCACATGAGCAGAGAGGCAGACCCTTCCCTAGGTGAGTACTCCAGATGAGTATCCAGCCCTGAATGACACCTTAACTGCAGTTTGTAAGACCCTAAGCAGAGAACCAAGCTAAGATATGCATAGACTCCTAACTGACAGAAACTGTGAGATAATAAATATGTGTAGTTTTAAGCTGCTATAGTTGAGGTCATTTGTTTTGCAGCAATAGAACACTAATACAGTCTCTTTACAGCTTGCTTCTTCAAAGCCAAGAAAAGAAAGAGTTTCTTCGTGGAGAACTGGGAGACAATTCTCTACTGGCCTTTTGCATTTTTGCATATCTTATGAGCAAAGGCACTGACTGCCTTTGTTCTGGACAGACTTTTCAAGGATGTTTATTATATAGTGAATAGCCTTGAAAGATATAGTGTCTCCTTCTACAGCAAAGGGCAGGTTTACTTACAGTCTCAGAAGATAAAGATGGTGCCTCCCTGCATAATAGCAGGCAAATATGCTTATTGCCCATTATAAAAGATTCAGGTTCCCTAAGATCAGCAATTCTCTCCTGTAAAACTCCGTATGTGCAGGTATCATCTAGCCCTCTTCACATCGCCCTGTGGGAAAAGGAGCTTGGGGAATCAGTGCAAGAAAATGTTGATACTCTGGATATTGCTATTGTGAGTATAAAGTCCTTTCTCTCTGATCTAGGAGTCTGTGTCTTCTGTCAGCATTTATGAAACTGTGGCAGGCTAACTTGTTAGCTTGCAAGTAGGGTAGAATATCAGATACCTTACAGTTCCTGATAATACTATGCTGTAATTGCTTTTTTTAACCAAAATCTCAAAACGAATTATAAATTCCTTTGGATTAGAGATTTACTTCTTACTGTATCCCTAGCACTCATTACAATGCTTGGTAAAATAACTTGTTGAATTAATGAAAGAAGGAGCCATGTACTACATACTCTGTATGACAGTCTGAAATCAATGGGAAAAAATTAAAAGTTATTCAAAACAAAGCAAAGAAACTTGGGTAAAAACTTGAAAAAAATTCTTTGATATCAAAGTTTTCAAATGTTGCAGGAAGTATTTTGGATGTTTATAATGGAAAACACAAACATTCTTAATGCAATACATTAAATTGTAAGGTTATAAACACTGCATAAAAAGAAAAGACATTTGGATTAATTAAAATAATAAATTTAAGTTTTATTCTCAATGAATACTTATGATCAGAAAATATGCATTTTCTAAAATCAATATTCTTAAAGAGAAAATATGAGAATTCATCTTAGGTAAACAAATCCATACTGGAAATTTTCAGAGAACATTTAGTTCACTCAGAAGTTTAAGCCAATCATGAAATTCAGCCAAAAGAACATTTAGCTCATCCACAAGCTTAAGCACATAATGCAATTTAACCAGCACAAGTCTGAACTAATTTAGTAAATATCATATTTAATTAAGATATATATATATATATATATATATATATGCTTATATTAAACGAAGGAAAAGGCTTATTTAAAATATATCTCCAGATGGTTAAGGAAACAGCAACTGAGAAATAGTATAAGGAATACTGAAATTCATGGATTATGTATAAAGTCAATATATTGCTTGTTTCCTTAAAACTTAGTACATCTCATCTGAAAAGTATTTTTTTTACTTTATATTTTTCCTTTTTAAAAAATGTTTTATTGGAGTATAGTTGATTTACAACATTGTGTTAGTTTCAGGTGTGGAAAGTATTTTTTTTTTTTTTTGTTTGCGATTTGCGGGCCTCTCACTGTTGTGGCCTATCCCATCACCGAGCATAGGCTCCGGACGCGCAGCCTCAGCGGCCATGGCTCACAGGCCCAGCCGCTCTGCGGCATGTGGGATACTTCCAGACCGGGGCACGAACCCGTGTCCCCTGCATCGGGAGGCGGACTCTCAACCACTGCGCCACCAGGGAAGCCCCGGAAAGTATTTTTTAAAAAGCCTCCACAAAGGACAGATGTGCTGGTTAAGTAAAAAAAGTACAGCTATGACTGATCCCTCCAAAACTAAAAAAGGTGGGAAGTAACACTGGCCCATAAAAACCTTACGGAGCTAGTTACAGATTGCCTTTTCTAGACTGGAAAAAAGATTCCAGATTCTCAGTTTACAGAATTACCTTACACTTAGACCCCTGGGCTTTTCTAAAATCTGACAGTCAAACTGATTACAGAAGCTGGTTATTTAATCACAGATATTTCCCAGAGAGCTAGTTGGCTAAATTGATATTCCTTTCTTAATATAACCAGAAACAGTCTAATGCAAAAACATGTACAGCTGATCCTTGAACACCACAGGTCTGAACTGCATGGGTCCACTTAAACGCAGATTTTTTTCAATAAATGCACATATGTACTGGAGATGTATTTTCTCTTCCTTATGATTTTCTTAATAATGTTTTCTTTTCTCTAGCTTACTTTATTGTATGAATACAGTATAAAAACATATAACATACAAAATATGTATTAATCAGCTGTTTATGTTATCAGTAAGGACTCCAGTCAACAGTAGGCTATCAATAGTTAAGTTTGGAGGAAGTCAAAAATTGTATGAGGATTTTCAATTTGCAGGGGGTCAGCACCCTTCAGCCTCATGTTTGTTCAAGGGTCAATGGTATATTACTAATTCTTATAGCCAGAGAAACTAAATCATGAATATGTATGACTGTGTAATACTACACATTACACAAGGTGACAACAAAGAGACTGCTCTCAGGTATAATCTGATAATTAATTCTTTCCTATAATAAAATATTACCTGAATCTAATGATGAGGAAACATCAGACAAACCCAAATTGAGCGAAAATACATACCCGTAATTTTCAAGTGTCAAGGTCATGACTGAAGACTAAATAGATACAAAAACTAAAGGTAATGCTTGATTCTTAACTGAATCCTTTTTCTATATAGGGCATTGTTGGTGGGACTTCCCTGGTGGTCTAGTGGTAAAGAATCCGCCTTACAATGCAGGGGACGCCGGTTCGATCCCTGGTCAGGGAACTAAGATCCCACATGCCGCAGGGCAACTAAGCTCGTGCGCGTCTCAACTAGAGAGACTGCACGCTGCAAATTACAGAGCCCACATGCTCTGGAACCCGCGTGCCATAACTACAGAGCCCAAGTGCCCTGGAGCCTGCATGCCACAACTAGAGAGAAGCCTGGGCATCGCAACAGCCTGTGTGCCTCAACAAAAGATCCCGCATGCCTCAACAAAGATCCCACATGCCACAACTAAGACCCGATGCAGCCAAAAATAAATAAAATAAATAAATAATAAATACATCTTAAAAAATAATAATAAGGGATATTATTGACAAAATTGGAAAAACTTGAATGGGGTCTGAGGATTAAATGTTATTAACTGGTATTATCATTAATTTCCTTATTTTGAAGGTTTACTGTGGTTGAATAGGAGAATATCTTTGTTTTAAGAAATACTAACGTATTTGAGAGTGACAGAGCTTCATGTCAGCAACTAACTCTTAAAATTTTCAGGAAAATAAGTTCTTTGTAATGTACTTGCAAATTTTCTGAAGATTTGAGATTTTATTTAATTTTTATTTTCACTTTCTAAAGATGCTGAAACCAAAAGGTCTTACATGCTTCCAGAGAATGGAGGGGGAAAATATGTCAGTCATATCCAAAATTCAGGAGTCTCAATGGTTTCAACTTCTCAACAGGAACGTTATAAGCTACAAGACAGTGGGGAAATGCCTCCTAAATTCTGAAGGAAAATTACTTCCTGACGAATTCGATTTTCAGCAAAACTATCAATCAATCATGAGGAAATGAGAAAGCATTTCAGACATATAAAGTCTCACTCTTTCTCAAAAAGTTACTAAAAACTGTGCTCCATGAAAAGAAGAGAGTAAGTGAAAACAGAGGAAGACTTGGGATATAAAAAACAAGAGATCCAGGACTTCTCTGATGGTTCAGTGGTTAAGAATCCGCCCTCCAATGCAGGGGATGTGAGTTGGATCCCTGGTCGGGGAACTAAGCTCCCACATGCTGAGAGGCAACTAAGCCCACGCACCACAACTACTGACCATGTGGGCCACAACTAGAGAGAAGCCCATGTGCTGCAACAAGGAGCCCATGCGCCACAGTGGAGGATCCTGCATGCCGCAACTAAGATCCAATGCAGCCAAAAATAAAATAAACAAATATTTTTTTTAAAAAAGAGAGAGCCAACACAGGCAAGACAAACAATGATGATGAAGAGAAATCTGGGGTCATAGCTGTATACTAGCGAAAGAGAGGCAACCAATCCAGATTGGAACAAGTTTGAAACCTGTAGGAGAGACATCTTCCAGAGGTTGAAACTGACTGAGTACCTGAAGTGAATGAATGAATACTGAGAGGATATTTAGAATATACTGAAAGGATATTTATATAATTGGTGAAAACATCTATACTTGAATTAGTGAAAGTACAAGGTAAACCACACACAAAAAAAGTTATTAATTCTGGGGGAAAAATATAAAAAGTTGTGCATGCTCAGTTCTGTGTAGCATGGATAGTCATAATCATTTTGATCTAACTAAAATTATGTTATAACCTTACTGGGTGAGGGGAAGTAGGGAAATGTCCATGTTTATAGAAGGAAAAGGAAAGAAAGCTAAATAGTCATCCTTCTGGAAGGGAATTAACATGTAATATCAAAGGATATATCAAGAAAATGAAAAGACAACCCAATAAATGGTAGAAAATATTTGTAAATCATATATACAATAAGGGACTTATATCCAGAATATATAAAGAACTCTTACAACTCAATAATAAAAAGACAATCCAATCAAAAATTAGCAAAGGATATGAGTAAACGTTTCTCCAAGGAAGATATACAAATGGCCAATAAGCACAAGAAAAGGTGCTCAACATCATTAGTCATATCAGCGAAATGCAAATAAAAACCACAAGAGACTACTTCATACCCACTAGGATGACTAGAATAAAAAGTCAGATAATAACAAATGTTGGCAAGGATGGGGAGAAATTGGGACCCTCATAGACTGCTGGTGGAAATGTAGAATGATAGTCACTTTGGAAAACAGTCTGGCAGTTCTTCAAACAATTAGAGTACCATATGAGCCAGCAATTCCACTCTAGGTATAGATCCAAGATAAACAAAAACTTACATCCACACAAAAACTTGTATATAAATATTCATAGCAGCATTATTAATAATCAGAAGTGCAAACAACTCAAATGTTCATCAACTGATGAACAGATAAACAAAATGTGCTATATCTATACAATGGAATATTATTTATCAATAAAAAGAATCAGGGCTTCCCTGGTGGTGCAGTGGTTGAGAGTCCGCCTGCCGATGCAGGGGACACGGGTTCGTGCCCCGGTCCGGGAAGATCCCACATGCCGTGGAGCGGCTGGGCCCGTGAGCCATGGCCGCTGAGGCTGTGCGTCCGGAGCCTGTGCTCCACAACAGGAGAGGCCACAACAGTGAGAGGCCCGCATACCGCAAAAAA
>NW_006772276.1:127530-148560 GCF_000442215.2 Lipotes vexillifer
CGGAGCCTGTGCTCCGCAACGGGAGAGGCCACAACAGTGAGAGGCCCGCGTACCCCTTCCAAAAAAAAAAAAAAAAAAAAAAAAAAAAGAATCAAATATTGATGTATGCTACAATATGAATTAACCTGAAACATTATGCTAAGTGAAAAAAGCCAAACATAAGAGACTACATATTGTGTGATTCTATTTATATGAAATGTCAAGAATAGGCAAATCTAAAGGAACAGATAGATTAGAAATGCCAAGCACTGGGGGGAAGAGGATTGGAAGGGATGGAAAGTGATTGCTAACAGGTACAGTGTTGCTTTTTGGGGTGATGAATACGTTCTAAAATTGACTGTAGTGTTTGATGTACAACGATGAATATACAAAACATGGTTAAATTGTATACTTCAAATGGGTGAAGTGTATGCTTTGTGAATTCTACCTTTATAAAGCTGTTATATTTTAAAAAATAAACTGTGTGATATATGTAGAAATAAAATATATGACAATAGCCCAGTGGGAGGAATGGGGGGAATGGCAGCATACTACCATAAGGTTTTCTTTTTAAGCTTTATTGAGGTATAACTGACATATACAATTGTAAGATATTTAAAGTGTACATTGTGGTGATTTGATGTACATACACATTGCAAAAGGATCCCCCCATCTAGTTAATTAATGCATCCATCACCTCACATATTTATCCTTCTTTTTGTATGTGAGAACATTTAAGATTTACTCTCTTTGCAAATTTCAATTATACAATACAGTGTTATAAACTATAGTCACCATGTTTTATATTTGATCTGCAGATCTTATTCATCTTATAGTTGAAAGTTTGTACCCTTTTACCAACCTCTTCCTATTTCCCTGATCTGCAAGCCCTGGCAACAACTTTTCTACTCTCTCTTTCTGTGAGTGTGCTTTTTTTTTTTTTTTTTTCGTTTTTTAGATTTCTCATACACAAAACCATGCAGTATTTATCATTTTCTGTCTGGCTTATTTCACTTAGCATAATGCCCTCAATGCTACCCTGCTGCCACAAATGGAAGTATTTCCTTCTTTCTCACGACTGCATAATATTCCAGTGTGTGTCTGTGTGTGTGTCTCTGTATCCTGGCTATTGTGAATAATGCTGCAATGAACATGGGAGTGTAGATATCTCTTTGACAATCTGCTTCTATTTCATTTGGATATATACTTAGAAGTGGGATTGCTAGATCATATAGTAGTTCTATTTTTTAAAATTTTTTGAGGAACTGCTGTACTCTTTTCCATAAATTTAGCTGCACTAATTTACATTCCATCAATAATGCACAAGGGTTCCTTTTTCTCCACATTCTCACCAACACTTGCTATCTTACATCCTTTTGATGACAGGCATTCTAAAAAAGTGATATCTCATTGTGGTTTTGATTTGCATTTCCCTGATGATTAGTGATAATGAACACCTTTTCACGCACCTGCTAGTCATTCATATGTCTTCTTTGGAAAAATATCTATTTGGTTCCTCTGACCATTTTTTAATCAGGTTCTTTATTTTTTTGCTATTGTGTTACATGAGTTTATATATTTTGAATATTAACTCCTTATCAGATATATGATTTGAAAATATTTTCTCCAATTCTGGAGTTACATTTTCATTTTATTGGTTATTTCTTTTGCTGTGCAGAAGTTTTTTAGTTGGATATACTCCCAACTTGTGTTATTTTTGCTTCTGTTGCCACTACTCTATGGTTTTTATACCATATGTGAAGTGATGTAATATTATTTGAAGGTAGACTAAATTCAGCTAAAGATGTAATCAATAAACCTGAAAGCAACCATTAAAATAATAAAACAATGAGTTCTATCCAATAAATCAACAGAGGAGTAAAATGGGATTATAAAAAATACTCAATTAATCCAAAAGAAGGCAGAAGAAAAGGAAAAGAAAGCAAATAGAAAAAAAGTACCATGATGGCAGATTTAAATCAAAACATATCAATAATCTCATTAAGTACAAATGAAATAAACACCCTAATTAAAAGTAAGATATTCTGGGAATTCCCTGGTGGTTCAGTGGTTAGGACTCTGCACTTTCACTGCTGAGGTTGTAGGTTCAAATCCCTGGTCAGGGAACTAAGATCCCACAAGCTGCATGGCCAAAAAAAAAAAGAAGAAGAAGAAACAGGTAACCTGAATAGCATCATATCTATTAAACATTTAAGAAGTTGAATTTAGAGTCAAAAACATTCCTACAAAGAAAATTCCAAGTTTTAATGGCTTCATTTGTGAATTCTACCAAACATTTAAGGAAGAAATAGTACCAGTTCTACACAAACACTATGAGAAAACTGAAGAGGAAGTAATGCTTCTAATCTCATTGTAGGAAACCAACTAATTTTGTACCAGACATCAGTTGTTCTAAGTTACCTCTCATTTGCATATATTGAATTTTAAGGTGTTTCAATTATTTAAGGAAACTTCCAATTCTCTGCCTGCCCAACAGCCAAAACTTTTCCATATAATGTTTTTATTGTAAATGAACCTTAAGAGCATTATCTCTACAATATGGAAAGGCTTCTTAAACATAGATAAGCCTTCAATGGATTTGCAAAGTAATCAAATTTTAAATCAAATTTTACTGATGTACAAGACGTCTTTCCTTTTTAAGCACATGAGCAAAAATACACAGGTGACCCTTGAACAACATGGGTTTGAATGGTGCGGGTCCACTCATAGGTGGATTTTATTCAAAAAATACAGTATGACACAATCCAGTTGCAGAACCCTCCTATGCAGAGGGCTGACTGTAAAGTTACACACCTGCATGGGTTTTCAACTGTATGGGGGGTGGGGAGGGGGGCACTCCAACCCCTGCATTGTTCAACAGTCAACTGTACATGTATTTCATTAAAATAAATATTTTTCACTTCACCTTAAATGGAAGAATGAAAACCATCTATTACTTTCTTTATAGAATGTGCCTATAGGCACTAAGTATTTACTTATTATTTTTTTATTAGATCTTTATTGGAATATAATTGCTTCACAATACTGTGTTAGTTTCTGTTGTACAATAAAGTGAATCAGCCATATGCATACATATATCCCCATATCCCCTCCCTCTAGAGCCTCCCTCCCACCCTCCCTATCCCACCCCTCTAGGTCATCGCAAAGCACCAAGCTGATCTCCCTGTGCTATGCTGCTGCTTCCCACTAGCTAACTATTTTACCTTTGGTAGTATATATATGTTGATGCTTCTCTCACTTCATCCCAGCTTACCCTTCCCCCACCATGTCCTCAAGTCCATTCTCTATGTCTACATCTTAATTCCTACCCTGCCACTAGGTTCATCAGTACCACTTTTTTTTTTTAGATTCCACATATATGTGTTAGCATACAGTATTTGTTTCTCTCTTTCTGACTTACTTCACTCTGTATGACAGACTCTAGGTCCATCCACCTCACTACAAATAACTCAATTTCGTTTCTTTTTATGGCTGAGTAATATTCCATTGTATATATGGCACTAAGTATTTAAATTTGTAAAATATCCAAAGACTTTGTTTCATTCTTAAATGTTAAGCATATTTGAAAACTAATCAAACTTCACATAATGATCACCTTTTAAAGGACCTTTAGAACTAAAACAATTTTTCTCTAGTTTATTAAGCAAATTATTATAATTTAAGGTTTTTGAAAACTATATCCAAATTCTTTAAGTAAATATTTGATTAATGAAAATACACCAATTCCTCACCTAAGAAACTTTTAATTTTAAGCATATCATATATGATAATACATTGAGGAAAAAAGTTTCCTTTAAAAAGGCATAATACTCCAGATATTAATAATGAAGTACTTTTCCAAAAGATTTTCATATTTTCCAATTGTTACATCATATTAAGACAAGTTATATCACATAAGGTATAACAATCTAACATATAATTTATACATAAACATACCGTGTCTTGCTTTGGAATTTGGACTAAAACAGAAAGAAGCTGCTCTGTATCAAGAAATCTTGCTATAACTGAAACAAACAAACAGAACCTATGAGCAGTTAAACTTTATGTTACATTTTTAAAATATACACTATGTAAAATATTATCCTCAAGTAATAGAACAGAACAGTTTTACCTGCAAATATTACCTGTTTGAATTATCTTCATCTATCGTACATTTACCAGGAGTAAAATAGTAAATTCTAGTGGTCTTTTCCTAATTTTGATTACTCAGAACTTGTCTTCAAATTTTGCCACTGTTGATCACCCCTTCCTTTTTGAAACTCTACTTCTCTGACTTTTAGATGTTGCTTATCATAATTTTCTTCCCACCTTTTTGACTTCTAACTTTTCTACATGATACTTAAAAGATCAGAGATTAGTTTGAAAGCATAGTTCAACCACTAACCATATAACCTTTCAAAAGTTACATAACTTCTCTGAACTTTAGTTGTTCTCATGTTTTAAATGTGGATAATAACATCTTCCTCCTAGGGTTGTAGTGAGGATTAAGTGCAATAATATGTGTAAAGTACTTTGCACATACCAGAGCTCAAAACTGTTATTTTATTCTTCTCAACTCATTTTCCACCTCCAAGTACACTATAAAAGTATATGTATAGATAATTGGAATCTATCCCTTTTAAATGTCCCCAGGTGTTCTTTTCTTTACCTTAAACTATAGTAACTATTTCTTAATGACTCATGGTTATTATCATCATTGTAATGTGTGATCTCAAAACTTTTTGTGTAAACTTATTGATACTTTCACAAAGTGGCCCCAAACTGTTATCCTTTAAAAAAAAAAGAACTAAATACAAAAATTTTATGTCACTTTTTTCTTGTTCAAACTTTTGATGTTCTTCAGTTTGCCTACCTCTAGAGCTGTGCCTCTTTCTAAATTACCACTTCTATGGTAATTATGTTAAAACTGTGGTTAAAAAATTAGAGTAAATAGGCTGAGTATACTATTATACTGTTATACTATTATATTATACTACCGTGACATTTTATATGTGAGTCCACTAGTCAGACTCTCTTAAGCCCTCACATAGATTGGCCTTTCTCTTTTTCAGTCTCTTCCTTCTTCCTCTCCCAAAATCTCCTGGAACAAACAAACAATGTTTCTAAAATAAGGATTTGACCATATATATTACTCTCTTGGTTTAGAATCATCACCTCCTTATTGATTTCAGGATAAAATCCAACTTTCTTAGCATTATAAAAAGGCTTTTCATAAACCAGCCTCAATTCTCATTTCCTGCCATTCCCCAAGGCTTCAAGTCATAAATAACTACTGGCCATGCCTTAAATACAGCAAGTTCTTTTATAACAATGTAAGTATAACTGCAGAAGCTTATGTTAACTCTATCTTCCTCAGCTTCCCAGAAAAACAAGTGTACCCTAGAAAGTAATGACTGCTCAAGATCACAGTCAGCAGCAGCCATACTGGATCTTTATCCCAGCCACTGCATCCAAAAAGCATTTTTGTTACCCCTATGAACATCAACATACCTTACTCAGGCATGCTCCCTTTGTCTTGAGTATCATTTCTAGAATTCTCCTGTTGTCAAAATCCTACTCATTCCCTTAAGACAGAGCTAAAATATTATCTCTGTGAATCCTGGATTCTATATTTATCCCAGCTCCCTCCTCTATGTTTCCACAAAATATTAAATTATTATTGTGTTTTTCACACTGTATCATATTTATTTATTTAGAGTTCTGTGTCTCTAACATGAATGTAAGATCCCTGAGGACAAAAACTTATAACTTAATCTTCATGTTTTCATCCGTATTGTAGAATGCCTACAAGGAAGTATGTACCGTACTTTTTATGAGGTTCACACTCTCATATTTTAATAAACTATAAAAATTACCCTTGTTCTGTATTCCTGCTCTCCTACTTTATTACATGTTAAGATAAATTATAAACTGTCAAATAAAGAAAATATAGAAATATTTAACATTTGTAGATGTCAATTTAAAACTTTCTATTATAAGGAATTATAAAACTTAAAATATATGAAAACTAAAGCTTCAAATAAAATCCAAGTTTTTCATTAAAATCTCATCATATAGACCATTATAATCTTTGGAACAAGAGAATACAATTTTCAACATGTTTAATAATAAATCAATAGCTTAACAAATATGAACACCCATTATGTTCTAGACTCATATGGGAATCATCCAACAAAACATTCACTTACAATACTGTAAGATAAGTGCCATAACAAGATACTATAGACAACATATAGAAAAGATACCTAATATAGACTTGGGGAGTCAGAGAGGCTTCTAGAAGTGACATCTAAACTAGGATGGTAAATTATGAACTGCAGTTGGCTAAAGAGTAGCTTGGGAGAAGAGGTTACAGAGACGAAAGAGAAAAGATTCTAGACAAATATTACAGAGTACAAAAGCCAGAACATGATATGCACTAAAACAGACACACAGATCAATGGAACAGAAATAAACCCACGCACATATGATCAATTAATCTATGACAAAGGAGGCAAGAATACACCATAGGGAAAAGACAGTCTCTTCAATAAATGGTGCTGGGAAAACTGGACAGCTACATGTAAAAGAATGAAATTAGAATATTTTCCCACACCATATACAAAAATAAATGCAAAATAGATTAAACACCTAAATGTAAGACCTGACACCATAGAACTCCTAGAAGATAACATAGACAGAACACTCTTTGACATGAATGGTCAATATTTTTTTGGATCTGTTTCCTAAGGCAAAGGAAATAAAAACAAAAATAAACAAACAAGACCTAATGAAACTTAAAAGCTTTTGCACAGCAAAGGAAACCACTGACAAAACAAAAAGTCTACTGAATGGGAGAAAATATTTGCAAATGATATACCCAGGAAGGGGTTAATATCCAAAATATATAAACAGCTCAAATAATTCAATATCAAAAAAACAAATAATCCAATTAAAAAATAGGCAGAAGACCTGAATAGACATTTTTCCAAAGAAGACATACAGATGGCCAACAGGCACATGAAAAGATGCTCAACACTGCTAATCATCAGAGAAACGCAAATCAAAACCATAATGAGATATCACCTGACACCTGTTAGAATGGCTATCATCAAAAAGACCACAAATAACAAATGTTGGCAAGGTTGTCGAGAAGAGGGAACCTTCATACACTGATGGTGGGAATGTAAATTGGTGCAGTCACTGTAGAAAACAATATGGAGGTTTCTCAAAAAACTAAAAATAGAACTACCATATGACTCAGCAATTCTACTCCTGGGTGTGTATCTGAAAAAAACAAAAACACTAATTTGAAAAGATGCATGCACCCCAATGTTCACAGCAGCATTACTGACAACTGCCAAGATATGGAAGCAACTTAAGTGTCCATCAACAGATGAGTGAATAAATAAGATGTGGTATATGTGTGTGTACATATATATGGAATACTACTCAGCCATAAAAGAAGGATGAAATTTTGCCATTTGCGAAAACATGGATGGGTCCTGGAGGGTATTATGCTTAGTGAAATAAGTCAGGCAGAGAAAGACAAACACTTATACATGGAATCTAAAAAATAAAACAAACGAAAGAGTATAGCAAAACAGAAACAGACTCACAGATACAGAGAACCACCTAGTGGTTAACAATGGGGAGAGGGTGGGGAGGAAGGTCAAGAGAGGGGTAGGGGATTAAGCGGTACAAATTACTATGTATAAAATAAGTGAGCTACAAGGATATATTATACAGCATAAGGAATATAGTCATTATTTTGTAATAACTTTAAATGGAGTATAATCTATACAAATTTTGAATCATTATGTTGTACAACTGACACTAATATTGAAAATCAACTATACCCCAATGGAAATAAATTAAATTAAAAAAATTTTAAAAGCCAGAACATGAGACAGGATATGTTCAAGTAACTAAAAGAAGTTCAATTATACTAGAAGGCAGAATGACAAGTGACGAGTAACAAGAGATGCTGTGGGAGATGATAAAGAAATAGCCATCCAGAAGAGTCTGGATTTTATCCTAAAAGTAATGAGAAGAGAATGAAGGATTTTATGCAAGTGGATATGTGGTAGCCCCACAAAGATGTCCACATCTTAATCCCTGGAACCTTTGAATATGTTATCTGGTAAAGGGGACTTTGAAGATGGGATTAAGTTAAGCATCTTGAAATGGAGAGATTATTCTGGATTATTTGTTAGTTCCAAAGTAATCACAAGGGTCCTTATAAGAGGGAGGCAGGGGAATTCCCTGGCAGTCCAGTGGTTAGGGCTCTGTGCTCTCACAGCCGGGGGCCCAGGTTCTATCCCTGGTCAGGGAACTAAGTTCCCACAAGCCGCGTGGCCAAAAAAGAAAGAAAAAAAAAAAAAAAAAGAGGGAGGGAGGAGGATCAGTCAAAAGAGAGAAGATATAAGGACAAAAGCAGAGGTCAGAAAGTAGAGAAGAAACTATTCTGCTGGCTTTGAAGATGGAGTAAGGGCCATGAGCCAAGGAATGTAGATGGCCTCTAGAAACTGGAAAAGGCAAGGAAACAGTTTTGCCCCTAGAGCCTCCCGAAGAAATGGTGGACCTGCTAACTCATTGATTTTAGCCCAGCAAAACTGATTTCTGACTTCCAGAACTGTAAGATAATAAATTCATGTTGTTTTAAGCCACTAAATTTGTGGTACTTTGTTACATCAACAACAAGAAACTAATGAAGAGTAATATGCTCAGATTTATATTTTCAAAAGATCTCTCAGGCTCTCATATAGAGAAGAGACTGTAAAGAACAAGACTGGAGGAGGAAGCCAAACAGAAGCCTGCTGCAATAAATCAGATTATAGATAAATGGTACCCCAGGCTGGAGCAGCAGCATTGGGAATAGAAGCTAAACATGCAAGAGATATATAGAAAAGAGACTTTGCAAAATTTGATGATTAATTTCAGGGAAGGGAAGTGTCAAGAATGACTTCCAGGTATTTGGTTTGGTAAACAGCTTGGATATAGAGCTATTCTCTGAAATCAGAAGGGACTGATTTAGAAGGGAAGATGGCACAGTTTGGACACATTAAATGTGAGGTGATTAAGGAACATCTAATAAGTGCTCAGTAGGCAATAAGATATATGGGGCTGAAGGTCTATAGAGATATCTGGACATAAGATGTAAATTTGGAAGTTACGAATACGTGAATGATAATTATAAGACCAAGAAGGTGGGTAAATCATATAATAAGAATATACGGGGTAAAAAGACAACCCAGGACATACCTTTGAAGAGCCATAGCATTTAGAGAATGAGCAAAGGAAAACAAGCCTAAAAAGAAGACTCAGAAGTCATTCTCACTTCCATTTGAAAGAAAGGACTCTGGGGTGTTTACTCTGTTACCTGATCAATGACAGAGCTTTCTGAAGACATTCCAAGACAGTATACAGTCCTGTAGTCTTTGGAAATAGTAAAGATAACATTACAAGGGAGATACCCCATTGGTTTTGACTGGATAGTCATAAACTTGTTAAAGAAATGAGTGACAGAGCTTAAAAAAAAGGAAACTCCAAAGAAATAGGAAGAAAACTAGGAAACTGTATAATCACAGAAGCAAAGAAAGGCAGTAATTCAATAAGGAGAGATTTTTGGCAGCACCAAAGAAGTTGGATTTCAAATAGGAGAACTAATATGTGTCCATTAAATTTAAAAACAATGAGACTATGGGTGAATGTTTTAGGCTGGGTGCTCCAGAAGCAGAGGCTGAGATGAAGATTCATGTGCAAGTAATATATTAAGAATTTGCTTCCATGAGAAACCAATAAAGAAGACAAGGACAGGAAAGAGAAAAAAGGCCAAACAAAAGTATAATTTCAGGCAAAGTCCTATGGAAGGTAACTTCAACCAATCCTGTAGAAGGCTTGTGGACTTTAAGTTACATTCATGGTTTTTGCCAAAACAGTGTGAGACAGCTGGGCTTTCATACTCCCACAACGTTCAGTCATTTAAGGTCTGCAAGGCACTTTTGGCACTCCGCGCCTGAGAGCAAAGCCCTCTAATAGCCTGAGGGCAGGCCTCTAAAGAGAGTCCAGGTACAGCCCATTAGAAGCAAAAGCACACATAGCAGGGAAAAGGGGCACACAGAAAGGTAAAAGAGACCCAAGAAGATCTGGACAGAGAATCAACAATATCTGCTATAGTGACCTTGACAAGAGCAGTCTCAGTGCAGGAGTGGGCACAGAAACAAGACTGATTGATTAAGACATAGTGATGAAGAGAAGATAGTGTGTGCAGAAAATTTGTTTTTCAAAAAGATGTTTAATGGAAAAAGAGAGATAAGGTGTTGCTGTGAACAAGGCTGACCAGTTAAAAAGTGGCCTTTTTGTACCCTTCCCAAAGCCTCACAAAATACACAGGAATATATAGAAAAAAATGAATATACAAAACAACATTGGAAATGCAGAGTCACAGTCAGTATAATGTCAGAATTTTGAAGAAATTATACTAATTAAAAGGTATTTAGAATTGGACTTAGGAAAACCTAAAGGCTGTAAATGCCTTCTAGATTTTCAAGTACCACTTCCGTTTAGACCTCCAGAGCAACAGGAGGGGAGGTTGGGGAAGTGAGGTTATGGAAGACAGATCAAGTTGCTAGAAACCAGGAACTGGACTCGGATCAGTGCATATAAACTGCCCCTCCACCTACAGATTTAAGAAGAAAATTGCACTGCCATGCCAGTGAACAGATGCCAAGGGCAATTCTCTTACCTCATGTTATGAGTTGGACTGTATCCCCCAAAAAGAAACTTTGAAATCCTAAACCCTAGTATCTGAATGTGATATTACTTGGAAATTGGACCTTTGGTGATGTCATCAAGTTAAGATAAGGTCATTAGGATGAGCCTTAATCCAACAGGACTGGTATCTTTTTAAGAAGACAATGTATTTTGTTAAAAAATTTGTATTTGGGCTTCCCTGGTGGCGCGGTGGTTGGGAGTCTGCCTGCGGATGCAGGGGACACGGGTTCGTGCCCCGGTCCGGGAGGATCCCACATGCCACGGAGTGGCTGGGCCTGTGAGCCGGAGCCTGAGCCTGTGTGTCCGGAGCCCGTCCGGAGCCCATGTTCCGCCACGGGAGAGGCCACAACAGTGAGAGGCCCACGTACCGCAAAAAAAAAATTTGTATTTGTAAAAGTAGATGATATTCATTTACCTGACTGAAGTCCAAAAAAGAGTTCCTCATCTTGAAGCAGTTCTTGAACACAATCTAACCTCATGTTAATGGTTTCAACATCAATTAGAGGTTCTAATATATTAGAACGAAGTCTTCTACTTCCTCCAGGAGTCTTAGTGTAATTTAGAACACCAAAGAGTGTGTGATTGCTCCTTTAAAAACACAAGTTAGGAAAATTTCATTAAGTATACTAAGGAAAATCCAATAAAACTGTAATTTAACTTTTAAAATAATCCTATAATCTATGGTAGTGATTCTCAAACTTTAATATGTGTACAAATCACATGAGGATTCTGATTCAGTAGGTCTGGGATGAGGCTTGAGAATCTACGTTTCAAATACACTCTCAGGTATGCTGTCAGTCAGTGAAGCACACTTTGATTAACAAGATCAACAGAATCTTCTTGCATTTAGTTAATGGCTTCTTTCATAGATCAGTTAACAATACTCAGACTAATATAAAATATTCTAGTCCATGGCATTCCATCAATAATAGCAAGATATCAACAACACATCCTTAAGGGGAGAACTTTTACACTGATAAAATGAGTAATATAATCACTCTGTTCTAACTTAAGAAGTTAGAGAATTATAAGTAAAAGAGAAAGAAAGAAAATAATATCAGGTACAGAAACTGTTAAAAACAAACAAACAAACAGAACTGTACAGAGAATGACCAGGAGGGTTGATTTAGTTAGGTTGGTTGAGAAAGACCTGTATGTATATTCGGCAGTTGAGTTAAGAAGGCATCCACGCCAAGATGATGATGAGATGGGAATAATGATGACAATTGATGGTGAGTATAGCTAACATATAGTGAACACAAAGTATGTGCCAGGCCTTATTCTAAGCACTTTACATATATTGACTTACTTAATTCTAACAATGATGGTATGAGATAGATGCTATTATTAACATTTTACAAGGGAAGAAACTGAAACACAAAGAAATTAAGTAACTTGACCAAGGTTTCCAAATAGTGAACAAGAAAAGAGTTACTGTTTAAAAGGGCAAAACAGAGCAGCAATTTAAGCGCAGGTAGTCTTTCTGGCTCCAGAACCAGAAAGAAGACCAAAGTTGGTGGAGCACTGCAAGTGAGGGTAAGAATTAAGGGAGATGAATGAAGAAGTTGAAAGAGGCCAGAACACAGAAGTCCTTGTAGGCCACGGTAAAGAGTCTGACTTATATTCTAAATATAATAGGAGCTCTGGAAGATTTTAAGCAGGCAAGTTCCAAGATCTAATTTCTGGTTTAAAAGGATCACACTCTGCCCACTAGGTTGAGAATAGACTAATTGTAGGAGGGGAAGAAAGCAGAGAGACAAGTTAGGGGCTATTACACTATACAGTAGTCCAGGCTAACATGATGGAGGTATGGGTTAGGGTTGTAGCACCGGAAATGCTAAGAAGTGATCCAGAATATGTATGTACTCTAAAGGTTGAGTCAGGAGGATTTTCTGACATATTGAATCTGGGTTAAGAGAGGAAAGGAAATAAAAATGACTCAAGTAATCAGACTGCCAAATTTTTGGTATATCAATTTAAACAAATTTTTAGGAAACTATTCAAATCAAGTCCTGGCTGGGAGTGGGGGTCACCATAGGTAAGTCACAGGCACAATTTTGAGAACTTGTCTTCTGCAGGAACAAAAGAGGTGGGGAGCATACCTAAATCTGCCATTTGCTATAGAAATCAATGGGTGAAAGAGTATGTTGAACAAGTAACAAATCCATAGAAGCATTAGAGCTATTCAGACAGTTCAGTAAATAGCATGCCCATCTTTTAACCTAATATTCTTTGGTTCAAGTCTGTGAAGAGATCTCAATTTCTTCTTTCAACTATAATATGAACTCTTGGAGGTCAAATATCCTATCATTTAATATATAGCAGGAACTCAAGCAATGTTTGACAATGATAATGGTAAACAATGATTAACTATGAAATGTGACAAAGTAAAACTGAGTACGAAACCCTTTGTAATAATTACCAGCCTTGGTTATTGACTGTCTACGTTACCCCACGTTATTTTAATTTAGAAAGTCAATGACAGAGTACTTTATCCAGATATTATTTTAACCCTTTTTTCCTAGCAATAGAAAAAATATTATTTATTCACTAAGCTGAAAAGGAATAATTACAATTAATTATAAACTCCTTTAAAACGTTATAATTTTAGACCATCATTATTCAGTGGAACTACAAAGGTGTTGAGGTCACTACACTGACAATGACAAATAGTATACACAGTACTATTCTTACCTTTACTAAAAGTAGTGCCAACAGTACCTAGATAGATCTAAACTGTTCTTGATGATTAAAGTAAATAATTAAAAAAATTAGATATTATAGGTTTCTAAGTTTGTAACAGTAAATAATGTCTGGAGATTTCACATAATTAAAAGTGAAGCCAAGATAAGAGCACACAAAGTGACAGAAATACTTAAACACTATGGCTCTGAAATTGGCAGTGAGCACATTAAGGTTTCAATTGTATAAAGTACTCTTTATTCTATTCAGTACTCTTAATACTAAAATTTATGATTATTTTAAGTTTATCCATTTCATTGATATCCGAAGTTATATTTAAGTACTGAAAGCTGAGATTTTACTCCAAGCTTACTTACTCCCAACTTGTACTTTACCAAAGTAAACAGCTTATAGTTTCCTTGCACATACCATATTGCTATATTGAAAATCATGCTTTCAAGACTTTGTTATTCATTGTCTTACTACCTTTTCTACTTCTTAATCTGGATAACTTCTTTTTTAAAAAATTATTTATTTATTTATTTTTGGCTGCATTGGGTCTTCCTTGCTGCGTGTGGGCTTTTCTCTAGTTGCGGCAAGCGGGGGCTACTCTTTGTTGTGGTGCATGGGCTTCTCGTTGCAGTGGCTTCTCTTGTTGTGGAGCATGGGCTCTAGGAAGGTGGGCTTCAGTAGTTGTGGCTTGTGGGCTTTAGAGCGCAGGCTCAGTAGTTGTGGCGCACGGGCTTAGTTGCTCCGCAGCTAAGTTACTCCTTAACTAAGTCCAGTTAACTTTCTTTCTCTGCTATGATCCCAACATTTTTTTATGCAAACTTTCATATCACTATACAGTTGTCCCTTGGTACCTGTAGGGGATTGATTCTAAGACCTCTAGCGGATACCAAAATCCGAGGATGCTTAAGTCCCTTATATAAAGTGGCCTACTACAGTGGGCCCTCCATATCCACAGGTTCCATATCTGTGGATTCAACCAAGTGTGGGTCCCTAGGCTACGGAGGGCCTGATGTACTTAGTACATGTTAATGATACTATGATACTATGCATCTCCTCCTTTAGACTGTAATTCCTCAAGGAGAAAAACCATTACTCGCTAATTCTTTGTACCAAATTGAACCCATATTAAACTATATAGGTTTATGCCTACTATAAGCACCACCACAGGTTGATTACATTATCTTCTAATAACATTTTGATTCTAGTTTAGGTATCCCAACCACTATGAAATCTTATAAACACTGTGTGTTTGTGTGTGTGTGTGCACACACATGGGCAATCTCCCATTCTCGGTCTTATTCATGCTTACCATAAATATTCCTCTAACTAAAGCTAACAATAAACCAATAAAATGAGCAATCTAGTCATACACAAAGACCAAGTTGATTCAACTATTTTCACCTTCTCAAATGATTATGTAGCCCCTTGAATTTCCTGTATTTAATGCTTTTAAAACTTGTTATTTTAACTTTATAGTATTCTGCACACAACTTTTTTTATTATGGTAAAACATACAAAATACAAATTTTAGCATTTTAACCATATTAAGCACACAAGTCAGTGTCATTAGGTACACTTGCAATATTGTGCAACCATTACCATCATTCATTTCTCATCATCCCAAACAGAAACTCTGAATCCATTAAACAATAACTCTCCCATTCCCCACTCCCCCCAGCCCCTGGTAACCTGTCTACTTTCTGTCTCTATAAATTTGCCTATTCTAGGTACTTCATATAAATGGAATCATAAAATATTCTTCCTTTTGTGTCTGGCATATTTCACTTAACATGATGTTTTCAAGGTTCACACATCTCGTGGCATGTATCAGAATTTCGTTCCTTTTTAAGGCCGAATGATATTCCACTGTATGTATACACCTTATCTGTATACATCTTATTTTATCAGTCACTCATCGATTGACATCTGGTTTGTTTCCACATTTTGGCTGCTATGAATAATGCTGCTATGAATATTTGTGTGCAAGTATCTGTTTGAGTCCCCATTCTCAATTCTTTTAGGTATATACCAAGAAGTAGAATGTCTGGATCATATGGTAATGCTATGTTTAACTTTTTGAGGAACCACCATGTGGTTTTCCAAAGTGAATGCACCATTGTACATTCCCACCATAAATGGATTAGGATTCTAATTTCTCCATATCCTTACCAACAATTATTTTCTATTTACTTAATAATAACCATCCTAATGGGTGCGAAGTGGTAATTGTGGTTTTGATTTGCATTTCCCTAATGACTAGTGACGTTGAGCAACTTCTTAAGTGCTTATTGAACCTCTGTATATCTTCTTTGGAGAAATGTCTGTTCAAGTCTTCTACCTAGTTTTGAAATGGGTTGTTACTTTTTTTTTCTTGTTTAGTACAAATATATTTTTAAAACCTGATTTTGGTGAAACATCTGAGCAGCTCACCAACAATGGTATAAGGATTAAAAATATGTTTATTCAATATTTCTCCATCGAACAATTTAAAGAAATGTAAAGTAACTATTCATAGAAAAATATGACATAATATACTGATACATTTTCTAAGAAAAAAATAGATGATCTTACCTAGAGTCTTGATTATTAATTATTAATTCAAGGTTTTGGGTTGATGATGAATCTATCATAGCTGTCTGTTCACTACCCTGGAAACAAATCTTCAGCGATTTTGGTGCGTAAACTGAATTTTGAATAAATTCAACATATTTTAATAAAGCTGCAACAGCTGCAAGGCAGTAATACCTGTAAAGTGACCGAAGATACATCACTATAAATCTCTGGAATAAAAAAAAGTATTGCTATAAAAGAAAACATTTATTTCACTTTAATATTAGCAAAATTATAAATATTTGCATAGCATTGCTTAAAATCAAAGGGAAAAAGCACACCAAGTGTTCTTGATTTTTGATAACTAGTTAAATTACCTCTAAAACATAAAAGTTGATAAAAAGAGACAATTTTCTAAAGTCTGAGACTTAAGGGATATTAGAGTCCCAATAGGTCACATGTTAGAAGTCAACATTCAATGGTAATTTGTGTCAATTTTTGATGTAACATTCTAAGTACACATTCAAATAATGTTGAAAAAGTCTGAGAGTTGTAAAGGTACAGTCAGGAGGTCCCAATGTATAGGAAAGCAGTTTTGATCTCGGTGACAGTAGTCGTCATGATTAACTGAGCGAACAAGTGGTCCAACCTGGCTCAAAGTATCTGTTCAGCATGTTATAAGAAATATCCATTCCAAAAATATCATTTCCTGTCTCATTCTAAAAGAGTAAAGGTATGAAGTAACAGGAACACAGCTTTAACTGTGTTTCAATTCTGTACCCTCACACTTCTAGTTTGCTGTAGCTACTTGAGCTTTTCAATTCAAAGTAAAGTGAGCAGGAACCATTAAGGCAGTAGAGTATGACTAATTTGGAGAAATTCCATAAAAGTTTAGTTAGCAAGATATGCCTTGTATATAAATTTTAGTTAACTATTTTACTATTTCAATAATTACTGAGTGTGTTTTATAAGCCAGGCACTTTTCTAGGTGGTAGGGAATATAGCAAAGAATAAAACACACAAAAGACCTTTCTGTCCTGGAATACACACCAGAGATTTACTACTTGCCCTAAATTTTAACTTACTTGGAGTGAACCTCCATTAGGACAGTGTTGAATTCTGTTATGCATAGTTGTTCAATGTACTCTAATCCTTTTGTTTCATTGAAGTATTTCCTTTGGATAGTAGTGAAATTAACGTTCTGAAAAGAATTTTTAATTTCAAAATAAATTTTAAGTTTCATGCACTTGCCCAAAGCTGCTTTCTTAAATACATGCTCATACATGGGTAGATGACTTAAATATTGAATAAAGTTTATTTTTCATTATTTATTATTTTCTAGAGTTAAATAAGAAGTTTTCTTAGTTATTTACAAAAAGAATGATGGTCAGTCTTGCTAAGTGAATTATAGCAGTCTGTAGCTCTTATTAAGCCATATTTACATGAAATTTAAGTACAATAATAAAAAATAAACATGAGAGTCTCTGACTTCTACTAATTTTATTCTACAGCAACAACAGCAACAAAGGTTTTACATTCAGCCTCATATACACTATCATAATTTAGAGAGGGTAAATCTTTGTAATACACTAGCCAGGGAAGCCAAAAATACCAATTCCGGCTATCAAATCTATGAAATGCTATCTACATAAGGTGAATTTAATTTATAGAATAAGAAAAGCAGATAATGGAACTTTTTTTCAAAGAGCAAAAAAAAAAAAAAAGCATGCAGCTGCAGAGTAAAAGGTCTGCCTACTTTGAATAAAAGTAATAGGTAAGAAAGGTATTAATAATATAATAACAATGGACCATGAAAGAGCTGCAAGGCGGCAAAAAAAAGTCATAAGCAGGTAGGGAATTTGTTATGTGCCAAGATTGTTTGAAGAGTTATCTCATTTAATCTTCCCAATAACCCTATGATGTAAGTTTTGTATCAATATTAAGTACAATCTTCCTCTAAGTCAAATTCTGAGAAGTCAAGCAACTTTTCTAATATACAATTGATATATTCCAGAGCTGAGACTTGAACTTGGATTTCTTTGACTAAAAAGTCCATGTTCCTTACACTTCATATTGCTTATTTAATTGAGGTCTTTTTATGCTAAGTGTGATGATAATGATAACAATAACATTGATTTTCCCCTCTGTTTATAATGCTTTTATATCAAATACTTCTATGGCTCTCTCTCTCACTCCTATCAGGACTTTGCCCAAATGTAACCTCATCAGTGAGACCATTTCTGATTACCTTATATAAAATATCAATTCTCTAGGAGGTAGATACTATTATTGTCCCTATTTTACTGATGAATAAAAACTGAAGCTTAGAGAGGTTAACTTAACTTGCACACAGTCATTTAGAATCAGGATTTGAAACCACAACAGTCTAGCTCCTCTATTCTTTTTCTTTTTTTAATTTATTTATTTATGTATTTATTTATTTTGGGCTGCGTTGGGTCTTCGTTGCCGCCCATGTGCTTCCCCTAGGTGTGGCGAGCGGGGGCTACTCTTCGTTGTGGTGTGCTTGGCTTCTCATTGCGGTGCATTCTCTTACTGTGGAGCATGGGCAGTAGGCATGCAGGCTTCAGTAATTGTGGCACGCGGGCTCAGCAGTTTCGGCGTGCAGGCTCTAGAGCGCAGGTTCAGTAGTTGTGGCGCACGGGCTTAGCTGCTCCATGGCATGTGGGATGTTCCCGGACCAGGGCTCAAACCTGTGTCTCCTGCACTGGCAGGCGGATTCTTAACCACTGCGCCACCAGGGAAGTCCCTGGCTCCTTTACTCTTAAGCACTATGCTATATTGCCTTACATCTCAAGCATAGTAAATGTAGGTTGTTTTCACCTTTGGAGGATTCATCTATCCCACATTCTATGTTGTTCTGTCCATGTAGGACTGTCAATTACAGTACTCTGTGCCCCACAGCAAAAAGCAAATGACCTGGGATTAATCAATCATAGTGCTTTTACCCCCAGAAACAGTGATTAATCTAACATGTGGGAACATGAACAAAGAAGGAACAGTCAGGGTCCTTCTCTTGAATTCATATGTGGACACCAGAAGGAAGAAGTTATTTTTTACTCTCAGTTGACTAAGCTGAGTTGACATCAGCCTGGAGCCATGAGCAATCATTTTATTAAACCTCACAGAAAGATGGCAGTAGAGATGAGAGTAAGGATAGGATCTATCCAACCATTTGGCTTCCCAGTTACATAAGCCAACAAACTTGCTTTTTCACTTAAGCTACTTCAAGTTGAATTTCTGTTATTCACAACCAAAGGACTTAGAATGCTTAATCAATACAAAATAATGAAGGTATATGGAAAGGTATACATAAATAAGGGTGATGAAAAGAAGTCTAAAGTCATGAATGAAAGAGATAAAGAGTCCTGTCTAATAGAGACAATAGGTTTACAATAGGAACCATTTCTGGCAATGAGTCAAAGACAGCTGAGCTACACTGGATCTCTAAGAGCACAAGAAATCTTATATGACTGTAGATGCTGAATATATTAAGAACTATAAAGAACTCATTGGACCATAATCTCAACTTGGTTTCAAATGTGTTAAAGATAAGTCTACAGACACAACGAAATATAATATTCTGAAAATAATTTGCACTCCTCAAGAACTATTCTAACTGCAATGCTGCCTACTTGGTTCAGAACCACAGCCTCCATTCCACAAAGCAGGGAGATGTGCTAAAGGGAAGAAATAAACCGCATGGTAGACAGGCCCTTATTGAGAGGGAGAGTGTTGGCTGGATAAGGTTCCAGAGCACTTCCCTGTCACAGTCCCACAGACGGTGAGACAGTATGTGTTGCCAGGGGAAGCTGTAACAATTCTATAATATAAATCAAATTCTCCAAAAGAAAAAGTACTTGCTGATAGTTGCTATCCCCTAGAAGAATAAGAACTTCACTTTCAACTAGTCTGGCAGCACAATAATTACTTTCCAGGAAGCTATACCTAAGGAAATCCATGCTTTCTCTAAGTGTCTGCTTCCTGTATACTCTGGGAAACCTCCTTATTACCTAAAAGATTTTTCCTTTTTTGCAAAGTATATCAAGGGTACCAAAACAAGTAAGTGAATTCCTTGTCACTTTTATTATATGTATTAATAGTCCCTAAGCTTTGGACTTGTACTTAGTGAGTGCTTTAGGGTAAAGATACCCGAATTATTGTTCTTTAGGATGATATTATAAAATGGATTTTAAATAAGACAATCTTGAATGTTACTACTGAGAATAAAAATCACTTACCTTGAAATTTTCTGTGATGAGAGTAAACAACTTGGTTGAATTCCCCACAACACAAGCAGTATTTGACATTATTATTTCCAAAGGTGATAAAATTTTGAGTTTAGTGATCACCTAAAATTGTTTGAATAATTTCTTAAATGTAAGCTTAGGATTCTCTAAAACCAAAAAAGTTTCGTATTTTTCTGAGAGATAAAATTAAGTCAGAGACATACAAAATCACAACTGTTCTAATTATATGTTTCAATTAAATATACTTCTAATGGTAATATGTCAAACATATATCCTATAAAATTATAAATACAAAATATTATCATAAGCATAGGCTATATTTTACTCACAATAGTTTGTATCAGCTCTAAGCCCCCAAATAATTTGAACATATCAAATATGTATTCCTAAAAAAATTTTTTTTAATAAATTCATCTACTCGGTATTTTATTCATCTCCATGAAAAACATAAACATTCAATAGCGTAACTATGGTGATTCAATCAATATGGCCACACGGGTACAGTTTAGAAGTTGAAAAGTACAGAAACACAGATGAGAAACATCTGCTTTATGACTGATGCTTTTCACAGTCTAAGGTGCACTTCTTAGAACTATTCTAGACACAGAAATACTTTATCAATATACTGAACATTCCCGTTTTTAAAAAAAAACTTTTATCCTATTCTTTTTAAATTGCATAGAAATGTGAAATATCCAGATATGCAGTACTAATACCATTTAGGTTGTTAGGTATATTAAAAAATTAATTATTAGGTAGGGAA
>NW_006772276.1:148570-153566 GCF_000442215.2 Lipotes vexillifer
TAAAGAATAAAACATTAAAAATAACATAGTATTTAATATGTTTTAATAATAGTAATGGGGTCAAATAACTTTTTTGAATTAGGAGTAGACTACCTCTACCTGATAAGTTACACAAATTCCCATAACAACAGGCCAGTGGCCCAAGTTAATGATGAGTGATAGGAAGTGAAGGCAAGAAGTTGAGAGACTTAAATTATGACTGGTCTAAGACACCAGTTTCCCTTATCTCTGGAAAATAAAATTCAAATACAGTTCAGTGGAAACAACCCTCTGGAGATAGCATTATTACATATGTTATGTTTGGAATGAGTCCAAGATTTATTAATTTGAAGATATTAATTTTAGAAACTAATATTAATAGTAATTTGGAATATTTAACAGCAAAACATGTTATTTTAGAACAAAATAATATTAAAAAGTTAAAATCAGATGTAAAACTTTATTGTAATTCAGAGTAACCTACATTGGTGCAATAATGAATAACCATTATTCTACCAAAAAGTAAACCAACTAGGAAAGCACTGACTTGAAAATCTGCAAAGTGCCCTCTAGATGAACCATTTTCTAGGAGTATAAATACTTACCTTTGCATATGTTGTGTTGTCTGCAAACTGAGATAATATAATTTGTGGGCTTTTTATATCAATACTTGCCATTCCTATTTCACCTCTGGCAAGTCCTCTCCCTTCTACAACAGCTACAATAACTGATGGAGAGTGTGCAGAAACTGCAGATGAGGATGTAGCTATTAAAAAAAATTTTTAAAGAAAATGTATAAACATTAACAATACTTTCTAGTTCTTTCTCATAAAATCTCAAAGCACCAAGTCTAGGACACAGCTATTACTATCCAAGAAAAAAAATCTCACTTTGCTCATCAAAATATATCTTTCAATATATCCAGACCAAATAAAAATGTTAATTCTCTATTTTGCCAAAACTTAACTTCACATTTAGAAATAATAAACTTATACATTGTCTTATTTTGCATTTTATTGGAATGGAATGAAGTCATAAAGAAACACTAAATTTGCGATCAGAAAACATATTATTTATCTTACCTTGTCATTTGAGAGCTATATGAATTTGAGCAAATTATTTCATAATAAATAATCATATATCACAAAATATAATGTTAATACCTGCCCTACCTAACTCAAGAGGTAGCTGAAACGCTCAAATGGGATAATAATATATATCAATGCATTTTATAAAGTATAAAACATTATATGACTATAAACTCCATTTATGAGATATCTGTGTAATGTTGGATATTTTATTAATGTGCCATGAATGTTCCAAGTTCTTTACTTGAATTAACTTTACTTCTCATGATTCTATCAACAGACATCATTATTTTCTCCATTTGCTTTTCAGGAGACTGAAGCATGAATGGAACTGGTAGAATTTGTATACAGGCAGCCTGGTTCCAGACCTGGTGCTCTTAACCACTACATATATTAGTGATTTTGAGATCTATGCCTGACAAACCATAAATATTCAGGTAAGTAGTTTAACCTTTCCAAGTTTACCATTTCTTTATCTGTAAAGTGGAAATACCAAACCTTTTAAACAAAGTTGTTATATAAGAATTAAACATAATATAGAAGGGTTTTATAAAGTATTTGAAATTATAAGGCCTTATTCATGGATAAAAAAAAGTCAGACTACTAAACATACCTAAAATTTTATTTTCAAAGAAGCAAAATTGTCTTTTATCCCCTTTTCAACCTTTCAATATACCTTTTCTCCCCTCCTCACCCTCCCTAATCTAGAATCCTTTTTTCTTTTCTATTGTTATAACACCTACAAAGTTATTTTTACATTTATGCTATCTTAGTCAGCAGTCAAGAGTTCATTTAAAAATCTGTTGTGTCTAGATCTCAGAACCTTTTTTGACATTAAAGCCTTGTTATATATGGTGACTGAGTTTATATTAGATCTATAAAAGTCAGTTTAATTTCTGCAATCGAATATGACCTTCCCATTCTTAACTGGAAACTTAATATCAAATTTCAGTACTTGGAAATTCAGTACACACAGAAGACATCTCCCTTAAACTTTAAAAGAACATTTACGCTGTTATCCCTCTGTTATAAGTAATACTAAAATAAGCATCATAGTACATAAAGCTTTTTTCTGGGTCTCTTATTATTTCCCTAAATTGGCTCCTTATAAGTCAAATTACTGGAAAAAGGAAAACCATCACTTTTAAAGGATCTCACATATATTGCCACATTTCTTTTCAGGATTGTACCAACTTTTAATTCCATCATCAGTATATGAGAAAAACCAATCTTACTGAATCCTTACCGTTACTAACTTCTGCAATGTATTATTATTGTTGTTGCTTTAAATGTGTATTTTTTAAATTACTATCAAAATTGAACATCACTTAATATATCCATTTGTTTTCTATATTTTGAGATGTTTACATCCTTTTTGCACAATTTTTACTAGGTCTTAATGTTTTTCAATCTGTTTTTTTTGAGAATCTTGTAAATTAATGACAACAACTTATAGTTGCTACCAATCTTGCTTTTTTTGATATCACAAAGATTTCTGTTTTTGTATAGAAAGTCTTTTCCTTTATAATTTCTTCCATTACTTTTCTGCTACGAAACTCCTCTTTCATTAAGACATTTGCTATTCATTACTATTTTCTTCTAACTTTTTGAGTTGTTTAGTTCATTTTGATCTCTTATTTGGGCAGAACTTTGAGCAGTACATTTGGTTCTCTATGTTGTCTGGCTTGTGTGGAATGAAAGATAACCAGAAGTACAGATTTAGACTCATTCATAAGCAGTTGCTAATGGTTTAGCTGAATGGTCAGGGACTTGGAAGGAACAGAACTGGAAGATAGTGACAAGGAAAGTTGGAGAAGAGGTATGTGAATGGATCTCTTAGAACGGGCATAGACTTTGAAAATATTTGTCTCATGTGAATGCTCACCAAAGGGCATCCACTGTAAAGGAGACTCTTGATAACAGTGGACAAAATGATACACCCTATTATGTCAATTAGCCTCTTTTCCCAGCCACCAGTGTTTCCTTAATAGACCCATGAACAAATCGGCCATGGTGGCATGGTGGCATGGTGGCCATGGTGGCAAGAATGGAAACTATGCATCGGCTCAACAAAGTGAACTTCCTCTTACGAATGCTGACCTGGTTAACCCCTCTGCTGGCCAGCAGCAGAGATCAACATAAATGCCCCATACAGTACCATTCCCCAGAGGGACAACATACCACCTGATGGTAGGTTGATTACACTGGATTTCTTCCATCAAGGAGGGAGCAGATATTTGTCCCCACTGGAAAAAACACATATTCTAGATGCAGATTTGCTTTCCTTGCCCACAGTGCCTCTGCCAGCATCACGATCTATGAACTTACAGAGTGCCTTATCCACCATCATGGCATTTCACACAGTATTGCATCTGATCAAGGAACTCACTTCACAGCAAAAGAAAAAAATGCATCAATGGACTCTGGCCCATTGAAACAACTGGTTTTACCACATACCCCATCACACAGAAATGCCTGGCTTAGCTGAAAGGCAGAATGACTTACTGAAGACTTAATGCCAATTGGAAGTCAATATCCCAAAAGAATGGGGCTCTGTCTTACAGGATGCAGTTTATACTTTGAATCATAGATGCTGTATTCCTCATAACCAGAATACACAGGTCCAAGAATCAAGAGAAGGAAATAGGAGTAGCTACTCTCACTTCACTATTATCCCGATCAACCCACCCAAAGAATTTTTGCTTCCCATTCTGGCAACTTTGAGCTCTGCTGGTTTGGAGATCTTAGTCTCCACAAGGTTATTGGTTCCACCAAGTGACACAACAATAGTTCCACTGAATTGGAAGATGAGATTGCCAACTGTCCATTTTAGGCTCCTTATTTATGCTACTGAACCAATAGGCAAAAAAAAGGGGGGGAGGGGTTATCTATGGATGGGGTGGTTGCTCCTAACTGCCAAGGGGATATCATGTCGCTATACACAATGGAGGCAAAGTGGACTATATATGGAGCCCAGGGGGTTCTCTAAGGCAGCGGTCCCCAACCTCTTTTGGCACTGGGGACCGGTTTCATGGAAGACAATTTTTCCATGGATGGGGGAGGGGTAGGTTCAGGCGGTAATGCAAGCGATGGGGAGTGATGAGGAGCAGCTGTAAATACACATGAAGCTTCGCTCGTTCACGCGCCGCTCACCTCCTGCTGTGCAGCCCGGTTCCTAACAGGCCATGGACGGGTACTGGCCCACAGCCCGGGAGATGGGAACCTCTGCTCTAAGGCACCCCTTACTATTTCCAGTAGTAAATGTTAATGGAAAACTACAGCAACCAATAAGAGGCAGAATGACCAAGGACTCAGACCCTTCAAGAATGAAGGTCTGGATCATTCCATCCATATTGCTGCAGGTAAGGGAAATATGGAATGGGTAGTGGAAGAAGGAAGCCATAGATATCAACTATAACCTCGTGACCAATTACAGAAATACAAACTGCAGGTCTTCCCTGGTGGTGCAGTGGTTGAGAGTCCGCCTGCCAATGCGGGGGGCGCGGGTTCGTGCCCAGGTCCGGCAAGATCCCACGTGCCGCAGAAAGGCTGGGCCCGTGAGCCATGGCCACTGAGCCTGCGCGTCTGGGACCTGTGCTGCACAGCGGGAGAGGCCACAACGGTGAAAGGCCCACGTAACCCCCTCCAAAAAAAAAGAAAGAAATACAAACTGCAGTAGCTTTGGATATTTTCTCTATGCTTTGTTATATGCATGTTTATTTGTATAAACTAACCATTTTCTCTCTCTTTTCACTTTAAAAAAATGTATGCACAAGTTATTGGAGGTTAACTTTACAACTTAGTCTTTAATTGTCTTTAGTCTTTATTGTGTTACTTAAACACAATATTCAGTGGGACCACGACTGAATTTGAGATAATTAATATGCAATGACTATTGGGACTATGAATCTTCTCATTTTGGGAAAGAG
>NW_006772276.1:153843-202167 GCF_000442215.2 Lipotes vexillifer
AAGAGTGAGAACCCCCTCACTTGTAAGTACAGATGTATACATCCTGTTAGGTAGAAACACAGAGTTGTTTTGTTGTTGTAAAGGAATCCAAATGTGTGTAGAATGACATATATGGACACTGAATAGCCAAAGGAGTTACGCCAGTTATCAATTTATTGTCACTCGGCTCCAAATTCACACTTCAATGTAAGCTCTGCAACAGTGGACAGAATTGCTGTATTTCTCCTTTAAAGTGTGCATAATGTATACTCCAATAAAGATGTTTTAAAAAAAAGTGTGCATAATGTTAAGTTTTCTCAATTGAGGGCACTGGAGGGAACTTGCATGATGAAGGCTCTCCGGCAGTTTCCACTGGGTCAGCAGTGTAGGTATGAGGACATCTGGTGGTGATGTGCCCAGCTACATACCCAGAATGTGCTGTCCTCTGGCAATCATACAGCCGCAGCATGGCACGGTAACAATCATCTTACAGCCCTCTCAACAGAGATATCCTGCATTCCAGGCCTCCTGCCCATACTAATTCCTTCGGCTCTTTCATTCTCTATTCAGTCTGTCTCCCATAGTCCTCTTGATGCCACCACCCTCCCAACAGGGAGACTGTGTGCTCCAGGCCTCCAACCCACACCAGAGCCCACTCCCATTGCACAGCCATGTTCTAGCCACCAGCTATAGTTCACCCACCCTGCCTGCTTCCCGTTTGCAAATCTGTGGTCACTACTGAAATTGCCACTCAGTATTCACCTTCTCCAAAGAGGTCAGTACCCCAGCGTTGGAAATGGGACCCAAAAGGGGCCCACTTCCAAGCAGGACCTCTTAGGAGTCCCCTTAGCCCTAGGGTGCCTCACAGAGTTTCTTTATATCCTATAGTTACTCTTTTATGAGTTTAATAATTCTTTATATTAAATCTTCCCTATTTAAATTATTGTATGGTTCTACTTCAGATTGTAGCTTCACTGCTACAGTCTCTGTCTTCATGGAGTTTATAGTCCAGCAAAGAAGATGGACAACTTAAAAAAAATAATCAACCTCATTTATAACCAGGAAAATGCAAATTCAGACTATAGTTAGGTAGTATTTTACAACTGCTAGACTGGTAAATATTAAGGAGTCTGACAGTAACAAATGCTGAATAGGATACAGATCAACAAGAACGCTCATATATTGCTAGTAAGAGTCTATGTTGGCAGAACCACTCAGAAAAACAATTTGTCATTATTTTGTAAATGTATACATTCATTTATCTTTGAACCAAGAGATGTTTACACATGTAGACCTATTTCACCCATTTTTCCAAGAAAATCTACATTTAGATAAATTCTAAAATTTAAGTATTAAAAAATCATTCAATAGTATTACAGGATCAACTTTTAGATTTAAGCAAACGTACAGAAGGAAGGGCTTTCTCTTTCTTGTGCTTTTTTTGTCAGAATGATAAAATAATGTAGACCTGCATTTTTTAACAAACAATATCACAAACTATGGAGACTTATTAATCCAGCTTCAAATTGTAGATATGGCTAAATTGATGTATTTATCGTTCAGTCTTCCATATTGGTTACAAGTAACTTCATATTAACTTAACTACCCTAATATATAATTTATAAAACTTAAAAAGTTTCAAAAGATCAATTAGGCCAATATTCCACTCACTTTACCTGAATATTCCATTTGCAGTGTCCAACTTTTATAACCTGGTCTCTGGGGATTTCCAGCAGATAATGGAGTTTTTAGTATTTGAGGATAATTACTATCTCCCACAGAGGATGAGCTTGTACCGAGAGTAAAATGTGATGCAAGTGTGTTTTCTGCATAAGATCTTTTGTTTGTAAAGTATGAACCTAAATTCAAAAAAAATTAAAAATCATTTCTTAAAGATTCCGAATTATGCAATGTTGTACTAATTCTTACAAATCTCTATAAAACTTCATCTGATAATGATTTTTTAGTATAACAAATTATGACAAGTCTAACATTACTGATAAATAATCTTGTACTAAAGAATAATGAAAAGTCCTTGCTAATATGGCTTTTTCTTATACAAGTTGACTGAGACTATTCTTGCTAAAATCACAAACTACCTTCTAATCTTCAAATATACCAGATATATTTTCTTTGTATAGTAATTATAATACATCTTTTCCTCTGTTGACCTCTTCATTGAAACTCTCTCCTCCCAGGTAACTGGTGTAAAGAGAGTTTTAGGCTCACTTTGATTCAGTTCCTTGTTTAGTTACTTACCTGATGATATAAGATATTACCTATTTTATAGGGTTGTCATAAAATATGAAAGAATGTACATAAACAGCCTAGCATAGTGTCTTGGCACATAGGAGGTTTTTTTGTTTGTATTTTACTTGAAGTATAGTTGATTTAGTGTTGTGGGCACACATAGAAGTTCTTAAAAGTATATATTGGGTCTCTTTTCTCCTTTTCTCCTTGATTTCCATGACAACTCTCTATCTTGATTCTCCTTAAACCACTTCTTTTTAGCTTCCTTTGCCAGGTCCTTTTTCCCTCTGTCTGCCTCTTGACGGTTGCCTTCCCAAGGTTCCATACTTTTTCACTTTCTCTCAAAATCAAAATTATACATTTTCTCTGGGCATCTCATCTATTATTTTGATTTCTATTAATATCTATTTCCTGACAATTCTCAAACCTTCATATACAGCCCTAACTCCTCTCCAACACTATAAACCATGGGGTGGCAAACTCCCTCTGTAAAATTGGGACAAAAGAAAAATCTACCTTGCAGAATTATTGTGAGGATCACAGATACAAAATGCCAAGTAAGAAGCTAGAACAGAGTAGTGCTCATTAATTAGTGGATGTTATTACTGTTGAAAAAGCATTTCACGAAGCGGGGATTATACTGACAACGTAAACATGTATGTTGCCTTGGAGGAACTGCAAGTAGGTCAATTAGGTTAGAAAGTAGGGTAATTATTAAGAAATGGTAAGAGATAAGACTGCAAAGATTGAAAACAGATCCCAAATGGCCTTGGATGTCCTGATAAAGAGTATGATTTAAAAAAAAAAAAATGTATGATTTTTTAAACTGCAAATACAGAGTCACTGACTGAAGTGCCAAGGGACATAAGATTTTCATTTTCCGGGACCTCCCTGGTGGCTCAGTGGTTAAGGATCCGCCTGCCAAGGCAGGGGACACAGGTTCAAGCCCTGGTCCGGGAAGATCCTACATGCCACGGAACAACTAAGCCCGCGCACCACAACTACTGAGCCTGCGCTCTAGAGCCCGTGAGCCACAACTACTGAGCCCGCGTACTGCAACTACCGAAGCTTGTGTGCCTAGAGCCCGTGCTCCACAAGAGAAGCCACTGCAATGAGAAGCCCGCACACCTCAATGAAGAGTAGCCCCTGCTCGCCACAACTAGAGAAAATCTGGCACACAGCAACAAAGACCCAACGCAGCCAAAAATAAATTAATTTTAAAAAAGAGAGAATTAAAGAGAGATTTTCATTTTCCATATAACTCTGGCGATACTCTAAGTAAGCTTGAAAGAAAGAATACTTAGGAGTATGAGGCAACAACTCAGACATAAAATCATTAAGGGCGTGTAATGGCACAGAGATAGAAAAGTACAGAATTATTTAAAAGATAAAGTTAGATAGAATTTAACTATTTGGATGTTATGAGTGAGGGAATACTCGAATTACTGGTCTCCTGGGTTTAAGATTTAGAAAACCCAATGACTGAGATAAGTAAGAGAAACAGGTTGAGGAGCTGCAAAGAGATGAATTAAATTAATCATATAGTGAGTCTGAGAATTTCCACTGGTTCCTCACCAGAAACTTCAGAAGACAGTCTGAAATAGGAATCTGGAACATATGAGATCTGGGCTGTGGTGATAGTCACATCCAGACAGAAGTGGCCTAGGAAAAAACCTCCAAGGACAAACCAATAATTTGGGAACTAACAAAGGTAAGCATAGTTCTCTGGAAGGCAGGAGAAAAACAGGGGAGAGTGGAATCAACGAAAGCAAATTAAGACGGTTTAAGAGAAGACCGATCAAGAACATTAAACACAGTGGAAAGGTCACACAAGATGAACTGAAAAGTGACCACTGAATTTGGCATTTGTTACCTTATCATTGACTTGCAATGTTGTCTGGAAAAAAAGGTGATGGTTTTGCCATGGAGAAAGACATTTTTCAGACTAAACATATTATTCACCTCAATTAGATAAAATGTCAAATCTGGTTTGTTTTCACAGCATCCTCAAAGGACTTGGAGAGTTAAGCTCAGGAGCCGAGAGGTTCACTTCTATCACCAAACTCATGCACAAATTCAGGCATCTGTCATCAGGGGCAGAGAGCTGGGACATCACACCGGATGTTAATGCAACCCGTCTAAGAACCGAGCCACCCGCCATCACAGCCTTGTAATGAAACTAATTTGAAGAAGAGTCCAGCCCTTTAGTCACTCAGAAATACTAAATTCCCGGAGCATCCCATTCTCATCTTCCAAACAAACCCCAACTGATACTTCTCTGTGGTAACCACCAACCACAGCTCCCTGAGCCTCCGGGAACTCACACAACCGCTCCTTGCCTTGAGCTGGCCGCGCGCTGGGCGGGTGCCGAGGGAGGCTGCTGCTGCCGCTCCGGTCGCCCGCCGCTCCAGACGTGCCTGGAGGGGAAGACGAAGAGGCGGCCTCGGCTGAAGGACATCTCTGAGGAGTCTCCTGGAGTCCGAAATTGTAGCGGGGACCCTGGGACCGAGCCTCTACTGAGGAGGGGGAAACCGCAGGGACAATAGGCGAGGTTGGTGGGATCTCAGGCCTCAGCATGCTCATAAACCCTCTCAGAACACCCCTACGCAGGGCCCAAACGCAGAAGCGACGCCGGGAAAAGTGCGAGTATGGTGCGCAGGCGCACGAAGCCGAATGGCGCAGGCGCAGAGCCCGTGCTGCAACCGCCCACCTTCCCCGCCCCTCCCCCCCATCCACACCGAGGAATGTACTCCCAGGTGTTCAGGTCCCGTCACCTCCCACAGGATTTGGTCGAGCTAAATGTAAGGTACAGACCTCCTCAGCTGAAAGGAATTCTGGGCCCATCAATCCAACTTGGTAGACCCATTATTCGCACTGCACCTTATGTCCTTATCACAAGGTGTTTGGGGCTAACATTCCGCACATACCTCCAAATACACTAGTTTCTTTTTAATTACAGAAACTGTCATCACTGTGCACGCAGTGCCTGTGATAGTGGAAACAAATTTAATGCTCACACAGTAATACAAACCATTTAACATTGGCTAAAGTGGCTAAAGAGCCACTAACCCCTTACAGCTTAAATATTCACAGGGCTGTTATCACTGCAAGACTGCCCTTCACCCAGTAAGCATATGTGCACAGTATAGGAGGAACCAGGTTAAGAAGAGGTTATCACTTGGACAGTTTCCTCTCTCTCAATTTCTAGTACTGGGTTTTCACACATAGGTATGAACTGGTTAAGAGCAGACTACACAAACTCAAACTAGCTTTACAACAAATGACCTTTGGGAAATTCTGTGCCTGCTTACATTTCTTGAATACACAGTAATACCAACTTCGTAGAGATGCCAGGATTGAAAACAGAATACTCTGGATACTATAAGAAATGCATTACTCAATTCATGCGACTGTTAATACGTCAATAAATCAGGTATTTGTAGAACAGTTCATCCACATGCAATGACTGCAGTCCTCAAAGCTCCAACTTGCAATGACAGCACTGAAATAAAATTATGTTCCATCCAATGACTTCCAAACCTTCAGAAACAAAATACTGGCAAGGCAACTCAAACTCTTCAAATTAGTGAACTGTCAAAAAACAATGCTTGGGCTTCCCTGGTGGCACAGTGGTTGAGAGTCCGCCTGCCGATGCAGGGAACATGGGTTCGTGCCCCGGTCCACCTGGTCCGGGAAGATCCCACATGCTGTGGAGCGGCTAGGCTCGTGAGCCAGGGCCACTGAGCCTGCGCGTCCAGAGCCTGTGCTCCGCCACGGGAGAGGCCACAACAGTGAGAGGCCCGCGTACCGCAAAAAAAAACAAAAAAGAAACAAACAAAAAAACAATGCTAGACATTTCAATCTCACATTTGTCAAGTGTTGAGAATCATCACTATACACATATAAGAAGATTCTCTCTTACACAGGGTATTGCAAAGACGCCTGAGCAAATTTCAACTTCCATCAAAAAAATGTTCATTAAAATACTTCATTTTCACCAAGAACATAAAACTCTTATAAGAGATTAGCTGTGGTGTCATCTTTCTGAAAACACAGGTAACAAAATACTGTGGCAACTATCAACTTGTGTTTCCTTACTCCGCAGGGAAAAAAGCCAACAATCCCCCTTGGCATTCTGACATAAAATATTAGAAAGTGAGAATATAGTCCAGGTTGCAATCCTATTCCAAGATGGTGAATTGTCACTTACTTAGATCACTTTGTAACCAGCTCAGTAACCACAAACATGAAATATTCCCAAATTTCAGCCATTTATTTTTTTTCATCTTTTAATTTCTATGGGGTTCATCAATTCTTTATCAGTTAACATTCTCATTGACAAAGACCAATTTATATTAACTATAGTTATATATAACATATCAAGGGAGTACACGGGAAAATCAGAACACAAGACTTCATCAGCTAAATAGAGTTCAACTCAGTTTGCTGTTATAGAGACAAACAAGATAAATACATTGAAGCATAAACAAAATATTATGCTCAGAATAACAGCATTCCAGAAGAAAACGGAAAGCTGAAGATACAATAAAGGTCTCTAATTTACAGTATGTATAATTATATAATTTATTAAAATCAACACAATTCATGTACAAAATATTAACATGGCAGCCATTAAGTTTGTTAAGCACTTCAAATACTGAAATGTTAAAACAGTAAAACTACACTAAGCAACTTTGGCATCAAGGGATCTAATCTAGCTCACTAGTTCAGGCTGAACATTCACTCTCCGAAGTATTTCTTCAGGCATGCAAAAAACAGGGCTAACAGGTTTAATCTGCTCTTCTCCCAAAAGTGACAATCCAGCAATTCCAAATAGAGTATGAAAAGGATCTACCTATTAAAAACATAAGAATTTATAGAGTATTACAAAATGAAAACTTCTAAAACCCTGCTTCTGAACAATGATTATACTGAAGCCTATTGTATTCCCTTTATTTGAACATATGCTTAAAGTTTTCTGAAATAATGATGGTTTCAAATTGTGTTTTTAAACACAGAACCTGGTCCACACACTCATTTCTTGGCAATAAGTGACCAGAAATTTCTGTAAACTTGTTTTAGATCTTTCATATATTCTTAAATGACAATTATTTAAAAAGCATCCCTTCAAAGCAACACTTGGAAATACCATCCTTTCCCCCCACCCCCCTATTCCTAATTCTGGAAACTTATAACCCTTAAAACACAAAGCAACACTGAAAATTTTAACTGTTACATAAACAGTCACAAATATACTTGCCATATCTCCTGGCCTGTCCGCAAATCCTCCCGTTTCTTCATCTTGACATGCTAAAATGAAACTACGCAGTTTCTCTCTGTCAATCCAATGAAGCCTTCCAATTATCTTTAGGGAAGCCAACACCCACCAAGAATAGCATACATCTGGTAACTAGGAGGAAAAAGCCACCAGTTGCCTCAATTGTACTTTCTGGTCCAAATATTGGTGATGGGAAGGGAATCAAGGGATATATCGACAATGCAGTGTTTGAAACACTGAAGTCCATAAATACAATTGCTTAGAATTAGAGATAATCACTGGAAAAGAGAAGACCAAACACTCCATTCCATAGAAAACCATGCTGAATGTTTCAGTTTCAGTACTCATTGATAACCATCTATCTACCTTATCTTCTATTTGCAATAAATACCTAAATAAGCCCCTTAATCCAAGAATCTGGTAGTAAGGCTCATGAGATCTATGGTACTATATGTTCCACTGCCTTAGGTAGAGCATTTTCAGTTAAGTGCTGTCCAAGCAGGTACACAACCTGCTTTAAAAAAAAAAAAAAAATCACCCTGGCTCCTCAAATCATGGTAACTTAAGAAATGCAGAAGTTCCCACCTTAGACTGAATTTCAACAAGATCCTTAGGTGATTCACAGGCACATTAAAAGCTGTCCTAGGGCTTCCCTGGTGGCCCAGTGGTTGAGAGTCCGCCTGCTGATGCAGGGGACACGGGTTCGCGCCCGTCTGGGAAGATCCCACATGCCGCAGAGCGGCTGGGCCCGTGAGCCATGGCCGCTGAGCCTGCGCATCCAGAGCCTGTGCTCCGCAACGGGAGAGGCCACAACAGTGAGAGGCCCGCGAACCGCAAAAAAAAAAAAAAGCTGTCCTAGATTTTAAGTGCAATCCTCACCCCCAACCATCTTTTACTTATTGAAAAGCTGCGCAGGTTTTTCATTGGATCTTAACTAGAAACCACTTGTGGTTATTTCCCTACCCATTAACTTATTCAGAAATACTGAGCAAGCAAAATTAAACAAAAATACAATGACCCAGATAAAAGCATCACCATGCTCTACTATATTTTAGGTCAGGGGCTCAGCAGGCTACAGCCAGAGTCAAATCTAGACCACAGGAATAGCTTTTAGTATGTGCAAATGATTCTTTAAAATAATAGTTTTGTGACGGGAAAATTATGAAATTTGTACATGTAACAAGACCATAGGTCAAAGCTAAAAATATTTACTACCTGATCATTACAGACCCAATTCAGAGTGTGTGAGAGCTAAACAAATTGGGTTTTTCTTTAAAAATTAACAAGGATTTTAAATAAAAATGTTGTAATCCAATTTTTTAAAAAAATCTTTCATTTGGCAAATCCATTGTCCTTCCCCACCCCACATTAAGTGGGCATGGAGATTTCTGTACAAGATGCATGTGTTAATAGAAGCCTTTGACTCCCAGATATACATAATGCAAAGTAGTTAAGGTGAAAAGCTCATTATCAATTAAAAGAGCAATACTGAGATATGTAAGACAAAAAAAGTCCTCAATCCAGGTTATAAAACTTAAAAAGTTAACCTTGGGCTTCCCTGGTGGCGCAGTGGTTGAGAGTCCGCCTGCCAATGCAGGGGACACGGGTTTGCACCCCAGTCCGGGAAGATCCCATGTGCCGTGGAGCAGCTGGGCCCGTGAGCCATGGCCACTGAGCCTGTGCATCCGGAGCCTGTGCTCAAAATGAAACTGCGCAGTTTCTCTCTGTCAATCCAACGAAGCCTTCCAATTATCTTTAGGGAAGCCAACACCCACGAAGAATAGCATACATCTGGTAACTTCTCTGGCCTTCCATTGAGTCCACCTGATGGAAGCTGTCGTTCACAAAGCCACCAACCAAGTAAATCAGAATTTACTCGATGCAACTGACTAGTAATAGCCAGGAATCCTGTGCAACAATAGATCTAAAATTACAGACATAAAGTACATGTGTATAATAGTTTTTCAACAGTAACATGGTGATAAAAACTACTTAAATTATTAAAGCTCTATTTTCTATCTAAAAATTTGCTGACAGTAAGAATTGCAAACAAGAACACAATTATTTGAACAAATCCAACCACACTACTAGGATGCAACTTTGCAATGCAAGACTGTCACAATTTCTTCATGGCTAAAAGCAAGCTTTATTTGACAACCATTTACATATACAACATCCTCTGGCACAAGCAAACAGGTCTTGGGGATAGGTAGGGAATGTTTTCACCTGGTTAAAAACTAATTGAAAATCAAAATATATTTTTGGTAATTACAAAACTACTTATGTTTACCTGGGTCAGAGGATTTCACCAACAGGAGACTGTATACAAAGTAAACTACTGTAAAAATGCCTTCCTTAATCAGCAATTAATTCTTAAGTAACATCCCACATTATATTACATTCAGTCAAATTAACTTGCTATTTTCCCAAGTACACGGGTTATCCCTTCAAAACAGACACTACATTTTAATCTAGATTGATAAATTACCTGCCCAGCATGGGATTCAGAACCTGGCCTGCAACCAAATCCACCATCAAAGTTCATACATGATAAAACAAATTCGATTGCCTTTTCCACATTAATAGCATCCAGCTTCCCCTGTAAACAAAATATACCTATTAAATTCCAGAATAATCATGGAAGCTTAATCATTCCAATACAACATTTAAAACTTACCAATAGAGCCAAAGTTGCCACCGCACAAAAAGAGAATCTTGTGTCGATTTCTCCTAAAAATAAAGGGATCAAGCCAAAACATTTTATGTTATCAGATGCTTCTGATCATATTATGTAGTAAAAGTTAATTAAAAACAACCTCTGTACAACTACCATGGTTAAATTTCCAGGAGTTCAGGCTTAACATGTAAGTACATGTTAGTCACCAGGAGGAAAGCTAAATCTTTAAAAAGTGATCCATAATCACTTACTTTATTTCGAAGGAAACTAAGAACTAGAAAACTGCTTTGTGAAAAATACAAGCAAATAAATTGCTTTCAAAGCCCCAGAAAGGTAACAGAAAGAAAAAGACTAGTCAATTTCTCAGAATGATAATAAACTTACCCTATTATATAAAAGTAGATTTTCACATCCCATGAAGCAGCTGGTCTCTCCTGCCTGCACTGTATTCAGCCCTAAAGCAGAGATTATCTACATTTATCAAGTCAAATACTATTCCCTCCCTCCACTCAAATATTCAGTAAGTTTGTAAAGTTTTTTGAATATTTTCCCCTTGCCAGAAAGTTTTTAAAAAACTTTACAAAGCCACCAAATATTGGGGAAAAAAGTTTCACCTACCTTATCTTTTAGACTGGCCCCCTCTGTTCCAGTACTCCTGTATGCTGATATAACTAGCACAGTGCATGCTGGAACTTCCAGCAGACCATTAACTCCAGTTAGACCAGCTGCTTAGTGGGACCTGAAAAGATTAAAAACTTAAAAATCTCCTGATAAGTTATTAGCAAAAACCCCAATTTGTTGAACTTTAAAATTTGCAACAAAGCTTATCACTACAATAAACACCAAAGCAGAACATTTTTGGATTGGTATTTTGGGTGCCATGGATTAAAGGGACATTACCCCAAATATCTCCAGCGAAAGAACCATCTTCTTTCTGTAGACTCTGAACATATTCCACAACTTTATTTACATCAATAACATTAATACTATCATAGAGAGTAAGAATCTGTAACAAAAACAAACCATGGTAAGTAAATACCTCTTCAACACTGGTAAGGTTGTTCTAATAATGTTCTTCCTCAACTACCTTTTAAGTTGTCAAGCAAGCATGTCCTTTTGTTCATGTACATTGTGAACTTTCTCAAATGTGCACTTCTACTATGTATTCAAATTATAGATATTACCAACAAACACAAACCTTTAACCACAAAGCATTATTTTTCCATTTATAAATTGTTAACTTAGCACTCTAAGACTCACATATACTAAACTTACATAGACTTTAAACCCTTATTTGTGGATTTTCACTAATATCAAAATCAAAGCTAACTCCAAGGAGGGAATTCCCTGACGGCCCAGTGGTTAGGACTTGGCGTTTTCACTGCCATGGGCCTGGGTTCAATCCCTGGTCAGGGAACTAAGATACCGCAAGCGCAGTTCGTCCAAAAATGTAAAAATAAATAAAAATTAAAAAATTTTAAAACTCCATGGAAAACAGCAGAGTTGTGAAATGACAAGAGTATAAACGGGGAACCACAAGCAGCTTGGTATTTCCAGATATTAGATGAAAAGCAAGATGAGACTAGAAGGGAGGAAATGGCCAGGCCATGGAGAGAAGCAAATGCCATGCAGAAGTTTGACCAATACAAGAAACAGATAAAGGAGGCTTCTACACATGTGGCAAACATGCTATTTGCTGTTCTCTGAATAATGTTCCACATGACAATCTTCAGAACATACTGTTTTCTATTATCAGACAAGATTTATGTAACGTAATCTATTGGGAGAGGATAGGTCATGCTGTCTAATAAAAGATTTCAGTGGCTTAACTTCAAAGGATTTTTCTTGCTCAAAACAAACAAACCTAACTTCAGTGAGTGATTTTCAAATGTCTACATATACTGAAGATAAACATAATTACCATCCAAGGTCTCAGTGTAATTTTAGAATTTACATCAACTGTGGATTCAGCTAATACATGCCATCACATCATTGACCTTGTACAACATATACTTCATTTGAAAAGATGAGTTAACTTTTTAACATACTGATTTTGTCATGTTCCTTATACCTAGTTTCAGTTTCCCCACTCTCACGGAAGAGAATACATCACCAAGACTGCTGAATTTTTATTAGTATTTACCTGGACAGCACTAAGAGTGTACAAAAGATGAGGATCATGTCCAATACTAGCACTTATTCCACCACACTCGTGTTGACAAGACTTAATAAATGTCAGAATTTCTTCTCTATTCATGCGATGTAGCTGTCCCATGAGATCCATTACAGTCAGACCCCAATAGATGCCACTCATTCTCAAATATTCAGACATACAGTATTCCTAAAATACAGAAGTACTTTAATGTGTCAGTTTGAATTGATGCCAGGTTAAAGATACTGAACACATGAAGCTAAATAGTCAAGGTATTACATGGCCCTCACTCTATAGCTACAAGGTTATGGGAATTCATCAATACTAGATTATTTCTCAACATGTAAATTTCAGCTCTTTGTATCCTATAGGGGAAAATATTTACTTCCAATTAAGTTGTTCATTTAATTTTTTCTAAGATTTTCCCACAGAGGAAAACTGGGAACACCATTCTTCAAGGTTAAACTTTTTCAAGGTCTCAGCGTAATTCTAGAGCTTAAGTGTTATCCCACATCACAGCAAACTCAGGTAATACATGCCAACACATCATTGACCTTGAAAGCATTACCTCAACTACAAAAGTAAATCTATTCCATGCCTCAAAATTCTTACATATCTGGGCAGGAAGGGAAATCTACTTTGTCTGCCAAAGCCTCTAAAGTGTTGATAAGGACCATGGTTAATTCCATTGCCCCTCAACCACAGATACCAGTCCTTGGCACACAGGAGTTGGATACCATTTTTAAGAAACATGGGCCATACTAACCTGCTTATGCAGAATGGCCAACACCTTTAAAAATAAACTTTTCAACATAAAAGTATACATACGTAATCATCTTTCTTTGAGCCATAGGATGCTATATAATCTGCATGCTTCTCCACTAATAGGGTGTCGGGTGCATCTGACTTGATAATAACATCCTTCTGCGGTGTGCCCTTTCACACAAAAAGTGATTTCATAAATTTTTATCTTTTAACGTTTGACCCCGGAGCATATATTCAATACACACTTGAATTCTGGTTTCATTTTGCCATATAAAAACTTTCAATTTTAAAAGTATCTGACTAAAACAAAACTAAAGCCCTCATAAAGATGCAGGTATTTTTCAGGTCTCAGGGTAATTCTAGAGCTAAAGCAGTAATAATCAACTTTAGATTCAGAATACATGCCAGCTCATCATCGACCCAAAAAATTACCTCCGTCTTCATCACTCTTTGCTTATGTTTCACTTAAACAGTTAAGTAAAATAAACATACACTGTGAAACTTTACGAATTTAAGACAACATATGGCTTACATGTGGCAAAAAGTTGAAGCATTAAAATAAAAATCTTGCTAGCCCACAATTTTCAGTTAAGTTCCTTAATGAGATTTTATTAATCCTAGAAACTCAGGTTTCAAAGCACCTTCCATGTTCCCCAGAAGTTATTTATCAAGCAAGCAGTCCCTTCAGCCTAATCTTCTCCAGCTTTAATCTTAGTTTCTACAAGCCCCCAGGTGATGAGGATGCTGCTCTAGTTCTTATTTTAAGTAGGTCATGATCACTACCAATAAGAACAAAGCAGTTGATTTCCTTCACATCCCATTAATAATTACTAGATCAAGGCCATACTATTAATACTTATAAAGATTCTGAACCATATGTTCATGGCCAAATGGAAGGAAATATATATGTACATGTATATACAGAAGGAAAAGAGAACTACCCGGCTTTTTTGAGAGATTAAGAAACCGGGTCGTTGAACCCTGAGGCCCGCCGGATAGGAGGAAGTCTGGCCGCATGTGCAGCCGCGAGATCTGCAGATAAACGCTAATACTTCACCCTGTCTCTGACTGCTCAAAAAACCTTCCAAGGCCTGTGTCTTAACCATTCTCCAATACCTAGAAAACAACCCACTGGTGCCTGAACTGCTTAAACATTAGCCTACCCAGTCTCCTCCCGACGCATCTACACGGCAACCCAAAACACGACCACACTCACCATGTCTGAGACCGAAAAGAGAACTAGGTTCGTCTCTGGGCGGATTTAGGCGGCAAGCGCCTGCGCAGAGGCGTCCTTTAGGTCCCCCCCGCCCCCGACATAGCTGACCACACTCCCGCCTGAAGGAAGGAGCAGTTCCGTGGCTGTCCTAGGACCCCACCGACTGCTCATAGCTGTCCTCGCTGCGCCTAAAGTCTCTGGCGCCAATTTTCTCGTCTCGTAAGGTCCGCGGTTTTGTCTACAAGGGTTTTAAGTAATGTGTAAATACCTGAATAACTTTTTGTTTTCCAAATGTATTTATTTATTTATTTATGGCTGTGTTGGGTCTTCGTTTCTGTGCATGGGCTTTCTCTAGTTGTGGCAAGCGGGGGTCACTCTTCATCGCGGTGCGCAGGCCTCTCACTATCGCAGCCTCTCTTGTTGCGGAGCACAGGCTTCAGACGCGCAGGCTTAGTAATTGTCGCTCATGGGCCCAGTTGCTCCGCGGCATGTGGGATCTTCCCGGACCAGGGCACGAACCCGTGTCCCCTGCATTGGCAGGCGGACTCTCAACCACTGCACCACCAGGGAAGCCCGCCCCTGAATAACTTTTAAGAAATCGTTTATTCTTGAGACTCTTTGAACTTTGAAGATCTGAAATGGCTGGTAATTAATAGAGTTGCATGTAGTTAAGTGTTGAATAAATGTTTTTGAGTGAATGTTAATGAAGTGTTCACATTCCCCTCCTGTTTGCCTTGGCCATTACGGCCGACTCCCTTACCTACTCCCCCCACTTCTTTAGGAAGTACTAATATCTGACATATTTGGAACAATTTTCAACAAAGAAACACCAATGTGCCTTTTATGAGCTTTCCACAGAAATCGGATTTACTAGGTGTGTTAACACAGCTGTTTTCAATTGTGCTTTCTTTCGGACTGTCGTACTTAAGCATTTTTGAGCACCCATTAGAAAATAATGGCACCACACATCCTTGCATTCCGTAACGATTTGGAGAAGGGTTCCTGACACAGTGACATATGTGGGTTATCAGTAATTGAGAGAATGTTGGATCTACTGTGATGATAGATTTCATTATTTCGCCCTGTAGTTCTGTTGATATTCGCATTTCTAGCTTGAGGCCACTTTATTAAATGCATATAAGTTTAGAATTATCTATTTCTGCCGAGTTGAGCCTTTTATCATTACGTGATGATTGTCTCTAGCCCTAATAATTTTTATTTTAAAAAGTCTGCCTTGTTAAATAGTGTCGACGAAAAATTAATCCGTTGCTCCAAGAAAGAAATGGAAATTTTTATCCGAACCAAATTTGAGGATTATAACCTGGGAAGAGCATCTCAGAAAGCTCTGAGGACTGTTCTGCGGGTTACAAGTGAAGGTACAGTTATATGTTTTTTGAGATAAAGGGCTGTACATCAAGTGACATATTATTGACAGTTTACATAATCCAGATCTAAGTGTCATCGTGGTAGGTCGTGTGACCCCTTACAAGATCAGGAAAGAATGTTATCTTTTAAGGAGCTGTCTTGTTGATGCTGGGAGAATGTTGCTCTTTATGGTTGAGCAGGTATTTCTGCTGATGGGGGAGGTTTGGTTGATGCATAATGCATATACACAATGCACAGTGGGGGCACAGCGGAGGCCAAAGGACAGAGAAGAATATCTTTATGTTTAAAATTTTCTTGTCTTGCCTTAAAATATGAATTTTATTTCACAATAGTAATGTAATTTCCCAGCTTTCTTTTGCCTCTAAATCAGATGGGAGAGGAGTGTTGTAGAGTGAGAAAAACCAAGGTAGAGAGAGAGAGAGAGAGAGGTCATGTCTCCTGGGAAAAGTAATACTCAAGAATAAGACAAGCATCCGATCCAAAATATAACATTCAGGTCAAGGCAATAACTGCTGAAGTAATGAAAAGTAAGCCTCTCTTCCTACTTTATTAATTCATTCATCAGATATGTATTGGATGCCTAGAATGTGCCAAATATTATTTATTCTAGGTTTTGGGGGTACAATGGTGAGCAAAATGGAAATATGTATAGGGAGTATCTGTTCTAGCAATTCTTGTAATCACATTCAGCAATTCTATTTCTAGCTATTTATCCTACAAATATACTCCCTTGGCTATGAAGTGACATGTGCCAGAATATTCATAGCAGCAGTCTTCATAATAGCAAAAAATAATAAATATTTTAACCATCAAAAGGTGAAATAGGGCTTCCCGGGTGGCGCAGTGGTTGGGGGTCCGCCTGCCGGTGCGGGGGGCGCGGGTTCGTGCCCCGGGCCGGGAGGATCCCACGTGCCGCGGGGCGGCTGGGCCCGTGAGCCATGGCCGCTGAGCCTGCGCGTCCGGAGCCTGTGCTCCGCGGCAGGAGAGGCCACAGCAGTGAGAGGCCTGCATACAGCAAAAAAAAAAGGTGAAATAAACTATGGTATATTCATTATGCAGCCATTAAAAAGAATGAGGAAACTCTGCAAACATTTTGTGGAAAGATTTACAAAATATGTTAAGTGAAAACAAAAACAGAATGTACCAAACGATGTACCGATGTGCCATATGCTACTACTATCTGTGTGGGAAACAAAGGGAAAAAAATATATGGATATATTTGGTAATGCACAGAACCAAAGCAGTTACCTGCTGGAGTAGAAATGGGTGGCTGTGGACAGGATTTAAGGAAAGCTTCTCACTGAGTACTCTGATACTTTTGAAACTTGGTATGTTTTACCTCTTCAAAAAAATAAAAATATCTCCCCTCCAAAGAAAAGTAGCTACATATGTGTATATATATATATATATATATATATATATATATATATTAAAAAAACAAGTTCATCTCTGCCTCTAGACCTCCGCTGTCCAATATAGCCACATGGAGCACTTGAAATGTGACCACTCTGATTTGAGATGTGTTGTAAGTATAAAATACACACCCCATTTCAAAGACTTAGTAAGAAAAATAGAAATATCTCATTAATAATTTAAAAGTATTGATTGCTGAAATATTTTGGATATATTGGGTTAAAGTATTTTCTTAAACTTAATTTCATCTGTTACTTTTTACTTTTTTAATGTGACTATTAGAAAATTTTAAGTTACACATGTAGATCACCTTATGTTTCCACTGGACAATGCTACTGTAGTCTATGAGCTTTATGAGAGCTGTAGTGTCTGCTTTGTTCACCATTTCATATATTACACATATCATTTTGTAAATAAAAGGATTCCTCTTTACCTACAATTTTGTTCAAAGACCATATTGTGACTGACTACAACTATGAACATAGTTTCATTAACATTCAGTATCTAAACTGTTTCTACTCTGGTTTAACATCTTTATTATGTCACGGAATAGCATTTCCAGGGGACAACAGTATCATATTTTACCTAAGATGCCACTAACTATAAGACACATCCCAATTGCAAAAACATCAAAGGTAGAAAAAAATAGCCAATGGCTATTAACATAAAACTTACCCAGATTTCTGAGATGTTAAATAAGAAGAAATATGCATTTTGGAATCAGTGAAACATAGTAACTGAGTCATTTTTTTAAATGAAGTATATCTTATTTACAATGTTTCAAATTTACAGCAAATTGTTTCAGTTTTATATATATATTATTTTTCAGATTCTTTTCAATTATAGGTGATTACAAGATATTGAGTATAGTTCCCTATGCTATAAAGTAGGTCCTTTTTGTTTACCTATTTCATATATAGTAGTGTGTATTTGTTAATGCTGAACTTCTAATTTATCTCCACCCCCTCCCCCTGCTATCCCCTTTGGTAACCATAAGTTTGTTTTCTATGTCTAATTCTGTTTTTTAAATAAGTTCATTTGTATCATCTTTTTAGATTCCACATATAAGTGATATCATATGATATTTGTCTTTGACTCACTTCACTTAATATGATAATCTCTAGGTCCATCCATGTTGCTGCAAATGGCATTATTTCATTCTTTTTTATGGCTGAGTAATATTCGTGTGTGTGTGTGTGTGTGTGTGTGTGTGTGTGTACACACACATATACATTTTCTTGATCCATTCATCTGTCAATAGACATTTAGGTTGCTTCCATGTCTTCACTATGAGTCATTTATTTCTGAAATAGCAAATGTAGAAGCAGAATATTACATGCTCCATGCTGCATATTACACTTGTAAAATTATAACCTATATATTTTATGACATCCCTGATTTTTTTTATTCCTCCACTTTTGGATTCACTTTAAGCAAATGAAATCTTGTCTAAAGTCTTAGAATTGCAGGCCTTCTTAACTAAGTAGTTCCAATAATAAAAGGAACTCTTGATAGGAAAGATGCAGGTATATAAGGACTAGAATTCTGGAGCGATTTAAGAGAAACTTTCTAAACAAAGGTGTAGATGAAAAACATTTTAAAATGTAAAATCCTGTCCAAGGGACTTCCCTGGTAGTCCAGTGGCTAAGACTCCATGCTCCCAGTGCAGGGGACCCGGGTTCGATCCCTGATCAGGGAACTAGATCCCTCATGCCACACCTAAAAGATCCCGCGTGCGGCAACAAAGATCCCGCGTGCCACATCTAATACCCCGTGCAGCCAAATAAATATTTAAAACAAATAAATAAATAAAATGTAAAATCCTGTCCTTTAATTATGAACTATAAAAAAAGAACTTGAAGCTTAAAAAATATATATATACATTGAGACATCTAGGTTTTAAGATTTAAATTGGTTGCTAGAAATTGGTTTTAATATATTATTGGTTCCCTCCTTTTTTAATGAGTTAAATAAAATTTTTGACATGTATTCACTTTATATTTATATGCGTCATGATTTTACCATTTTGAAAATTATACATTTCCTTAGATACCCAAGTACACTCAACAGATAGAGCTAAGTAAACTGCATTCCTTGAGAATGGCACCTCAAGATCTACCTAAGCCAAGGCAGGTCTTTTCTTGGCTCTCACAGCCACTCCACAGCCTTAACTTTTTTGGCCTCTATTTATGTAGGTTTTGCCCTCCTTAATGATTTTTTTTTTCACCTCCTTACTGGTTTTGTGTCTTGTTATTGTTTCTGCTTCAGGCACAGTTCATAATTTAATCTCATTGGTGGCAATGATTGAGACTATGTTTTTATGACCCACTTGGTGATCTCTGTCTGCTATAGAAGTCTATTCTCTCATGGATGAGAAATGACAGAGAATCTGGTTTATTCACTCTTGTCTATGTGTGAGAGCTCTAATCAGTTAAGAATTTAAAGCCCACTGAAAAGAAAAACAGCTTTGAGATCTGGACTGTTGAGTTTATTTTGGGCCTGTGACTGAAGTTGTTGTAGATCTGAAACTTTTAAGTTCTCAGTGTGTCTGTTTGTCTATAATTGAGGAAGGCTTTGACCTCTTATTGCACATCTATGAAATACTTTCCCACTTCTGAACAGTGTAAACTAATAAATCAGATTATGCTTCATATTAAGGAACTCTGTTCTGATTAGTTCATAGAGATAAATAGGCACTTATATAAATGGGTTAGTCCCCAAATTAACAGAAAAATTGTAAAAATTAACTTCTAATACTTTGAATGAGCTAGACTTTAAAGGAAAACAGTCATTCTGATAAAAACTACTAGCTCAAAAAACATTTTTAAAAATTCAAGTTCACATAGTAAAATGAATCTGTGGACAAATTAGAGAGGTTTGTAATTTGGGCTAAAGAGAAAAACAGCTATGTGTCTTTTTCTCTATCAGTATAATACAAGTATAGCACTATATGTTTAAGTGCAGTTTATTTTTAAATGAAGAGACTAATTAGTCTGGATTTCCTAAACTTTTTTTTTTTTTTTTTTTTTTTTTCCCTTGCGTTATGCGGGCCTCTCACTGTTGTGGCCTCTCCCATTTGCGGAGCACAGGCTCCGGACGCGCAGGCTCAGCGGCCATGGCTCACGGGCCCAGCCGCTCCGCGGCATGTGGGATCTTCCCGAAACGGGGCACGAACCCGCGTCTCCTGCATCGGCAGGCGGACTCTCAAGCACTGCGCCACCAGGGAAGCCCCCTCCTAAACTTTTTATAATGATTTATTGGTCAAATTAGCTAACCTAACACCTAAATGAAGTTTAAGATTTTTGAAAATGTAATTTTGGGTTCCACCATATTGAATCATAAGTCTAACAAAATTTGTTTATTCCAACAGTAATTATGTTTTGAATTATGTCAGATTATAGATAATTTCCATGATCTTTAGGAAATGTAAAATCTTGGACTGATATTGAATTAATGAATAATCAAATATGCCTGGATTGTTTCTTGGATAGAATATTAAATCATTGATTATTGAACATAATTTTAAGCTTATATACTTTTGTTTCTTACTTTGATATGCTATGGAATAAGTTACATTTGGGTCAAGTTAATAAATATGTTTCTTTTTGCCACTTCAAGGTATAAAGGGATATGCATAGATATATAAAGTTGTGTTAATATTCATGAGCTTTGCTAAAATGTTCGTGTGTGAAAAACAGTTCTCAATGACCTGCTTCCCAGCTTTCTCTGAAGTAGAAGTTAGTTTCTACAATTAAGTCATAATAATAAGGATTATTATATCACTAGAGTTGGACCAGTAGTGATAGAGAAATATAACTATGTATGTGTTTTTATTTTTCAAGAGAAAATGAGTAGTTTCATTCCAAATATCAGCTTGTTCTAGAATATGAAAAAGCATTGTGAAGGACAGAACTTTAGGAAAGTGAATTTTATTTGCCTTGGTGTGTAATACCTGAATCTGAAAAAAGCACTGGAACCCCAATAAAGATGTTAAAAAAAAAAAAAAATCGAAATAAAACCAAAACACTCCCAAAATTAAAAAAAAAAAAAAAAAAGCACTGGAAGGTGCTAAAATTTTGGCAAAGTTCACTCAGTTTTATGGGGCTTGTTTACTGGGTTTACTGATTGACCCCTTCACCAAAGGTAAAAGGTTACTCTTTACCGTCTGCCTGCATACCAGAGATTTTGTCTTACAGCATAAATTTTCTGTGTTCTATGTGTTGAAATTTTAATACCCTTAATTATTTTTAAAAAAGGAACAAAGTTTCCTCATTTGAGAAACAAAGTTCTGTATAATCATGTTATACTTTTCTGTGTTTATTTTTATTTATTGTCCCTTTAATTAAATAGGTAAACAAGTGTTCTTTCACAGGTACCTATAATGCTATCTTAATCAAGTGATCAGATCATCTGACATCTCTTGATTTTGCCTTCTCAAGGTTAAATCTTGAATTTAGAAAAATAAAAATTTCAGGATATATTTTACATCTAAATGTATCTTTGAAATTTCCTGGAGGAGAGGGATTGGGAGGCTAGAAAATAAAAAATCTATTCTTTCACCTCATAAAAAGAAAGATATTAGAAATAATTAAGTTTATTTCATGTGCCCCATATTTCTTATTTACCAACACTACTGTGGGAGCTTTATAGAAAAATTTGGTAAATATTTCAGATCGACTCAGCCTTCCATAGCTTAAATTTGTATAGGTAAAATGTTATTAATATAAATATGTCCAAAATTGTATACTTTATGAGAAGGCCCTGGAGATTTGTCAATTCTCTTTGTTTCCCTCAGGGTAAATAATGATTAAATTCTTATGAAATAATTATGCACTATGCTGTAATAGAGAGTTGAACTCACTTCCATTCTGATATTATTGGGTATCTATACAACTTTCAGTCTTGGTCATTACAATGGACTGAATGTTTCTGTCCCCCCACAAATTCATATGTTGAAATCCGAATCCCCAGTGTGATGGTATTAGTAAGTGGGGCCTTTAGGAGGTAATTAGGTCATAAGGGTACAGTCCTCATGAATGGGATTAGTGCCCTTATAAAAGGGACCCCAGAGAGCTCTCTCACCCTATTTCTGCCATGTTAGTGTAAAAGAAGTTAGAAGTCTGCAACACAGAAGAGGGCAGGCATCTTGATCTTAGACTTCCTAGCCTCTAGAACCGTGAGAAATACATTGTTGTTTAAACCACTCAGTCCATGGTGTCAACTGAAAAAAAATGTACAACAGAAAAACTGCGAGTTGTGTTTATTCAGTGTCTCACTGAGGACTATAGCCCAGGAGACAGACTCTCAAATAGCTCTGAGAAACTGTTCTGAAGAGGTAACGGGGGAGGTCAGTATACATGTGATTGTGGTAGGGGGTATGTGCAACCCAGTACACATCTCTGTAGAAGGTTGCTGCTAGACATGAAGAACAGATATCTTAATTAATGGTTTTAGTGCTTTTCTAAGTATGGGAAGATGCAAGAATCCAGGTTCATAAAAAATTTCTTCTGAAAATACCTATTTTTCCTGAAGGTCTGTTCTGTCAGTTTTCCCAGAGCATAGAATGCCCCATTCTGCCCTGAATTCCTTTCAGGCTGTGTTGAAGGTCAGTGCTGCAGGGGCTAATAGCTTAATTCTTAAGAACTGGATGGTAAGTAACATTCTTTAGTTGGCAATGGTATTGTTGTAGCAGCCTGAACTAAAATGGTTATCTACAGATAGTTTCTGTTTTACTCTGATGCTAGCTTGAGGGCTCTGCCTATAGATCTACGGGCCAAAGTTTGTGCATTCAGGAACGGACAGTCTCAGAGCCTCATGGGAAGAATCAGGTGCTTTGAACTGTCAATAGAGACGTCAAAGAATAGTTTTGTGGGTACACATTTCCAAACTGACATAGCTTAGACACATTTCACACCATACCAGTGGACTAAGTGAGGATTTCTAGAACTCTTTTGTCTAGAAGCAGCCATTTTTTTTTTAAATCAATTTTGGTTCATCTTTCTATTATTTATTTACTTTTAAAATTTATTTAAATTTATTATTTTTTTGGCTGCGTTGGGTCTTTGTTGCTGTGCATGGGCTTTCTCTAGTTGCGGCCAGCGGGGGCTACTCTTCGTTGCAGTGTGCGGGCATCTCACTGCGGTGGCTTCTCTTGCTGTGGAGCACAGGCTCTAGGCGCGTGGGCTTCAGTAGTTGTGGCATGCCGGCTCTAGAGCACAGGCTCAGTAGTTGTGGTGCATGGGCTTAGTTGCTCTATGGCATGTGGGATCTTCCCGGACCAGGGCTTGAACCTGTGTCCCTTGCATTGGCAGGTGGATTCTTAACCACTAGAAGCAGACAGCTTCTTGAAAGTAGTTTACTGATCCAAGATCCAACAGAGAATTAGAGAAAACTGAAGGGACCAATGAGGGAAATTTAATCATGGTTACTTGTTTGGAATATTGTTTATGCAGTTGTTATGTTCTATTTTTATGGATATGTAAGGAAGCCCTTTTTAATTCTTAGGCTATTTCTAGTCTTCAATTTAGTAGATTCTGCTTTTGTAAACTAGAATTTTAAAATGGTATCTGATTCTCACTGTGTCCCCAGAATTTAGAAACATTTACTGAGTCTCCTTACATTTCATGGCAATATCAAAAGGAATCTACTCCTGTTTACCAGGATATAATGGAACAAATTGATTGTGTAACCAAAGCCATACCTGGAGTGTCATAATTGAGACCAATTCACATTTACTCATGTATGACAAAGCCATTATTAAAAAAACAAGTTGACTTTATATGTAGAATCAATGCCTACAAAGCTGCCCCAGTAAAACTGGAATGGTACCTGGCTTACAAGTTTCCAGTCTTACAGATGGTAAGGAAAGTCCCTTCTATAGTAAATTTTAGAGATGCTGAGGAAGAAATTTACCTAAAGTCTTAGGTACTATTGGAGAAATCTGGTAGAGAGTTTCTTGAGCTTGGTTCCAGAGGCTTTTAGAAGTCCAATTTCAGTGTCCTTATGAAAACTTTCATACAGAGGTTAATCCTGCAGCTTTAATAATTGTTCAGTATTGCACATCTCTGGATTTGCAAAGTAAATCTGAGGAGGCCCACATAGTTAACACCCTTACTGTACAAAGGTAATCAGGCCAAACCTAATGAAACCTGTCTTTTTGTATCAAGAGTAATCTTGGCAGATTATTTATGCTCACATGAAAAGAGACTATCAAAACACATTGTCAAAGACTTGGAAATGTATAAAAGAAATTACTGAGTGTCCTTTTAGTGGACTGCTAGGTATTATCTCATGGATCCTCTGAAGAGGTGTATACCTGTGATTATCTATTGGCTGGCTAAACTGTTTTACAACTCTGTTAAAAGTTAAATTATAGAAAATGGAGAGTAATGAAAATGAGCCATGAACTACAAGTGGTTTCTCTTGTATAGAAAAGATGACCCCTGGGACTTCCCAGGCTGTCCAGTGGTTAAGACTGTGTGCTCCCAATGCAGAGGGCATGGGTTTGGTCCCTGGTCAGGGAAATAAGATCCTGCATGCTGCACAGTGTGGCCTAAAAAAAAAAGAGAAAATGACCCACTCTAGGTTTTTTGCCCTACCAGTTTTACATCTATTAGCAAATTCTTTTAAGCGTTTCTAACTGCCGATATGTCTGTTCTTCAAATTCTCCCTTATACTAGTTTTAACATCTTTTTAGTTCTCTCATTCATTAATTAGTTATATGAAACCTTTAAAAAAAAAAACCTGTTGCCTATAGAGTTCAATCTTCAATCTCCAAAGAACTTTTGTATTATCTGGTTACAGGGTATATATTCAAATCAATGGGTGTCATTCTAGAAGCCATGTAAACAGCCTTTTTTTTTTTTTTTTTTTAAATTCAGAGGAGTCTTGGAATAAACTCTTCTCCCTATATGCAAATTGATGACTCTGGTAGATTCCTTAAACATTCAGTAAATTTGCCATAAACATACCAGATCTTTTATAAAATTAATGTCTTTTCCAGGAACCATCAAGTCACAGATGTAGGCAACTAACAATCATGTTTGTAGTCTGACTCTACCTATCCTGGCTGTAATGGCCCTTGCCAGTCAGCTTTTATAAGTGGCGGGAAATCTAAGTATTAGGTCTTATTCTATCATGGGATCAAAGAAGCAGAGGAAGAAGCTAGGCTATAGAACAAGAAAGAATGAAACATGACAGGGAAAATAGATAGAAATGTACTATTTCATGGGTTCCTAAAGACTGTTTGGGTTCTAGATCCTTCCTAAAACTGACTCTGTTCCAGCCTTCAGATCCATGAGGCACTTCAATATACTTAAAATATATTTGTCCATATTTTGCTTAAGTAGTTTAAGTTCATTTGTGTTACTTGTGAGTAAAAGCTCTTAATTGATAGTTATATAATTGCTTAATACTTATCAAAGTTACTTTAATATTCTCATTATGTGGCTTTGGAATACAGTTACATGTCTAGAAGCTTTATATTTACAATATGTAGGTGAATTTTTGAACTTGTGTAAATTCAAATTTGCATTTGGAATGTATATATTCCATTTAACTTGTAATTTCTATGTAATATCCAATTTATTTAGAAATCTCCTACCAATCTTGAGCTGTACCATTAAAACACAGTTTCATAATTGAGCATGAAAAAGCCATTTAAACTTTCTTGGTAAAAGATTAGATTTTTATTTTCATAATTTAGTGAGGTGTAAGAGGAAATGGATTTGGTTTTTGTCCCCAGTCCCTGGGTGAGCCTGTAAATGAAAGTGGGGTCTGGCTGCTCGCCCCTCAAAAGCTAATAAAGAGGCAAGGTTGGTGGAAAAGAAAGTTTGCTTTATTTTGGATGCCGGCAATGGGGGGGCGGGGGCAGGGGAGGAAGGGCAGATGCCTGTCCAAAGGCTGACTCCCCCCCACCCCCCCCCCCCGTCAGGAGGTAAGAGCTTTTATACAGAGGGAGGGGGCTACATGCAGAAATGGCATAGTCAGCTCTGACAGTCATCTTGAAATTGGTCATGTAGTGGTCTGACCAGTGTCATCCTGATTGTTTTAAGTACAGTTAATCTTCAGTTCCAGGGTCAGTTTGTTCCCATTTCCTTGAGGCCAGTTCTCAGAATTGTAGCAGCTTATGTCATGGCTACAGTCTGGTCATCATGTAGTTAACTTCTTCCACCTGGTGGGGCTTCCAGTGTCTGTAAGACAGCTCACACAATATGGCTCAGAATATCTATAGTCCTTGAGGAGGAGCTAAAGGTCCTTGACTTTGCTTACTGACTAAACTATTATTGTTTTGTCCTGTTTCACTTTTCTTTGCTTCTGCATTTTCTCACTTCTCTGATTAAACTTATTCTTTGGCTAAAGTTTTTCCACAGACAAAAGGCAGGTGAAGGACATGGGGTTGGGGGAGAAGGACCATAGGGTCCTGCTCCGTTTCAAGCTCATCAAGTCCTTGGAATTTCCTGAGCAACAGGAATATCTTTTATTATTTTTAAAAAATAAATTTTAGGGACTTCCCTGGTGGCGCAGTCGTTAAGAATCCACCTGCCAATGCAGGAGACACGGGTTCGAGCCCTGGTCCGGGAAGATCCCACATGCCGTGCAGCAACTAAGCCCATGCACCACAACTACTGAGCCTGCACTCTAGAGCCTGCAAGCCACAACTACTGAGCCCACGTGCCACAACTGCTGAAGCCTGTGCACTTAGAAGCCCGTGCTCCACAACAAGAGAAGGCACTACAATAAGAAGCCGGCGCACCACAACAAAGAGTAGCCCCCGCTCGCCACAATGAGAGTGCAGCAACAAAGACCCAATGCAGCCAAAAAATAAATGAATAAATAAATAATAAAATAAAATTTAAAAAAATTTACTTATTTGGCTGCACCAGGTCTTAGTTGCAGCACATAGCATCTTCATTGTAGCATGCGGGATCTTTAGTTGCAGCGTGCGGGATTTTTTTTGTGGCATGTGGGATCAAGTTCCCTGACCAGGGATCGAACCCAGGCCTGCACTGGGAGCGTGGAGTCTTAACTGCTGGACAACCAGGGAAGTCCCTCTTTTATTATTCATAATGAGCCCCTTTCAGAAGATCATAGTAGAGTTTGTGCTAATGAGGTGACTTAGGGTGGAGCCCCTAAAGAGGCTCAGGGTGGGGCCAATCACCAGAAAGACCGAGTAATTAGAGGGTAGTGTTGTGGTCTAAACTGCCCTCCCACCCCCACCCCAAATTCATATGTTGAAGCCCTAACCATGCCCATGTGACCATGTTTGAAGATAGGGACTTAAGAGAAGTAATTGAATTAAATGAGGTCATAAGGGTATGGCTCTAATCTAATAAACCTGGTGTCTTTGTAAGAAGAAGAGACACCAGAGCTCACTCTCTCCCTATGCATGTGCACAGACAAGAGGCCATGTGAGAACAGAGTAAGAATGTAGCTGTCTACGAGCCAGGATCAGAGGCCTCACCAGAAACCAACCCAGATGGTACCTTGATCTTGGACTTCTAGCCTCCAGAACTATGAAAAAATAAATTTCTGTTGTTTAAGCCACCCAGTTTGTGGCATTTTCTTATGGCAACCTTAGCTGACTAATGCAGGTGGGAACCTCAACCCCACCCTTAACATCTGGGCAGGAGAGGGAGGCTGTAAATTCTCTACCAAAACCTGAACGATGAGATTCAGGAGTTTCCAGATTAGTGAACACACTGAGGTACTGGGAGGGTGGTACATTGGGAGAAGTTATGAAAGCTCGGTGTCTCTCCTTATACCTTGCCCTTTGCATCTCCTCCTTTGTAATAAGCCAGTAAATGTATTTTACCTGAGTTCTGTGAGCCATTCTAGCAAATTATCAAACCCAAGGGCAAGGTCATGGGAATACCCGAATTTGTAGCCAAAGTGGTCATAAGTGTGGGTAGCCTGGGGATCCAGGACTTATAGTGGTGTTTCTGAAGTGAGATACCACTTCAGACGGAGTGGGTGGAGCCCTGACACCTGTGGAGTCTGATGCTAACTATTCTGAGTTACTGTCAGAATAGGATTGAACTATGGATTCCCAGTTGGTATCAGAATTGGAAAATCATAAGTGATGTCAGAAACACCATTTAGTATAACATATTTTAGCAGTATTTGATGTTTAGAATTACAAAGAAATAGTAAATTCACATTTGGTTCTTTCATTATTTCATACTGATATTTTCTGAAGTATCTAATAATGCAATCTAATGAACAAATGGACAGGTAACTATGCAGTTCAAAATCAGAATATGAATTTTTTTCTATCACAGTTAATAAACCAAGTACACACTATTGCATGAAGTAATAAGACGTCTTGAAAAGAATACAGATACACAAATTGAACAGATACACAACACTGAACAATTTTAGTTAAGTTTATTTTTAGAATGTATATGCACGGAATGAGACTGTACAGTAGACCAAAGGTTAACCAGAGACCAATAGAGTCATAAAAATAATTTAAGGGAAATTTTATTGATTTATTTTAAATAAGGCAAGTGAAAGGTGGGCTCAGAATTAAACAAGATTTTCAAGTAACTTTTGGTCATTGTATAAAGGGAGAATATGAACATCAAATTTTTGGTTATTACTGTACAAAATGGAAAACAAATGCTTTCCAAATTGCAGTAAAATTAACTCCTCTAACACAAATACCACTAAGTCTACAAAGTCACTGGCAAGTTATTTAAGTCCTAGAATGTTTTCTCAATGTAAATTTTGGAACATTCTGAATACTTTTATAAACCCTCCTTCCTGTCATTGGAAAAACACTGAAATTCCAAGAAATTTCTGTTACTTCAATTATAAGAGGTCAAAACAACAAGCCAAATGTATCTTTCTAGGTTAATGTGATTCAGGTACAGTGGAACTAAAGAACAACACATAATTTTAATAAAACCAAATCTATTATAGAAAAAGCAAGTCATAAAGCTAAACAAAAATAGAAAACTACTATTCGCATCAGTTGCATAGGTTTAGTACAAGAGTACTTATTTTAAAATTTTTACTGGAAAAAAACCTTAAAGTCCGCTCTTTCCCTTTCCTGGAGTTTAAGTAGTAGATCATGTTCTAAATACTCAACAATTACTAACATGGTGATCTGGTTAATTTTTATACCTGCCAGTGTGTTCACGGGCTATAATAATCCTTTGAATTTGTGCTGTACCTTCATAAATCTGCAAAAAATAAGAAAATACATGTAGGTTAAATATCTTCCGTATGTAAACACCCAGTATTTTGGACAGTACTCTAAGCTCCACTGCAATACCAAACTGAATCAAACCTTATATAAGGTCTGTAGTCTACAGTGATTCTGAAACTTGATTTTCTGAACCCCATGAAAATACATAAATTCTCTAAAGATTAGTTAAAATTATTATAAAAACTCATTTACCAAAATTTTGGAGGACAGTCTTAAAACATCAAAGAAAAGGATATTAACATTTCAAAAAGTGTTTGGGAAATCTAAGTTCAGTGTTGCTAAAATATTTAACCAACTTTTTGGAACTGTTTTTAGCTAGTTGTCGCCTTCAGTCATTTTCTGTTCTTACTCTTAAACCTGATTTTTATCTCTTGTTGCCTAAGGAACACAGTTGCTAAAGAAAAAGATGCTGGAAGGATTTGTTTTTGTTCATTTAGGTAGCCCTAGTAGCCAGCCCTCACTTCCAGTTTAAACTTCTAACCATTTATTAGTTCAGATGGCAGAGAAAAGCTAAAACGTAATAATTACAAGCTCCAGGGAAGGGAGAGTATTACCAGATAAACCCATAACTTTGGGGCTTCCCTGGTGGCGCAGTGCTTGAGAGTCCGCCTGCCGATGCAGGAGACGCGGGTTCGTGCCCCGTTTCGGGAAGATCCCACATGCCGCGGAGCGGCTGGGCCCGTGAGCCATGGCCACTGAGCCTGCGCGTCCGGAGCCTGTGCTCCGCAAATGGGAGAGGCCACAACAGTGACAGGCCCGCATAACGCAAGAAAAAAAAAAAGAAAAAAAAAAAAAAAAAAAAAAAAAAAAAAAAAAAACCATAACTTTGGATAAGGCACAAATTCTGGTTCTCAGTTTTTTCAAGTCTAAATTGAGGGGCTGCACTGTCTAAATTTCTTTCTCTAACATTCTATGATTCTACCTCTGGATTTCAAATGACTGGATTTGTCAAATAATTTGCTGGGGGTTGAGGAAAGCAAGGGAAGAGATATTGAAAATCATGGCTTATAATTACTTAAACTACATGTGGACATGAGCATTTATATCTTATTCACTAAATTACTCCTATCTCTAAGTTTTTCTAACCATCAATTTAATTTATAAGATGGAGTCATCTATATCACTTTCTCCTCATGTTGTTTCTTTATCTCCCAAATATGACTTCAAGAGTTGTCAGGTAAGATTCAAAATAAAATAATTTAATTAATTTAAATGATACACATACTTTTAGGAGAGCAAAGAGTGGGTTACAATTAGCTAGGATGTTAAGCATCAAAGGCTGATCCAGACATCCTGTACACGTCTGCACCATTTACTCTGTTAGCCTGTTCTCTCTCAAGGAATACACTTCAATGTAACATTCTTCCTTGTGTTAAGTAGTTCCAAAAATTTAGGCTCACAGCCATTTATTATAATGATTTATTATTACCTGTGACATAAAAATCTATAAACAATCAGAAATCTACTATGTCATTTATGAATATTATGTTCCTTAAAAAATCAATAAAAATCATTTTTAACATTACCTGATAGATCTTGGCATCCCTCATTAGTTTTTCTACAGGATATTCTGTATTATATCCGTTGCCTCCGAAAATCTGAACAGCATCAGTAGCTACCTGATTTGCAATATCTCCAGCATATGCCTTTGCAATAGAGGCAAAATAGGTATTTCGGCGACCAGAATCAACCTCCCAAGCTGCTCTCTGGTAACTCAATCTAGCTAGTTCAACTTTCATTGCCATGTCAGCAAGTAAAAATGATATTCCTTGGTGCTAGAATTAAACAGAAAAAAGTTTAAGGATATTTATTGACTAAAAGTTTTTTCCCTGGAACTTTTTTTTTAACTTTTAAAACTAATTTTAGACTTAAAAAGTTACACTCTGCTTCCTCCAGTGGTAACATATTACAAAACCATAGTATAATAAACATTGGTAAAATGTTGTCAGCTAAACTATATACTTTATTCAAATTTGGCCAAGTTTTCCACCAATGTCCTTTTTCTGTTGAAAGATCCCATCCAGGATTCCAACTGAATTAAATTGCTATTTCTTCCTAGTCTTTCCTTCTCTTTCATGACCATGGTGCACTTTTGAATAATACTGATTGGTTATTTTTTTGTAGAATGTCCCTCAATTTGGGTTTGCCTGATGTTTTCTCAGGAGTGGAACGAGGTTATAATTTTTGTCAAAAATACCACAAAAATTATATGGATCCTTCAGAGTATCTCCTGGGACTTTTTAAAGAAAATTGCCATAGATAGTGAAAAATAATGTGGCACTGTATCAGGTGCTGATGGGAAAGTGACAAAGACAAATAAAAGATGTTTCTTATTGTCTACAGGTTCATAATTAAATAGGAAACTTAGACAAATACTTTCAAGAGGAGACAGTAAGTTTTCTATGAGTTATATGGCCAAGATATGTTATAAGATGGAAATATGTTCACCATACCTTGATATGTGAAATTTTCAAATATGTACTACGCTTACAGCTTTGGAAAAATATATTCATGACCCCAAAAGAGCAGAACACACATTCTGTTAAAGAGCACATGGAACATTCTGCAGGGTAGATAACATGTTAGGCCACAAAAAAAAGTCTCAATAGATGTAACAGGGTTGAAATCACGTCAAACATCTTTTTTGACCACAACGGTAGAGACTATAAATCAACTACAAAAACAAAAAAATCCTGCAAAAAACACAAACGTGGAATCTAAACAACATGCTACTAAAAAACCCAATGGTTCACTGAAGAAATCAAAGAGGAAATTAAAAAATACCTGGAGACAAATGAAAATGGAAACACAATGTTCTAAAATCTATGGGACATAACAAAGGTAGTTCTAAGAAGTTTATAGCAATACAGGCCTTCCTCAAGAAACAAGAAAAATCTCAAATAGACAACCTTACACATAAAGAAACTAGAAAAAGAAAAATAAGTCCAAAGTTAAGAGAACAAAGGAAATAATATAGCTCAGAGTGGAAATAAATGAAATCAAGACAAAAAAATACAAAAGAGATCAATGAAACTAAGAGCTGATTCTTTGAAAAGATAAAAAAAATTGATAAATCTTTAGCCAGACTCATCAAAAAAAAGACAGGACCCAAACAAATAAAATCAGAAACAAAAGAGGACAAGATGCAACCAATATAACAGACACACAAAATATCATGAGAGATTACTACAAAAATTACATGCCAACAAATCAGACAACCTAGAAGAAATGGGTAAATTAGACATATAACCTAAGAAGACTAAATAAGGAAGAAAAAGAAATTTGAACAGCCCAATTACTAGTAGTGAAATTGAATCAGTAATGAAAAACTCCCAAGAAACGAAAGTCCAGGACCAGACAGCTTCACAGGTGAATTCTACCAGACATTTAACAAAGACTTAACACCTATCCTTCTCAAACTATTCCAAAAAATTGAGAAAGGAATGCTCCCAAACTCACTCTACAAAGACAGCATTACTGATACCAAAACCAAATCACTACCAAAAACAAAAAAATACATAAAAATTACAGGCCAATATCCCAGATGAACATAGATGCTAAAATCCTCAACAAATAATAGCAAACCAAATTCATTAATATCTTAAAAAGATCATATACCATGAGATCAAAAGGGATTTACCCCAGGGATGCAAGGATAGTTCAATAGCTGCAAGTCAGTCAACGTGATAAACCACGTTAACGAAATGAAGGATAAAAACTATATAAACATTTCAGGGCTTCCCTGGTGGCGCAGTGGTTGAGGGTCCGCCTGCCGGTGCAGGGGACGCGGGTTTGTGCCCTGGTCTGGGAGGATCCCGTGTGCCGCGGAGCGGCTGGGCCCGTGGGCCGTGGCCGCTGGGCCTGCGCGTCCGGAGCCTGTGCTCCGTTTATAATTTAACTGAACGATTAGAATTAGATGAACAGGACTTTGTCTATAACATGGCTCATCAACTGGTTCTTTAAGTACATTAGAATGCTAACAAGGAGAAAAAAAAAAAAAAAAAAAAAAAAAGCTATATAAACATTTCAATAGATGCAGAAAAAAGCTTTTACAAAATTCAACACCCATTTATGATAAAAACACTCAACTGAGTGTGTGTAGAGGGAACATACCTCAACATAATTAAGGACATAAATGACAAAAACCACAGCTAACATCATACTCAATGGCAAAAAGCTGAAAGCATTTCCTCTAAGATCAGGAACAAGACAAGGATGCCCACTCCCACCACTTTAATTCAACATAGAATTGGAAGTCCTATCCACAACAATCAGACAAGAAAAAGAGGTAAAAAGCAACTACACTAGAAAGGAAGAAGGAAAACCGTCACTGTTTGCAGATGATGATATAGAAAACCCTATAGACTCCACAAAAAAACTATTAGAATGCTGTAGCGTTTTCATACACTAATAATCTGTCAGAGAAAAGAAAATGATCCCATTTACAACTGCATCAAAATGAATACCTAGGAATCAAAGTAATCAAGGAGGTAAAAGACCTGTACTCTGAAAACTGTGAGACATTGATGAAAGAAACAAAAGATGATACAAATAGAGAGTCCATGCTAATGGATTGGAAGAATTAATATTGTTAAAATACCCATACTATCCAAAGCAATCTACAGATTCATAACAATATGAATATCAAAATACCAACAGAATTTTTCACAGAACTAGAACAAATAATCCTGTAATTTGTATGGAACCGAAAAGACACTGAATAACCAAAGCAATCTTGAGAAAGAACAAAGCTGGAGGTATCATGCTTCCTGATTTCAAATTATACTACAAAGCCATAGAAATCAAAACAGTATGAAACTGGCACAAAAACAGACACATAGATCAATGGAACAGAATAGAAAGCCCAGAGATAAATGCACACTTATATGATCAATTAATCTTCAACAAAGAAGGTAAGAATATGCAATGGGGAAAAGACAGCCAATTTAAAAAAGTGGTCAGCTACATGCAAAAAACAAAACTGGACCATTTATTTTACACCATATACAAAAATAAACTCAAAATGGATTAAAGAATTAAAAGTAAGACCAGAAAACATAGAACTCCTAGAAGAAAACAAAGGCAGTATGCTTTTTTACATTGGTCTTATCAATATTTTTTGGATCTGTCTCCTCAGGCAAGGGCAACAAAAGCAAAAATAAACAAATGGGAGTAGATAAAAGTAAAAACTAAAAAGCTTTTGCACAGTGAAGGAAATCATCAATAAAATGAAAAATCAACCTACTGAATGGGAGAAGATATTTGTAAATGATATATTTGATAAGGGTTAATATCCAAATTACATTAAAAAAATGCATCTTATCAAAAAAAGAAATCCAATAAAAAATGGGCAGAGGACTTGATTAGATATTTTTCCAAAAACACAAAGATGGCCAGTAGACACATGAAAAGATGCTCAAAGTCACTAATCATCAGGAAAATGCAAATCAAAATCAATGAAATATTGCCTCACACCTGTCAGAAAGGCTGTTATCAAAAAGACAACCAATAACAAGTGTTGGCAACAATGTGGAGAAAATGAAACCCTCGTGTACTGCTGGTGGGAATGTAAATTGGTGCAGCCACTATGGAAAATAGTATATAGGTTCCTCAAAAAATTAAAAATAGTACTATCATATGATCCAGCAATTCCACTTCTGGGTTTACCTGAAGAAAAGAAAAACACTAATTCAAAACGATATATGCACTCCCACGTTATATAAATAAATAAGTCATAGGGATGTTATATACAGCATAAGGAATATAGACAATAATACTACAGTAATTTAGTATGTTGAAAGATGGTTACTAGACTTATAGTGATGATCATTTCTTAATGTGTTTGCCTGTCAATCACTATGTTGTACACCTGAAACCAATATATTGTATGTCAACTATACATCAATTAAAAAACACAAACACATGCACTATATATATATATATATATATATATATATATATATACATGTATGTGTATATATTCAAGCAACATGGGGAAGCATGGTAAGATTAAAAGTTTTTTGAATTAGGTGATTTTTTTTTTTGGAAAAGGAATATAGAGCAAAATGAAAAAATTCATAGTAATTTTCTCTGGACAATGGGATTATGAATAACTTTTTTTACTTAATTTTACTTGTATCACATAAATTATTCTACAATGGACATGGAATGGAACATATCCTTTAATATACATTCAAAGAAGTCCTAAAGGCATTCAGAAACAAGAACACTAAGATTATTAGAAAGGTGCTTTGTGTAGTATGCAACACCAAAATGGGTTTTGAAGACCGACTGGTTATAACAAAGAACCCACACATACTATGACTGTGTACAAACTAATAGGAACTAAAGGTCACAAAAAATAAAACAAAAAACTGAGGTGTTCAATTTCATATATTTACTCTATTTAGTACTTTAGAACGTGACAAGTTGCTTGAGACTGGTGTGGTAATTAAGTCTTAGAGGAGGCATTATTAACCAATGTGAATAATTCCTATGTTGGATAAGGAAAGTAATATCTTCCCTTATTACTATCTGCCTGAATTGTGTCCATTCTTCTAAGTCAATGATTCTTTCAGTTTTTTGTTTTTGGTTTCATTTTTGAATAGGTAATACAACCACCAGTTCAAAGTTCAAATTTTCTTCCTACTTGTATAATCCCTGCCCTTCCCCACCCCATTTAATTCCCCCTCCTGGAGGTAATCAGGTTAACAGTTTGTTTTTCATTCTCTCAGAGATATTATATACACACGTAAGCAAATACATCTATTGTCTATCCCTCATTTTTTTCCCATCCCCCCATTGTCTCTCCCTTTTTTATACATATGGTAGCCTACCATGTTGATGGGTTTTCATTTTGCTTTTCTTACTTATCAATAAATCTAAGCACTCTATATATCAATACATAGAGAACTTCTTTATTCTTTTTTAGAACTGCAGGGTATTCCACTGTATTGATGATCAAAATCTTGGCTGTTTCTAGTATTAGGCTGTTTGCACACAATGCTGAAATAAACAACCTATAAATATGTCATGCTGCACATAATGGGAATATATCTGAACGATAAATATTATATGAAATATAGCTGAAGGATAACCATTGCAATGTGGGCCCAAAGGTAGGTACTTTAGATATATATTGCCAAAATGTGGTTCATAAAAGTTACACCAATTTATATTCCCATTGGCATTAGGCAGAATCACTTATTTCACTACAGCCTCAGCAACCTGGTATAACATGCCCATGCTTCTCTTGAAAGATTTTGATTAAAAAATCTAGGGTGGGGCTTCCCTGGTGGCGCAGTGGTTGAGAGTCCGCCTGCCGATGCAGAGGACCTGAGTTCGTGCCCCGGTGAGGGAAGATCCCACATGCCGCGGAGCGGCTGGGCCCGTGAGCCATGGCTGCTGAGCCTGGGCGTCTGGAGCCTGTGCTCCGTAACGGGCACAACAGTGAGAGGCCCTCGTACCGCAAAAAAAAAAAAAAAAAAAAAAAAAAAAAAGAAAAAAATCTAGGGTGGTACCCAGTTTACGTTTTTAATTAATACTCCCAAAGAGTCTCATTCACTTCCATTTCAGCCCATGCTTTGAGAAACTCTGTTCTAAATCCAGCTCAGATTCCCTGTAATGCATCTAGCCCAAGACAGTCTCTCTCCTTTTGGTTCTGTAACCCTGTCTGTAGCTCTCATTTTGGGACTTAATGTTATACTGCTCTATATTATTTCTTAATATTTCTTTTCTGATATGTATCTTATCTCCAAATACAAAGGCTCCTGAGGGCAGAGGCTATATCAAACTTCTTTTATATCTCTGGAAATAGCACATGTAGAGTGTGCAAAGAGGACAGACTCTTTAATAAGTGACTACTTGGGTTCACATCTTTTTTTTCTTTTTTTCTTTTTAAATATCATTATTGGAATATAATTGCTTCACAATGCTGTGTTAGTTTCTGCTTTATAAAAAAGTGAATCAGTTATACATATGTCCCCATATCTCCTCCCTCTTGCATCTCCCTCCCCCCACCCCTCTAGGGGGTCAAAAAGCAACAAGCTGATCTCCCTGTGCTATGCGGCTGCTTCCCACTAGCTATCTATTTTTCATTTGGTAGTATATATTAGTGACGCCACTCTCTCACTTCCTCCCAGCTTACCCTTCCCCCCACCCCGTGTCCTCAAGTCCATTCTCTACACCTGCGTCTTTATTCCTGACCTGTCCCTAGGTTCTTCAAAACCATTATTTTTATATATTCCATATATATGTGTTAGCATACGGTATTTGTTTTTCTTTCTGACTGACTTCACTCTGTATGACAGACTCTAGGTCCACCCACCTCACTACAAATAACTCAAGTTCGTTTCTTCTTATGGATGAGTAATATTCCACTGTATATAGGCGCCACATCTTCTTTATCCATTCATCTGTCGATGGACATTTAGGTTGCTTCCATGTCCTGCCTATTGTACATAAAGCTGCAATGAACATTGTGGTACATGACTCTTTTTGAATTATGGTTTTCTCAGTGTATATGCCCAGTAGTGACATTGCTGGGTTGTATGGTAGTTCTACTTTTACTTTTTTAAGGAACCTCCATACTGTTCTCCATAGTGGCTATATCAATTTACATTCCCACCAACAGTGCAATAGGGTTCCCTTTTCGCCAAACCCTCTCCAGCATTTATTGTTTGTAGATTTTTTGATGAGGCCCATTATAACTGGTGTGAGGTGACACCTCATTGTATTTTGATTTGCATTTCTCTAATGATTAGTGATGTTGAGCAACCTTGCAGGTGCTTGTTGGCAATCTGTATATTTTCTTTGAAGAACTGTCTATTTAGGTCTTCTGCCCATTTATGGATTGTGTTGTTTACTTTTTTGATATTGAGCTGAATGAGCTGCTTGTATATTTTGGAGATTAATCCTTTGTCAGTTGCTCCAATTGCAAATATTTTCTCCCATTCTGAGGGTTGTCTTTTCATCTTTTTTATGGTTTCCTTTGCTGTGCAAACACATTTAAGTTCCATTAGGTCCATTTGTTTATTTTTGTTTTTATTTCCATTTCTCTAGGAGGTGGGTAAAAAAGGACCTTGATGTGATTTATGTCATAGAGTGTACTGCCTATGTTTTCCTCTAAGAGTTTTATAGTGTCTGGATTTACATTTAGGTCTTTAATACATTTTGAGTTTATTGTGTATGGTGTTAGGCAGTGTTCTAATTTCATTCTTTTACATGTAGCTGTACAGTTCACCCAGCACCACGTATTCAAGAGGCTGTCTTCTCTCCTTTGTATATTCTTGCATCCTTTATCAAAGATAACGTGACCATATGTGCGTGGGTTTAGCTCTGGGCATTCTATCCTGTTCCACTGATCTTTATTTCCATTTTTGTGCCAGTACCATAGTGTCTTGATTACTGTAGTTTTGTAGTACACTCTGAAGTCAGGGAGCCTGATTCGTCCAACTTTGTTTTTCTTTCTCAAAATTGCTTTGGCTATTCGGGGTCTTTTGTGTCTCCATACAAATTTTAAGATGTTTTGTTCTAGTTCTGTAAAAAATGCCACTGGTAATTTGTTAGGGATTGCACTGAATTTGTAGATTGCTTTGGGTAGTAGAGTCATTTTCGCAATGTTGATTCTTCCAATCCAATAACATGGTATATCTCTGCATCTGTTTGTATCATCTTTAAGTTCTTTCATCAGTGTCTTATAGTTTTCTGCATACAGGTCTTTCATCTCCTTAGGTAGGTTTATTCCTAGGTATTTTATTCCTTTTGTTGCAATGGTAAATGGGAGTGTTTCCTTAATTTTTCCTTCAGATTTTACATCATTAGTGTATAGGAATACAAGAGATTTCTGTGCATTAATTTGTATCCTACTACTTTACCAAATTCATTGATTAGCTCTATTAGTTTTCTGGTAGCATCTTTAGGATTCTCTATTTATAGTATAATCTCACCTGCAAACAGCAACAGCTTTACTTCTTCTTTTCCGATTTGGATTCCTTTTATTTCTTTTTCTTCTGATTGCTGTGGCTAAAACTTCCAAAACTACGTTGAATAATAGTGGTGAGAGTGGGCAACAGTGTCTCGTTCCTGATCTTAGTGGAAATGGTTTCAGCTTTTTAACATTGAGAACGATGTTGACTATGGGTTTGTCATATATGGCCTTTATTATGTTGAAGTAAGTTCCCTCTATGCCTACTTTCTGGAAGGTCTTTATGATAAATGGGTATTGAATTTTGTCAAAAGCTTTTTCTGCATCTATTGAGATGATCATATGGTTTTTCTCCTTCAATTTGTTAATATGGTGTATCACATTGATTGATTTGCATATACTGAAGAATCCTTGCATTCCTGGGATAAACCCCACTTGATCATGGTGTACGATCCTTTTAATTTGCTGTTGGATTCTGTTTACTAGTATTTTTTTGAGGATTTTTGCACCTATGTTCATCAGTGATATTGGCCTATAGTTTTCTTCCTTTGTGACATCTTTGTCTGGTTTTGGTATCAGGGTGATGGTGGTCTCATAGAATGAGTTTCAGAGTGTTCCTCCCTCTGCTATATTTTGGAAGAGTTTGAGAAGGACAGGTGTTGGCTCTTCTCTAAATGTTTGACAAAATTTGCCTGTGAATCCGTCTGATCCTGGGCTTTGGTTGTTGGAAGATTTTTAATCAGTTTCAATTTTAGTGCTTGTGATTGGTCTGTTTATATTTTCTATTTCTCCCTGGTTCAGTCTCAGAAGGTTGTGCTTTTCTAAGAATTTGTCCATTTCTTCCAGGTTGTCCATTTTATTGTAATATGGCTGCTTCTAGTAATCTCTCATGATCCTTTGTATTTCTGCAGTGTCAGTAGTTACTTCTCCTTTTTCATTTCTAATTCTATTGATGAATCTTTCCCCCTTTTTTCTTGATGAGTCTGGCTAATGGCTTATCAATTTTGTTTATCTTCTCCAAGAACCAGCTTTTAGTTTTACTGATCTTTGCTACTGTTTCCTTCATTTATTTCTTAACTGATCTTTATGAGTCCTTTCCTTCTACTAACTTTGGGTTTTTTTTATTCTTCTTTCTCTAATTGCTTTAGGTGTAAGATTAGGTTGTTTATTTGAGATGTTTCTTGAGGTAGGAGTGTATTGCTATAAACTTCCCTCTTAGAACTGCTTTTGCTGCTTCCCATAGGTTTTGGGTAGTCGTGTTTTCATTGTCATTTGTCTCTAGGTATTTTCTGATTTCTTATTTGATTTCTTCAATGATCTCTTGGTTATTAAGTAGTGTATTGTTTAGCCTCCATGTATTTGTATTTTTTTTTTTTTTTTTTTTTTTTTGCGATCCGCGGGCCTCTCACTGTTGTGGCCTCTCCCGTCGCGGAGCACGGGCTCCAGACGCGCAGGCCCAGCGGCCATGGCTCACGGGCCCAGCCGCTCCGCGGCACGCGGGATCCTCCCAGACCGGGGCACGAACCCGTGTCCCCTGCATCGGCAGGCGGACTCTCAACCACTGCGCCACCAGGGAAGCCCATGTATTTGTATTTTTTACAGATTTTTTCCCATGATTCATATCTAGTCTCATAGGGTTGTGGTAGGAAAAGATACCTATGATTTCAATTTTCTTAAATTTACCAAGGCTTGATTTGTGACCCAAGATATGATCTACCATGGAGAATGTTCCATGAGCACATGAGAAGAAATTGTATTCTGTTGTTTTTGGATGGAATGTCTTACAAATATCAGTTAAGTCCATCTTTAAATGTATCATTTAAAGCTTTTGTTTTCTTATTTATTTTCATTTTGGAAATAAATATATATTTTCATTTTGGAAATAAATAAATATCCATTGGTTAAAGTGGCGTCTTCAAGTCCCCTACTATTATTGTGTTACTGTCAATTTTCCCTTTTATGGCTGTTAGCATTTGCGTTATGTACTGAGATGCTTCTATGTTGGGTGCATAAATATTTACAATTGTTATATTTTCTTCTTGGATTGGTCCCTTGATCATTATGTAGTGTCTTTGTCTCTTGTAATAGTCTTTATTTTAAAGTCTATTTCGTCTGATATGAGAATTGCTACTGCAGCTTTCTTTTGATTTCTATTTACATGGAATATCTTTTTCCATCCACTCACTTTCAGTCCATACGTATCCCTAGGTCTGAAGTGGGTCTCCTGTAGAGAGCATATTTTAATGGGTCTTGTTTTTGTATCCAATCAGCCAGTCTATGTCTTTTGCTTGGAACATTTAATCCATTTACATTTAAGGTAATTATTGATATGTATGTACCTATTATGATTTTCTTAATTGTTTTGGGTTTGTTAGTGTAGCTCTTTTCCTTCTCTTGTGTCTCCTGCCTAGAGAAGTTCCTTTAGCATTTGTTGTAAAGCTGGTTTGGTGGTGCTGAATTCTCTTAGCTCTTGCTTGTTTATAAAGGTTTTAATTTCTCCATCGAATCTGAATGAGATCCTTTCTGGGTAGAGTAATCTTGGTTTTAGGTTTTTCCCTTTCATCACTTTAAATATGTCCTGCCACTCCCTTCTGGCTTGCAGAGTTTCTGCTGAAAGATCAGCTGTTAACTTTATGGGGATTCCCTTGTATTTTATTTGTTGCTTTTCCCTTGCGGCTTTTAATATTTTTTCTTTGTATTTGATTTTTTTTTTCGGTACGCGGGCCTCTCACTGCTGTGGCCTCTCCCGTTGCAGAGCACAGGCTCCGGACACGCAGGCTCAGTGGTCATGGCTCACAGGCCCAGCTGCTCCGCGGCATGTGGGATCTTCCCAGACCGGGGCATGAACCTGTATCCCCTGCATCGGCAGGCAGACTCTCAACCACTGCACCAGAAGGGAAACCTTTTGTATTTGATTTTTGATAGTTTGATTAATATGTGTCTTGGTGTGTTTCTCCTTGGATTTTCCTGTATGGGACTCTCTATGCTTCCTGGATTTGATTACTATTTCCTTTCCCATATTACGGAATTTTTCAACTATGATCTCTTCAAGTATTTTCTCGGTCCTGTTCTTTTTCTCTTCTTCTTCTGGGACCCCTATAATTCAAATGCTGGTGCATTTAATGTTGTCCCAGTGGTCTCTAAGACTGTCCTCAATTCTTTGCATTATTTTTTCTTTACTCTGCTCTGCAGTAGGTATTTCCACTATTTTATCTTCCAGGTCACTTATCCGTTCTTCTGCCTCAGTTATTCTGCTCTTGATTCCTTCTAGAGAACTTTTAATTGCATTTATTGTGTTGTTCATCACTGTTTGTTTGCTCTTTAGTTCTTCTAGGTCCTTGTTAAACGTTTCTTGTTTTCTCTCCATTCTATTTCCAAGATTTTGGATCATCTTTACTATTATTACTCTGAATTCTTTTTCAGGTAGACTGCCTATTTCCTCATTTGTTTGGTCTGGTGGGTTTTTGCCTTGCTCCTTCATCTGCTGTGTGTTTCTCTGTCTTCTCATTTTGCTTAACTTACTGTGTTTGGGGTCTCCTTTTTGCAGGCTGTACGTTTGTAGTTCCTGTTGTTTGTGGTGTCTGCCCCCAGTGGCTAAGTCTGGTTCAGTGGGTTGTGTAGGCTCCCTTGTGGAGGGGACTGATGCCTGTGTTCTGGAGGATGAGGCTGGATCTTGTCTTTCTGGTGGGCAGGACCGCATCCGGTGTGTGTTTTGGGGTGTCTGTGACTTTATTATGATTTTAGGCAGCATCTCTGCTAATGGGTGGGGTTGTATTCCTGTCTTGCTAGTTGTTTGGCATAGGGTGTCCAGCACTGCAGCTTGCTGGTTGTTGAGTGGAGCTAGGCCTTAGCGTTGAGATGGAGATCTCTGGGAGAGCTTTCGCCATTTAATATTATGTGGAGCCGAGAGACCTCTGGTGGACCAATGTCCTGAACTCGGCTCTCCCACCTCAGAGGCACAGGCCTGACACCCGGCCAGAGCACCAAGACCCTGTCAGCCACACGGCTCAGAAGAAAAGGGAGAAAAAAAGAAAGAAAGAAAGAAAGGAAAAAAAAAATAAAGTTATTAAAATAAAAAACTAAAGTTATTAAAAATTAAAAAAATTAAGAAGTGATAAGAAACAAAGAAAGAGAGCAACCAAACCAAAAAACAAATCCACTAATGATAACAGGCACTAAAAACTATACTAAAAAAAAAAGAAAAAAAAGAAACCAGACAGACAGAACCCTAGGATAAATGGTAAAAGCAAAGGTATACAGACAAAAGCACACAAAGAAGCATACACATGCACACTCACAAAAAGAGAAAAAGTAAAAAAATATATATCGTTGCTCCCAAAGTCTACCGCCTCAATTTTGGGATTATTTGTTGTCTGTTCATGTATTCCACAGAGGCAGGGTACATCAAGTTGATTGTGGAGATTTAATCTGCTGCTCCAGAGGCTACTGGGAGAGATTTCCCTTTCTCCTCTTTGTTCACACAGCTCCTGGGGTTCAGCTTTGGATTTGGCCCTGCCTCTGCGTGTAGGTCGCCGGAGGGCGTCTGTTCTTCGCTCAGACAGGAGGGGGTTAAAGAAGCAGCTGATTAGGGGGCTCTGGCTCACTCAGGCTGGGGGGAGGGAGGGGTACGGAATGCGGTGCGAGCCTGCATTGGCAGAGGCCGGCACGACACTGCAACAGCGTGAGGCATGCCATGTATTCTCCCGGGGAAGTTGTCCCTGGATCACGGGACCCTGGCAGTGGTGGGCTGCACAGGCTCCCAGGAGAGGAGGTGTGGATAGTGACCTGTCCTTGCACACAGGCTTCTTGGTGGCTGCAACAGCAGCCTTAGAATTTCATGCCCGTCTTGGTGTCCACGCTAATAGCCGCAGCCCGCGCCCATCTCTGTAGCTCGTTTAGGCGGTGCTCTGAATCCCCTCTCCTCATGCACCCTGGAATAATGGTCTCTTGCCTCTTAGGCAGGTCCGGACTTTTTCCCATACTCCCTCCCGGCTAGCTGTGGCGCACCAGCCCCCTTCAGGCTGTGTTCACTCAGCCAACCCCAGTCCTCTCCCTGGGATCCGACCGAAGCCCGAGCCTCAGCTCTCAGCCCCCGCCCATGCCAGCGAGTGAGCAGACAACCCTTTCAGGCTGGTGGGTGCTGGTCAGCACCGATGCTCTGTGCGGGAATCTCTCTGCTTTGTCCTCCGCACCCCTGTTGCTGTGCTCTCCTCCGTGGCTCCGAAGCTTCCCGCCCGCCGCCACCCCTGTCTCCACCAGTGAAGGGGCTTCCTAGTGTATGGAAACCTTTCCTCCTTCACAGCTCCCTCCCAGAGGTGCAGGTCCCATCCCTATTCTTTTGTCTCTGTTTTTTCTTTTTTCTTTTGCCCCACCCAGGTACATGGGGAGTTTCTTGCCTTTTGGAAAGTCTGAGGTCTTCTGCAAGCATTTAGGAGGTGTTCTGTAGGAGTTGTTCCACATGTAGATGTATTTCTGATGTATTTGTGGGGAGGAAGGCAATCTCCACGTCTCACTCCTCCACCATCTTGAAGTTCCTCCCCAGGTTCAAATCTTGATTTCATCATTTACTGATGTTCTTATATACAATAAATAAGACTACCAGTACTTACTCTATAGTATTGTGTGGATTAAATTAATTAATACATATAGAGCACTTAGGATAGTGCCTAGAACAAAGAAAGCAGCTATTTATTAATATTTTAATATAGTAGTAATTGAATTACTACTATTTGTTGAGAAGTTCACACTGCAAAACATATCATAAGTGCTAGAAATATAAAGGTTCCCAACACAGAAATTTACTACTTTTATGGATATTACATTCTAGTGAGGCAGTAAAGAAAGACAATAAACAAACACATACATGGTATAATGTTGGTCAGTGCTAAGACGAAGAAAAAAGGGGGAATACTATATAGAATGTTGGAGGTTTTTTTTACACGAGGTAATCAAGGGTACATTCTTTAGTGAAATGAATGAGCAAGTGGATATCTAGGGGAAGAGTAAAGTTAAAAACAACAACAAAAGGTCACTGTGGCTGACAGATGACCATTTTAAGGACTCTGGATTTTAATCTGAGTGTGATGAGAAGATATGAAAGAATTTTGAGCATAAAATGGTTAAGTAACAGGGAGATATATTTCTTTCTAAGTATATCTTATTTCAGTCTTAAGTCCCAAATAACATTTCCCCTCATCCATTTTCCCCTCAAGAAAAGTTACTGCTAACTTGCAATAATAATCAATACAAATGGGAGTTATTTTCAACAGATTTTTTCATATCATCCCAAACCACTCCAACTTCACCTGGATGGAGGGTTTTGACTAGACAAAGGAGTAGGCAGTTATTGCCATTAAGAGATTCTACCATTCCGTAATTTGTTATCAATATTCCTAGTTCTACTCATTGGTTAAAAAAAGTACCATTCTCTGTTTTTGGCAGCTTTCTTTAGCCACAACAAGTTAAGCACTTTGAGGATAAGTAGTGACATAGTGTTCTTTTAAAGAGAGAAGTGATAATAACAACAATAATAAACATGGTAGTGAATAGGAGAGCTGTGACTAGAGTATACACTCTATAATGTCTCTTAAAACAAAACAAAACAAAAAATCTATTCTTTCTTTTTGGAAATAACAGACCAAAGCTATATATAAATCAGCCCTTTAGTGTTACCTTTGTTTAGCCTAGAAGAGTAGTAAGCAAAAACAAAGACTTTTCTACACTTAACAGTAAGAGCCATGAGGAAAAAATATCAACTTCAGAGTCTGTAAGAAGTGGAACATAAAAGATTCCATATTGAGTTGAAAATAGCCAGAAGAGTTATCATCAGATACCTGGTGGGGAGGACCTAGAAATTATGTTATCTGTTTACAATTAAACTAAACTAATATTTAATAATAAATATACATTCCACTAATCTGTATACTTATAGTTCTGGCAACATAAATGAGCTAATGTAGAGTCTCTTTTTGGTGACAAACACAAAGAAATACTTGACTTAAAAACAGCTCTTAGAATGCTGAAACCTCTGGACTACCCGATAAAAGTACAAAAACCAATTCCCCTGGATGCTTCCACAATGCATTGAAGGAAAATAATACCTGCTGCAGATAAACTTACAAGCAAAAATTAAGAGAGGAAATAACTGGTCATAACAGAGAGAACACATGCAACAGACCGAAAAAATAATCACCCTAATAACTTGAGATAACAGAAAAATATCAGAAAGTGACTATAACTTAAGTATTATATAATTAAGGAGATAAAAGGAGAATGAGAAGCTATGTTAAAAAACCAGGCTACCATAAAAGAAAGGGTAGAGATGAAAAAGAACCAAACATAAATTCTAGAAATGAAAAAAGTCATTAAATGGATTAAGTAATTAGACACAGGGTAAGAAAAACTGAAAAGCAAATCTGAGAAAATTATCTAGAATAGAGCAAAGATAAATTACAAAATTGAGGTTAAGAGATACAGAGCAGTACTAATCCAAGTTTGATCTGTGGATCACTGCCAGTCCACAAATTGTTACTGGACTAGTTCATGATACAGAAAGTGAGAGTAAGCATTTGCAACAATTTGATATTATTGTGACAGTCTTATATTTTACAAGAATAATGGTTCACAATTGAGTGGAAATTAAAAACAATATTTCACCACAGATAGTTTGAGAACCACTGACACACAGAGGTAGAAATAGGGAGTGTTCACTGTACAACCTATAGTTAATAGGAGTTATAGGAGAGAATATAGACAATGGGGGAGCATCAACATTTGAAAAGATAAGATTAAAAATTTCCTGGGAATTCCCTGACGGTCCAGTGGTTAGGACTCTGAGCTTTCACTGCCCCAAGGGCCCGGGTTCAATCCGTGGTTGGGGAACTAAGATCCTATAGGCCACGTGGTGCAGTCAAAAAATAATAATAATTAAAAAAAACAAATAGTACTAAAATTATTTGATACTCAAGAAGACATGAGAAGTAACATGAATTAAGAGCACGAAATGTAATCCTGGACCTATGACTTCTAAATTGTGTGTCCTTGGAAAAATTATTTATTCTCTCTGAGTTGCTGTTTCCTGATCTTTAATAGAAATTATAGTACTACCAAAACAAGAGCATAATGGGGGAAATGCATAATATATTTTAAATGTGTAGCACAGTGTCAGGTACACCACAGGCACTCAAATATTAGCTGTTCTTTTTCTTCTTAATTAACAGAATCCCCAAAGTGGACAATAGTTAGTAGCAGAGTCTAAAGAAAATCTATTCTTAAAACCCACCCTGAGGATTTCCCTGGTGGCACAGTGGTTAACACTCCATGCTCCCAATACAGGGGGCCTGGGTTGGATCCCTGGTCTGGGAACTAGATCCCACATGCATGCCGCAACTAAGAGTTCGCATGCCACAACTAAGGAGCCCACCTGCCGCAACTAAGGAGCCCGCCTGCCAGAATGAAGACCCAGCGCAACCAAATAAATAAATATTTTAAATAAATAAATAAACAAATAAATTAATTAAAATCCACCCTGACAGTTCACATTACCTTCTTGCTACCAAAGCAGAAATAAATTATTTTGTACTTAAAAGATAATTTTCAAATATTTAGATGAAAATGAATGTCTTTACATTTGAACAAAGCAAATACAGTATTAAAATTACCTCTACAAGCAGCTTTCCAAAAGTTTTCCTCTCCAGGGCATACTTGGTAGCTTCATCCAAAGCTCTTTGTGCTAGTCCCACAGCACCAGCTGCTACCTAGTATTTTGTTGACATTTTACAAATCAAAAGTTCATGTTGTCTTTAAAACACACGTATAATGGCTATTTGCCTAAAATCTAAGTTAAGGATTACACAAAGAGAAGCTGACCTATACCATAAGGCAATAAAGGGTGGGGGAGATAACAAGCATTTAAATTTATATTATTAATGAATTAAAGGTTAATGGAAGGCATTTGTAAGGCACAGGATCATAGCCTAGAGACAAGTCATTCTTTCTGTTTAACAAGGGAAAGCTTCTCGGGGGAAGTACTCCTAATGAGTGAGGGAAGAGGAATGAGTACACATCAGCAGG
>NW_006772276.1:202177-260453 GCF_000442215.2 Lipotes vexillifer
TGCTTCTTTGTAAATCGAACAGCTATAGTAATTCTGTATTTATTAAAATAACTTCTGTAACAGCAAGAGTGTTGAAGAATTCTAAAACAAACAAAAAACAATATCCCTCCATCCTTATAAAAGAAGCAGATATTAAAGAAGAAATACAGACCAAGAATACAGTATTAAAATAAAACTACTCAGTGTAATAAATGAAAAATCCTATAAAGGTTATTAAGTCATATTACTTACTAGAGGTCTGGTTTTATCAAAAGCTCCCATTGCAATTTTGAAACCAGCTCCCTCACCAATTAAAACATTTTCCTTAGGTACTCTCACATCTTCAAAGACAATTCCTCTTGTATCTGAACATCGCTGGCCCATATTTAATTCCTAATAAGGAAAACAATATATATTAGGGAATATTTTTTGAGCTAGCATGTATTCTTGCTTTAACCACTGTTTTATGACTTTTCTGCAATTGTCTTAAACAGAGGTGGACAAACTATGGCCTGCAATGCCTGTTTTGTAAAGATAGCTTTATTGGACTACAGTTGTTACTGAGTCCAAGCTCACTCTGCTCGCCGCACACAGGCCAATGAATCAGAGACGAGGTGTTGGTAGGAATGTAAATTGGTGCAGCCACTATAGAAAAGAGTATGGAGGTTCCTCAAAAACCAAAAAATAGGGTTACCATATTATCCAGCAATTCCACTCCTGGGCATATACCCAGACAAAACTATAATTCGAAAAGATACATGCACCCCTATGTTAAGAGCAGCACTATTCACAATAGCCAAGACATGGAAACAACCTAAATGTCCACTGACAGATGAATGGATAAAGATGTGTGTGTGTGTGTGTGTGTGTGTGTGTGTGTGTGTGTATTATTTATATATATATATATATATATAAAAATAATACACACACACACACACACACACAATAGAATACTGCTCAGCCATAAAAAGAATGAAATAATGCCATTTTCAGTAACATGGATGGACCTAGAGATTATCATACTAAGTGAAGTAAGTCAGAAACAGAAAGGCAAATATGATATCACTTATATGTGGAATCTAAAATATATGACAAATGAAAATATCTACAAAACAGAAACAGATTCACATAGAGAACAAACCTGTGGTTGCCAAGGAGGGGGTGGAGGTGGGGGAGGGAAGAATTGGGAGTTTGGGATTAGCAGATGCAAACTCATATATATATATATGATGGATAAACAACAAGGTCCTACTGTATAGCACAGTGAACTATATTCAATATCCTGTGATAAAACATAATGGAAAAGAATATGAAAAAGAATATATATATGTATAACTGAATCACCTTTCTGTACAGCAGAAATTAACACATTATAAATCAACTACACTTCAATAAAATATATATATGAAAAAAGAAATTGCCAAGGTAGCCATATCCCCTCAACATTTCATTTAAAAAATTTTCAGGGCTCCCCTGGTGGCACAGTGGTTGAGAGTCCGCCTGCCGATGCAGGGGACGTGGGTTCGTGCCCCGGTCCGGGAAGATCCCACATGCCGCAGAGGGGCTGGGCCCGTGAGCCATGGCTGCTGAGCCTGTGCATCCGGAGCCTGTGCTCCGCAACAGGAGAGGCCACAACAGTGAGAGGCCCGTGTACCACAAAAAAAAAAAAAAAAAAAAAAAAAAAAATTTCAAACCAACAGAAGAACTGCAAGAGTAGTAAAATGAATACCTCATCTTTACCTAGATTTCCCAATTTTGGCACATTTCCTTTATTTCTGTGTTTTGCGGGTGTGTATAACTATTAGCATTATTTGCTGAATTATTTGAGAGGAAGTTGCAGATACCATGACCCATCTTAACAATTTAATCTCATTTTTAATAAGCAGCGTGAGAAGCAGGGGCAATGGGAACATAGAGCTGTAAACAAATTCTTTAACTTACTTGATTTAATATTAATAATCTGCTTCCAGGCTTGAAAAAATAGTGACAGTAATATATAGTTTGAGAAAAAAACCAACATCTCTTTGTCTTTATAAGTTGATAAACTCTAGTACCTTAGACCCTCACTCAGAAATAATGAGAAAAGACTGTTTACGAAAACAGTTTTATTCTATCCTGTTTCCCAGACTCATCCCAAACACCAGAACATTTAAAACCAAAATGCTTCCTGGACTCATCTCAAGCCATATAATTTCTAAAACACAGAACATTTTGAAAAACATCAGATTTCACAAATTTGTAAAATTCTGATAATTTCAAAAAAGACTTAAGGAGATTTAAATATATACAATATAACTATCTATCTCTCTCACTAGAAAATTAGATCCTCAAGGGCAGGATCTAGTTTTTTCTGTTTTGATCAATACAGTATCCTCAATACCTTGAATAATGCCTAGCATATAGTATGAACTCAATAATAAGTATTTATTGAATTAGAGATTTTTTTAAAGTTAGAATATGGGAAAAAGGAAAGTGAGACTAGGCATAGCAAGATAAAATCAGAAATCGGTTTACTATGTAATAAAATATAATCTGTCAGGACCTTTACGTTTTCTAGAGACGGCCATAAATTTAGCCCTGAGTTTTCTAGGAACCATCCCTAAAAAGGAAAAATGAATAAAAACAAACCAATTGATTGGAAGAAGCACAACCATTCTTAGTACTTGTATTTTGTTATATACAATAATCTCATTATATTTTTATTTGTAAAGTGCAGTCTACCTTTAATATCTATCTTAAAAGAAAGTATAGAATAATACAGTGTAGGAAACTGCACTAGGCAAGTTTCTAGGACACGTTAGCACTGATCTCAACTCTGCCTCTTAAGTATGTAACCTTGAGTAAATCATTTCACTTGGATTTCAGTTTCAGTGTGCAGCAAACAGACCATAAAAAATGTGTAGGGTATCTTCCACTTTTAACATTCTACGGCCTAAAAGGGAAAGTACCCCTCTTACACACATTAGCAACATGCTTCCATTTTGAAGAGTCTTTGGTACAAAAGAGAGATTCTCATGGCTTTTAATAAAACATACAAATACATATGATTGGTTTAGAAGTTTGCATAACTTGGTCAACTCAAAGTAGCCTTTCCAGTTCAGGTTATGTCACCCTTAGTCTAATATCTGACAAGATAATCTGAACCTTTACCCATTTGGAAGAAAATTCATGTAACCCTTAATTAACTTCCATAATCCCTCCTTTGCCTTAGATATAGACATCATTTAGTCATTAATAGGTTTTCTTTTTTACAAATTCATTTTGGAAAAAAGAGTTTTACATTTGTAAAACTGCATCTCCTCTTCCTTTTCTCAGAGTTATAATCTTAAATCATGCTTCCTTAGCTCTCACTAGGACTACTTTAATGACTTCATTTCTTTCCTTCTTTGATTTACTAAATTTTAAACTCTTTTCTCTTTAATCTACTTTAAATGCTACTGCTTAATTACATCCACGCATTCAGATTACTATGCTTTTGTTTCTTTTTTTTTTGATATATTATTTTTATTTTTGGCTGTGTTGGGTCTTCATTGCTGCACGCAGACTTTCTCTAGTTGTAGCGAGCAGGGGCTACTCTTCGTTGTGGTGCATAGGCTTCTCATTGTGGTGGCTTCTCTTGTTGCACAGCATGGGCTCTAGGCGCACTGGCTTCAGTAGGTGCAGCACATGGGCTCAGTAGTTGCAGCACGTGGGCCCTAGAGCATGTGGGCTCAGTAGTTCCGGCGCGTGGGCTCTAGAGCACAGGCTCAGTAGTTTGGCACACGGGCTTAGTTGCTCCGTGGCACATGGGATCTTCCTGGACCAGGGATCGAACCCGTGTCTCCTGCATTGGCAGGCGGATTCTTAAGCACTGCGCCATCAGGGAAGTTCCCCATATTACTATCCTTTTCAAATATGTTAAATTACCTTTTCTTGTTCAAATAAAATTTTTCTTGCCTTCTCACATTCAAGGCTCTTTGCCATTTCTACACTTTCTCAGGAACAGATTTTTCTCTCAGTGTTGTATGAACTTGGGTAATCAACTTATGTCACATTGTTTTAATCCATAAAATGGGCATAATGCCACTTATCCTACATGAAAGGTTGCTGTGAGCAAAGAAAAAGAATGGGGAAGTGTTTTGAAGTATCTAAAACTCTATTACTGGGCAGGCCATACAAATGATAATTTGATTTCTGCTTCATTATCCCTCACAGCTGTTATTGGCATTCTCCATAGACTGGCACCAAGAATGGCTACTCTTTCAAATAATTACTTGACATGACTATTTTCAACTTAAAAATGTTTAACAAGGACTATTTCAACCAATAATATCAAAAGCAGATTTATTTTTATTGCAACTTAATACAACCAAAATGTTTTCAATAAAGGAAACTGAAATTAGTAATTTTGAAATTTATAGTTAAAATAATATTGGCGGCCTTAATCACTGATAAATACACACTTTACCTTTCTTCCAATCTGTACTCCTGGGGTGTCTGCTTCCACAATAAATCCAGTAAAGGCTTTACTAGCAGGAGCCTTAGGATCCAGATCAGAACGAGCCAATAAAAAATACCTAATACACATATACATACATGATGATAGATAATGTTATCAGCAGATAACGTATGGTGACTCCCATCTCAGTTAATCCTCCCAACAATCCCAATTATTATTACCCCCATTTTATAGATGAAGAAATGAAGAATCAGACAGGTTTAAAAGCTCACCCAGGTCACATACTTACAACATGACAGAGCTAGTATTTCACCCCACATTTACTTCTTAAGTAATATGGTATCTAACTTTTTTGTAGTTTGATTGACAAGTAAAAATTCCTTGTATCGTGGGCCTCCCTGGTGGCGCAGTGGTTGAGAGTCCGCCTGCCGATGCAGGGGATACGGGTTCGTGCCCCGGTACGGGAGGATCCCACATGCCGTGGAGCGGCTGGGCCCGTGAGCCATGGGCGCTGAGCTTGCGCGTCCGACAACGAGAAAGGCCACGACAGTGAGAGGCCCACATATCGCAAAAAAAAAAAAAAAAAAATTCCTTGTATCAAGATGACATAAAATAAAGTATGTGTGTGTTGGAACTGTCACTTTTTCTTTCCCAAAACTAGTTTAAGTATTTAAGGGACAAGTTATCTGGAAAAGGAGGGTAAATGGGGCTGCCTGTGAAAAGAAATGAGATAGTGACCCCATGTTCTGACTACTGTCCTCTTCATGCAGCAAAATCAGAGTTTGTGTTACAGCTGAATTATTATGAATATCTCCTGGGTTTTCTCTTCAGAAGAATTCTTCCCAGGAAGATTTAAAAATAAAACATGAGGAAAAAAGGCAAAACATCCAAATATCCATGTAACCCATGTTCTAAATAGCCTGGTATAGGAGAATTTTTTTTTTAATTTCTTAAACAACTAATTTATTTTCTATGCTTAAAACAGAATCCGTCTGCCGATGCAGGGGACACGGGTTTGTGCCCCGGTCCGGGAAGATCCCACATGCCGCGGAGCGGCTGGGCCTGTGAGCCATGGCGGCTGGGCCTGTGCGTCTGGAGCCTATGCTCCGCAACGGGAGAGGCCACAACAGTGAGAGGCCCGCGTACCAAAAAAAAAAAAAAACAAAACTAATAAACTATCATCTACTCTACAGTTTCACTTAATAGTTTAAAAAATAGTAAAAATTGTTTTCTAGTTTCATATATTACCTAATTTGTCTTACTACATGATGCGCTGTACTTAATCAATTCTTAAAATGGTGAAAGCTTCTACTTGCATTGTTGGATTTCCCTCAACTTGTTACATTTTAATCATTTCTTCACTTTTTTATTACTTGTGATATTATGATAACTTACTTAAAGATAATGATATAGCGCTCCATAATACTGGACACTCATAAAGTGATTGACATATTTAAAACAAACAGTAAACTCACTCTCAGGAATAATGCTTTTCTTGCCAAAAAACAGCACTGAAGAGCATACATATATAATCAGAAATTTTGCAGACAAGGAAAGATAGCCCATTTTTAGTTCATTATACCAATCACCAGAAGGTCCTTCTTCTATAAGTTTCTATTTATATACTTGTAGTGATGAGTAAATACATTTTTCCCATGACCACTTAACACACACTAGATAGAACTGTTGTTGAAATTCTTGTCTTTATGTTGAGCTATACTCTACATTTTTCTCACTTTCACACATTTATTCTAAACTGACTTTTGAAGCAAACATACAAGCCTACTCTTCCATGTATGAGACATTATTTTAAAATTTTTAAAATTCTTCCTACACAACCAAATCTAATTCCTTTACTCTTCTTAGGACATGTTTTCTGTGCTCACCCTAATGAAGGACATTTACTTGCTTCTGAATTTATTTCATTTTGTCAATGCATGTCTTAAAAAGTGTTGCCCAGAAATGTTACCATTTTTTTCCTGCTTGTTTGATGCTATACTTCTATTACTTCAGCAAGAAATTACATTCGCTTCTTAAAGGCAGATACATCACACTCTTGATTCCTATAGAACCTTTCTTCATCTTTTTTCCACAAATAATGCTATCAAATATGTTTTCTTTCAACATTTTATATTAATACAAGGGATTTTACGATCCTTTGTTGAACTTCATGTCACTATTTTTGGACCTATATATTTGGACCTTTTAGATTTTATTAAAGTAAAATTCTGTCCTCTCTAAACTTATTGCTCAGAAGCAGAGAAATGTGCTATACCAATGGCTTTCCTTTTTCCTCAGAATCTTAGGAGAATGGTTTCAAGGAGGTCCTGGTATGGGCTAGGGAGAGTGGGGGTAGTAAGCCAAGTAGAGGGAACTCTAGCTTTCCTAATCAGATTCAACCAGAGCAGGTGTTTTTGTTTTATTTTATTTTACAAATTAAACTTCTGATACAATTTGAAGAAATAGTTCAGGACTCAAGAATAGTTTGTGAAAATCACTGAACTATTTATAATCCTTTATGGACCCTCCAGTTCCATGAATAAAACTTGTCTTAATTGTGGTAGTTTAATAATAAAGGAAGGAGAGAGGGGGAGATTCTGATTATAAAGCATTTAAGAATCAATATAGAGAGGTTTTAAACAACATACCAATTAGCTTTTCCTCCATTGGTTATCCACATCTTCTGACCATTAATAACATACTCATCTCCTTTTTTTTCTGCTTTGGTCTTTATAGCAGCTACATCAGAGCCTGCTCCAGGTTCTGTTACACAGTAGGCCTTGAATATATGGAAACAAGAGAAAATAATTATATGTTAATTATTAAATTATGAACATTTAGAACCAGGAGGGTATTTTATTTTTTAAGTCAGTATTTTAAATATTTTAAAATACTTAACAATAAAATGTTCTTACAGAATCAAACTACTCAAATGTAAAAACATTTAATATGTAATTTAAAACTAGATGTAGGATATCAATAAACCATATCAAAAATTACAATGTTAGGTATCTTCAACCAAGTTAAATAAATTTCACACAAACTCATTCATCCAAACATTTATTGAGTAGTATCTACCATTTACCAGGTTATGAAGGAGGATATGGAAAAGCCAGAGATGAAAGACATCCTGTCTTCAAGATTTTTACAATGTAGCAGTGGAGATGAATATTATATTGTAATTATATATCTAAGTATTAAAGTCACACACAAGGGGCTTAAGAAACTATCTTAGCTTTAGGGTGTCAGAGAGCTTCCCAGAGGTGATGCTTAAATTAAGTCTCAAAAAGGAAAAGGAATTTTTAGGGGGTAAGGAAAAGGGGGAATGTGTATTCCAGGAAGAAGTAATACATATGCAATGATACCGAGATAAGAAGCAGGGTTACTCAGTGTTTGTGATACAAAAGTACCAGATTCTATAACATCTATACTCTGTGCATGTAAGGGAATGGTAGAAATTAGTCTGGAAAGAAAAGAAGGGAACAGATGACAAAGAACACTTTATATTACACTAAGAAGTTAAAATTTTATCTGGTGGAAAAAAGGGTGCCCCTTAAGGCTCTTCAACAGATGTGTGACAAGATGTAAGCAGAATGGATAAAGGGAGTGGTGGAAGGCAAGCAATGGGTAGCTGAAGTTCATTCAAGTTTACTGAGTGACAGGTACTGGGAATACAAGGCCTAAAGACACAAGTTCCTTACCCTTAAGGTACTTATAGTCCAAAGAGAGAAACCTTAACAGTTAATTTTAATTCAAAGTAGTAAGGGTACATAGGGACATTAGAAATGACTACTTAGACCTGTAGGGGGTGGGAGGTATGAGTGACAAGGAAGATGAAAAGAAGAATAATAAGTAATACTTGTTGAAGGAGATAAGTCTTGAAGGACAAATAAGTGAGGCAAGCAGATCTAGGCATGGAAGAATGAAACAGCAGTTGTACAAGGCAAAGTACTAGCAGTTCAGTACTGGAATGTGAAGTATGAAACTGAAAGCCATGAAAACAGGCTAAAAAGGCAGGCAGGGACCTGGTCCTGGAGGTTGAGGTGTATGCCATGCTAAGGAGAGCAGATTTTTATGCATTCAACAAAAGTTTATCAAACACTTGCTATTGTGCCACAGAACCTGGGCTTCAGGGAAATCCAGAGCAGCCTAGTGTGCAAAAGTGAGGAATATACATGCATTTTTCTGAGGATGTCAGATTCTAAAACAGGTTCACAAACTAAAAAAATATATTAGATACCACTGCTATTGATGAAATGGAAACACAATGTTTTTGTAAATGCAGGAAAGTGACAGATTGACATTTTAGATAGTTTATTATTACAGAAGTATAAAGGACAGATTTAAGGGGAGATAATAATAATAACTTTTTACTATCTTCCAGGTGCTGTTCTAAGTACTTGACTCATTTAAACCTCACAATAATCCTTATGACACAAGTACTAGGTATCTACATTTTATAAATAAGGAAACTGAGACAGTGAGGTTAAGTAATTTTCCCAAGTTCACAGATCTAGTAAGTGGCATAAATACCTACATAAGACTGGAGTTAGGGACACAAATTATGCAAGAAAGCAAGCTTAAACTAAGAAGCAAGAAAAGGCAAGAAGATAAGACGAAGTTTAGAATTGTGGTGTGAAATCCACAGGACACAATGACTGAATAGGATGTTGGGGAGCTAAAGAGGATGTTATGATGACTCAATTTTTTAGTTTAGGAAGCTTCCAATTAGGGATAATCTCTAAGAGAAGCAGTACTATAGAGTGGGAAGAAAATAATTTGGTTTGGGACACACTTCGCTTAAGATATTTGAGTCTAGGGCTTCCCTGGTGGCGCAGTGGTTGAGAATCTGCCTGCCAATGCAGGGGACATGGATTCGAGCCCTGGTCTGGGAAGATCCCACATGCTGTGGAGCAACTAGGGCCGTGAGCCACAACTACTGAGCCTGCGCGTCTAGAGCTTGTGCTCCGCAACAAGAGGCTGCAACAGTGAGAGACCCGCGCACCGCGATGAAGAGTGGCCCCCACTCACCGCAACTAGAGGGAAGCCCTCGCATAGAAACGGAGACCCAACACAGCCAAAAATAAATAAATAAAATAAATAAATAAATAAAAATACAATTTGAAAAAAAAAGATATTTGAGTCTAGCTAGGAAGAAATGTCTAATAGATAAGTTCATATAGGAGGGTAAAGGTCTGGGGAGAGACAAGGGCTGGAACTGGAGACTTAATAGACTACTCAGTGAATATACCAAAACTTAACACGAGACAGGGAGACTGATTTGACAATTTAAGTCAAGAGTAAGCTTTAGGGCTTCCCTGGTGGCGCAGTGGTTGAGAGTCCGCCTGCTGATGCAGGGGACACAGGTTCGTGGCCCGGTCTGGGAAGATCCCACATGCCGCGGAGCGGCTGGGCCCGTGAGCCATGGCCGCTGAGCCTGCGCGTCCGGAGCCTGTGCTCCGCAACGGGAGAGGCCACAGCAGTGAGAGGCCCGTGTACCACAAAAATGAGAGTAAGCTTTATGTAAATCAACAGTGTTAATGCTATAAGCTATATTTACAAAAGAATAGTATCTACCTCTTCCTATCTTTATGCTCTTTACACAAATCTTGGATGACACCTTTGGTCCAGAAGGCCTTAATTAAGAAGAAAATACAGATTTATGGGAAAGAGACCTGGAAAATCTCAGAGACACATCTTTATTGCAAGCCTCTGGATCTGTGAGCAGGCCCTCAACTCAGAACAGGGCCCAGAAGGATCAGCTCTGGACTTGCTCCAACTCGAGGCTTTCAGTAACTCCCTTCTCTTCAAGCTCCCCACTCAGCCCAACATTTTAATCTTTCAGTCTTTCTCCCTCCTTCATCGTCCTCTGTTTATTCACCTTTTCCATTCCCTTGTCTCATTTTCTCATTCTTTCTGATTGCCCTGCTCTCTCATACTCACACCCCCTCGCAGATCATCTTTCTGTTGGAGACTATACTGATGGCCTATTTCCAAGAGCAGCAGGTTTGAATCAGCTCCAGTTTAAAATGAAGGTGGGGGCTGGGGGCAAGGCCAGGAGGGGATATTAAAAAAAAAAAAAAGTATCTAACATTAGAGTGATGGAACCATGCTACTCTGTACTCATCAGACCATACTAGAGTACTATATTTAGCTCTATAATAATATTTTTGAGTCAGTGATTACTAAGAAGGCGGTGGGACTTTACTGTGTTGTATGAAGAAAAGATGAAAAAACTGGGGCTAATTTGCTTAGAAAAAAGTAAGATCCACATGACAGCCATATTAAAATACCTGAAGGGCTATACAGCCAAGGGAGAAGATTTGTATTGATAGGAGAAAACTAGTGTGAAATTATTCAAACTTATTGAACACCTATTATGGTATCAGGTGGTGAAGTTATAAAAGGAAAAGACACAGTCCTTTCCCTCAGGAGCATGCAATCTAGAAGAGCTTTCTAACAGTCAGGGACACTCCCAAATGGAGCTGCTTCAGGAAGCTGAGACTCCTAGACATGAAAACATGAGCTAGATGGCCTTTTCACAGGTGTGCTATAGAGGAGATTCAGGTGTCATGTAGGTTAACTGCATTACTCTTCTACCTAGATGTTCAAAGATGTTTTCAGCATCACAACAAAAAAAGTATTATACAAATGAACTGTCCAGAAAAGATAACTCTTTAAAGTACCAAAATTTTATTTTAAGTAACTTTGGGAATTTCTTTTCCTCTGAAATATGCTATTAGACATTCCTCTTATTTGATTGTTTCCTAGTAAGTAAAATTAATTTTATAATGCTCTTTCAGCAGAAGCCATTTTTGTTTCCAGTGCAACTTGTTCTCTTAAGTCAAGCAAATTAGTAACATTCTTTTATGCATAATTATTTATGAAGAATTTATTATTTACTTAATTTGCATAATTCTATGAATTCTGTAATTCTATGAATAATACATTTTGGGTAAGGATCTAAGGGTCTACCAGATTGTTAACCTATGAGCAGGAACCCAGTTTTGGTGGGTTTTTAATTTATTAATTTATTTTTTTGTAGGGGGGGGGCTGTGTTGGGTCTTCGTCGCTATGCACGGGATTTCTCCAGTTGCGGCGAGCGGGGGCTACTCTTTGTTGCAGTGTGCAGGCTTCTCATTGCAGTGGCTTCTCTTTCTTGTGGAGCACAGGCCCTAGGCACATGGGCTGCAGTAGTTGTGGCATGCGGGCGCAGTAGTTGTGGCTCACCGGCTCTAGAGCGCAGGCTCAGTAGTTGTGGCACACAGGCTTAGGCTGCTCCGCGGCATGTGGGATCTTCCCGGACCAGGGCTCGAACCCGTGTCCCCTGCATTGGCAGGCAGATTCTTAACCACTGTGCTACCAGGGAAGTCCCAAGAGCCCAGTTTTATTCACTGTTTTATTCCAAGTCCACCTGGTACACAGTATTCAAATATTTAAAAGAATGAGTAGAACACTATACTGTTCTTTATTAGTGATGATACCACCACCTTATCTTTGTATAGTTTACTAAACAATTTTGAATTCATTCTCTACTAATTTTTTCTTTTTTGCCTTACACTCTAAAGTGACTGGAGATAGTTCATATAACGCATGCTTTTTAAAAAATCAGGAATGAAGTGAAAATAAAGACAAACTGGAAAGAATAATATACTACAACACATGCTTTGAGGTTCAAATAACTACTAATGGAGGACTATAAAACGGGCTCTGTGTTTCCTACTTACCAAAACAAAAAAAATACTATACTGTAGTTACAAGTGTAAACTGCCTATAAGCTGAAGTCTGGCATATAGCAGGGAATTCAGATATTGAGTAAATGAAGGGATGAATGAATGGCAGTTAAAGAAAAACAAACTGTCCCCTGGCCATTAGGTATGAAAGTAATTACTATAGTTTTGCAAAAGGGACACTATGTGAAGATATTCTTATAAAAACATAAGCATTTTGTTTTATCTTTACTATATCCTTTTTAGATGTTATACGACCAAAATAGGTGTGTATAACAATACAGAAGAAAATACAGAAGAGACTTTGAGGCTAAGTAACTATATAAGATCATATTGCTATTATATAGCTTGAAGCCAGGTCTTGGGACCCCAAGTTCAGTGTTCAGTTACATTTCAGCTACTTCTCAGTTCCACTGGAAATACATGGTTTTATGACAAGAGTTTTCTTGACCACTGTTATGCTTTTTCAGACACTTGTGAGTTCTTAGACCATGTCTGGACAAGTAAGTTTGCTGAATGTCTTGCCCATAACAAGCTTGTCCTAGTAGTCTAATACTTGTTTCCAGTTGTCTAATACTGCATATATTTTAGGTATATACTTTAAAAACTATATGCTTGGGGCTTCCCTGGTGGCGCAGTGCTTGAGAGTCCGCCTGCCGATGCAGGGGACGCGGGTTCGTGCCCCGGTTCGGGAGGATCCCACATGCCGCGGAGCGGCGGGGCCCGTGAGCCATGGCCGCCGAGCCTGCGCGTCCGGAGCCTGTGCTCTGCAAATGGGAGAGGCCACAACAGTGAGAGGCCCGCATAACGCAAGAAAAAAAAAAAAAAAAAAAAACTATATGCTATATTTTAGGTATATACTTTTTGAAAGATTTAATCCAATCTTTGAAAAAGAAATATGGTTTCTAACTTATTATTGATATTTTAATACTATATGTGTAATATATATGCAATACAATTAGTTTTGATTTTTAGAAAATGTTTTTACACTAAGTGGTATCAAAAAATAATTATAGTATCATCCTGATTTATTTCTGTACTCACTTTCCTCAGCAAGAGTATAACTGATCACATGATCTGGTAAGAGATTAAGTCTTACGAACATGCACTAACACTGTTAACTGTAAATTAAATCCAAAAACTCATCATCTTTTTCTGTATCAATTTTTACCATGACATTATTATTATTATTTTTTTTATTGGCTGCTTCAGGTCTTAGTTGTGGTATGTGAGGTCTTCGTTGAGGCATGCAGGATCTTTCTTTATGGCACACGGGCTTCTCTCTTGTTGTGGCATGCAGGTTTTCTTTTCTCTAGTTGTGGAGCACAGGCCTCAGGACGTCTGGGCTCTGTCGTTGAGGCACGTGGGTTCCAGAGCACATGGGCTCTGTAGTTTGCAGCACGCAGGCTCTCTAGTTGAGGCACACGAGCTCAGCAGTTATGTCACACGGGCTCAGTTGGCCTGCGGCACGTGGGATCTGAGTTCCCTGACCGGGGATCAAACCCACGTCCCCTGCATTGTAAGGTGGATTCTTTACCACTGGACCACCAGGGAAGTCCCCTACCATGACATTATTTTTTTTTTAATAAATTTATTTATTTATTTTTGGCTGCATTGGGTCTTCGTTGCTACGTGTGGGCTTTTCTCTAGTTGCATCGAGGAGGGGCTACTCTTCGTTGCAGTGCATGGGCTTCTCATCGCAGGGGCTTCTCTTGCTGCGGAGCACGGGCTCTAGGCACATGGGCTTCAGTAGTTGTGATGCACAAGCTCAGTAGTTGGTTCGTGGGCTCTAGAGTGCAGGTTCAATAGTTGTGGCACACGGGCTTAGCTGTACCGCAGCATGTGGAATCTTCCCGAACCAGGGCTCGAACCCATGTCCCCTGCATTGGCAGGCGGATTCCTAACCACTGTGCCACCAGGGAAGTCCGACATTATTTTTAAAAGAAAAATCTAAGGAATTTAAATATTCAACAATAGGGAATAGTGAAATAATCTATAGTACATCAATTAGATAGCATATTATGTAGTCATAAATATCACAGTATTTAAAAAGAAGTAGAGCATAAGAAAATGCTCGTTATGTTAAAAAGGATGTAAAACTGCATATATAATATGACCTTAATTGTGAAAAATACATCTATATGTATTAAAAAATCTAATAGAGTATACAATAAGACAGTTATAGCAGTTCATATCTGAGGGATTACAGATGTTTTTGTTCTTCTTCATACCTTTCTAAATCTTCTATACTATTTTTACAGTCTGAAAGTTTTTAAAATATTAATTCTAAAAAGTTTAAATAAAACACATTATATGTAGCATAATTTTATAAATATTATTGAGAGTTAACTGACTCTCAGTAGAAATTAATCAATATTTTTCATTAATATACCTATTGCCTATTTTCATTTTCACCCTTGGCTTCATATTTTGAGTACATCAATTGCACTAGATACATATTTGAATAATATTATACACTAGAAGGGGGAAATGCATAGTAAACCTTTATTAATTCAGAAGTTAGAATAATTTAGGGACTAGAGTGAATGTATTTTTACATATACTGAAGATATTAATAACAAAACTGCCAAAGAAATGTTTAAAATACTTGAACTACTTTTAAAGACTCTAATATTTTAGAAATACCTATTTATAAACAGTAAGATAATTACAAATATTCATATCAGTGTATAAGTTAGGTTCTCCAAAGCATCTCTATGCTACAATTTTTTAGCCTATTTCTAATATTATATACATTACAAGAAAAGAATCTGGGTGTTTCACACAATTCTTAGACAATATTGAGAATTAGCCTACTAAGTAAATCTCACCTGTTGAAACAAATTGACAACTAAGTAGGAAATACATATAAATGTCTTCATAAGTTTACCTGAAATTTAGATACCTGAAATAAATAAAAAACATTTATTTTCAAATACTACTTTCTACTCTTTCAGACCAGTTCTCACAGTTAGCTCAAAATGATAACAATTTACTATATTTTGGTATCACAATCACACCCTAGACTGAAATCTGTTTGACTAATAACCAAAAGAAAGAAAAATCCTATGTAAAGTCACTTTCAGAATAGAACTGCAGCATGCATGTGTGTAAAATGTATAAGAACATCTTTCATTAAAAAAAATCCAATTTAGGGACTTCCCTGGCAGTCCAGTGCTTAAGACTCTGCGCTTCTACTGCAAGGGGCACAGATTTGATCCCTGGTTGGGGAACTAAGATCCCGCATGCCTCACGGCACAGCCAAAATTAATTCCAATTTAAAAATTTGTTGAGGGCTTCCCTGGTGGCGCAGTGGTTGAGAGTCCGCCTGCCAATGCAGGGGACACGGGTTCGTGCCCCGGTCCGGGAAGATCCCACATGCTGCGGAGCGGCTGGGCCCGTGAGCCATGGCCGCTGAGCCTGCGCGTCCGGACCCTGTGCTCCACAACGGGAGAGGCCACAACAGTGAGAGGCCAGCATACCGCAAAAAAAAAAAAAAAAAAAAAATCGGTTGAGTAGTTCTCAGAAAATTAAATAAAATCTATAAATATCCTCCTGAAGTCACTCAGTGATTCAACAAACAAACTGTTATCTTTTCAGTCATATTAATTTCTTATTAGTTCAAAAAACTACTAGTTCAAACACCTACTGTCATGTATTCCATCTGAACTTCCTGACACAACCGCTCAGTTCTAGAGCTCTGGAGTGCTCCATTAAGTAGCTATTACTCTCCTGGAAATAAGCTAGATGATTGTTATGATACTTTTCTGGCATCCCAGAAACATTATAAGTAGGTATCTTTCTTCTGGAAATAAGCAAGAGGATTATTTTATGACACTTTCTGGCATCCCAGAAACATCATTGTACCTAAATATGTTGCTTTTCCCTTAATGTGCTGTAGCCCAGTGTATACATACAGACTGAAAAGGAAAAAGAGCACACTTATTCACTTCTTTAAATGTGAAATAAAGCAGCAGCTACACATACTCACACACATCATTGGCTCCTCAGTCAGTCTCCCCAAATATTTCTTTTGTTGTTGATCATTTCCAGCAATAATAACAGGCATTTGCTATCAACCAAAGAAAAGTGATATTAAAAAAGCAAGATATTTTAAAATTAGGTATGTAAATTGAAATACTTAATTCGAAACATGAGAACTATTTTCCCCCAAGGGTAAGTCCAAAGAATTGGCCTTTATTCTACCCCTAAGTTCGAGAGCTAAAACCACAAGGATATAAATCTATTAATCCAAGTATTTTCATAAAACAAAGTTATATAGGACTTGTTGGTAATATATAAAAATCTACTGTAATAAGATGCACAAGTAGAGAATTAAATTTACGGACTTCCCTGGTGGCACAGTGGTTAAGAATCCGCCTGCCAATGCAGGGGACACGGGTTCGAGCCCTGGTCCGGGAAGATTCCACATGCCACGGAGCAACTAAGCCCTTGTGCCACAACTACCGACCCTGCGCTATAGAGCTCACGAGTCACAACTACTGAGCCCGTGCACCACAACTACTGAAGCCCACGCGCCTAGAGCCCGTGCTCCGCAACAAGAGAAGCCACGCAATGAGAAGCCCGTGCACTGCAATGAAGAGCAGCCCCCACTCGCCCCAACTAGAGAAAGCCTGCACGCAGCAACCAAGACCCAGTGCAGCCAAAAATAAATAAACAAACAAAAAAAGAATTAAATTTACAATAAATGACATGGTATATATGATCAGGTGTCCTAAGAATTACTCACTAAATTTCAGCATTGCCAGCAGTGGCAAGCCATCCCAACCCTTCTCCTGAATGCCCTTAACCTAAGAATTGCCACTGAAGCCACAGCCAAAGTGTACAGTTTCCCACAGAGACAGCCAGGACTCCAAGTACTAAATACAACAGCCAAAATGATCAACTCATGGAAAAGAACTCCAGGCTTCACTGCAGAATCTTGTGTTCCTTTTTAAAGAAAACTGTGTTCCACCAGCTAACCTAACTTAGCAGTACTGTTTCATTAACAACAGCTCAGTTAAGCCAATTCATTTTCTAGGTAACTTACCCCCAGAGAATTTCCTTCAATAGCAGTCTGAACCCCTGTACATCCATAAGCCATTTCTTCAGTAATTAGACAGCTATCAAAAGTTCCAAGTCCAAGACCTCCTACAGTATCAAAATGTTTTAAGAGCCCATTATAATATATAGCACATCTCAATAGAAATAAGGGTGAACTATTTAAATTACTTCCAATATACCCTAATTGATTTTAACAGCAAATTTGCAAATACATTATCTATAACACTAGAAACTAAAAGTTTTCTGGCTAGTACAGTAACAAAGTATACTTCTCTAAAATAAGTTTTAAAATTTCAAAAAATTCTCTTACTATTTGTAATCTGGACCTGTCTTCCTGTTTCAGCTTGATTTTGTAAAAACTTGATTCAACTCTGCTAAAATTTTAACCTTTTGACTGACGAAAGGAGTGAAAGGAAAGTCTCAATAAAATGTAAAATCAAAGGTAGAATTAAAATGCAACAAATCAACTAACTGTAGAGATAGAAGTTACCAAGGATTAGGATCAAGTTAACATCGGAACCAGTTATAAAGAAGGAAGAATGCCTCTAAGTGTTGAGTACAAGGCTTCTAAAAGTTGACAAATACTGAGGTCTGAATAGGGGCACAAAGGTAGAAAGCCATTTAATGGCAACAAATATCTGAAAGAATGACTGAATAGAATTTCAAAATTCTTCTTGTACATAGGCATTCTAGAATTAAAAATGTAAAGAAAGCTTACCACAACTTTCTGGAATGTGTGTATTCAATAAACCAAGTTCCCAGGCTCTTTTAATTAGTGGGACAGGGTACTGAAAGAAAAAAATAATAATAAAGATAAAAGCCAGTTATATTTAAAATCTATTTATATTTAAAATCTTGTAAAATATGTCAAAGACTTTTCTCTCCTTAAAATGCATAAACCTACCTCGCCAGTCTTATCATATTCTGCAGCAACTGGGATTATTTCCTCCCTGGCAAATTTACGAGCAGTAGCTTGAAATTCTTTCTGCTGTTCAGTGAACACTAAGGGAAAGTTATTTAGAAAACATTAATATAGGACAATGAGTTGAGGGAAATGAAGTATGTGGAAATTTATATTTATAATGGAGACTTTAAACCTTGAGAACAAGAAAGTCAGACTACAATGTGCCTTCAGACTAATCAAGATTTCACTGTGCTATATGAATAAATCTATATCAATACTCATGCCAAAAAAGTAGGTAAGATTTCTAGCTTTTACAAATGAGTAACACAGATATAAACTTGAGTTTTCCTCTTCCAAGTGTTAAGGTAAAAACAATTTTTCTTACTTATTATTAGTTCCAAAGCAGACTCATCAAACTTTGACTAACACTGAAATAAAACTAATACATATGACAATGCCCTGATCTCAAGAATCAATCTAATTAGGGAGATAAGCTATGACCAGTGACCATAAACCAATAAAACTTGTTCCAAAATATCATATAATACTAATATCATAATTTCAATTTTACTCCTCCTTTAAACTCAGATAAGTTAAGTTTATAAATTAGCACAAAGCAACTGGCAAAAGTGGTGGGAAAGCTTCTCAAATTAATGAAGTGAATAGGGTGACTGGACCGAGGACAGAAGCCAATTACCACCATACTTTTAAAAATCCATACTATCAAAGGATAGGTAAAATTTTTAAAAGATATAGGGTATTTCAGGTAAGAAGAATGAAAAAAAAGGCAGAAAGGCAATAATGAGCAAGAATGTTTAGGAGTACAGTAATCATTTCTATAGGGATGTATGAAATAAAATGTAAAAGACATTAGAAATTCGGTGTTGAATCTCTAATTGTATAAATAAGGAAACAAAAGCCCAGACTAAGGAAACGATAGCCCCAGAGTCTTACAATGAATTAGCAATCAAAGTATACTTAGCGTTTCAGTCTAGTGTTCTCTACATCACAACTTTAATTCTAAAATTGGGGCCAATTCGTATCAAAATTGTGAGTGGGTAAAGGGGAGGGAAGGCAAGGATTTATTATGTATTATTTGAGAACCTACTTTGACCCAGTTACTATGTGCTAGGACTTCACATATGTCATATAATTTAATCTTCAAATAAATCCTCTGTTGTAGATATTATCCCCATTTTATAGCTAAACAACCAGGTACAACTGGTCATAGGTGTTATCCCTATTCCTTTTTCTGAGCTCCACAATCTCCCTCCTAAACACTTGTATCTATCTCATCTTCTGTCAGTCAGCGAACCACCATAGATTTCTCCTGCTAGTCTCTTACTATTGAGTATGAATCTGTACATGACAAACTGAAACTAAAGAGCAACCATACCAAACCTATGCTAACATCTCAATAAGTAAATAAGATCCAGTGTCCCAAACTGCTATCCTCATGCTGTTTCCAAATTTTCACTTAATTCGGTTAAAAAAAAAAACTTTATAAAGATGCTAACAATCTTAAAAAATAAAATAAAACCCAAACATGATAACCCTAGGGAGTTTTGAGTTTGCTATTTCTACCTGGGTGTGAGTTAATTATCTCAGCTGCCTTTTAACTATTTTCTGAGACCAAGTGAACTGAGAAAATGGGTTTTTAGCTAGAGGAAAGGTAATAATTTTGAAGCAAGAAGCACTTTAGGGGGCAAAGGATGCTGAAGAAAGGGATTATTTTTCAAATTTTTTGCCTGGGTGGGGCTCTTCATTTTAGAGAGTAAAGGGAAGCAAAATCTTATTCCTTTTCCCTCTGACACCACATGGCTCCCTGATCCCAAAACTGAGAACCACATGTACTAGCACCAAACTGCAGTTCAGATATATGGACAAACCAGGCTCTGGCTTATTAGCAGGCACCTAGCACTTTGTAACTAATACGTGTTTAAGAAGAATTTGTTGCATTCATTTCTAAGTTGAAGACTAGTCATATGTAGCAGTGAATTTGTTATTTATTTGGGGATATATACTTCAGAAAACTGGCAGAAATATATATGCATGCTGCTAATACAGATTTATGTATAGAGTATTATGATGGAGAAGAAAACAAGATCAGGAAGAATGGGTATGACTAACTGTAAACAACCTGTGGATGGTGATTGGTTCTATTCACTTACAGACATTACTAAGTTTGTTTACAAACATGTTCCAGATACATACATATAAAAAGCTGCATACATACAACAAACAAAAGTTTAAAATCAAAACACAAAACAAAACATATACCAAAACTAAATCCTGATCCAGGTTCACGGTGTTGGACAGCTTTCGTATGTTGTGATCTCCAGTCAAAGTGAGAAAGACTTCTCAGTACCTACAAAGAACAATTTTATTACAATAAATTTGATAAATTAAACATGAGTCAAATAGAATACTGACAACACAAGTGAGTAGAACAGCTTCTTTGACTATATTCAAGAAAACAGTTTAAGTCATTACTTAAATGCCCTCAACCATAATTTGACTTCTGTATTAAGCCAATTATCAGATATTTGAACACGTATCATAAAGGAAACTCTTTTTTTAAAAAATGCAACGTGGAGAGATTGGTTCAAGATGGCGGAGTAGAAGGATGTGCGCTTACTCCCTCTTGTGAGAGCACGAGAATCACAACTGCTGAACAAGCATCGACAGGAAGACACTGGAACTCACCAAAAAAGATACCCCACTACCAAAGACAAAGGAGAAGCAGCAATATGATGGGAGGAGGGGCGCAAGCACAATAAAATCAAATCCCATAACCACTGGGTGGGTGACTCACAAACTGGAGAACAATTATACCACAGAAGTCCACCCACTGGAGTGAAGGTTTTGAGCCCCACGTCAGGCTTCTCAACCTGGGGGTCCAGCAACAAGAGGAGAAATTCCCAGAGAATCAGACTTTGAAGGCTAGTGGGATTTGATTGCAGGATTTCAACAGGACTGGGTGAAACAGAGACCCCACTCTTGGAGGGCACAAAGTAGTGTGCACATCAGGACCCGGTGAAGGAGCAGTGACCCTGTAGCAGACTGAACCAGACCTACCTGCTAGTGTTGGAGGGTCTCCCGCAGAGGTGGGGGATGGCTGTGGCTCACCACGGGGACAAGGACACTGGCGGCAGGTTCTGGGAAGTACATCTTGGTGTGAGCCCTCCTGGAGTTGTCATTAGCCCCACCAAAGAGCCAGGTAGGTGCAAGTGCTGAGTCACCTCAGGCCAAACACCCAACACGGAGGGAACTCAGCCACACCCATCAGCAGACAAGTGGATTAAAGTTTTACTGAGCTCTGCCCACCAGAGCAACAGCCAGCTCTACCCACCACCAGTCCCTCCCATCAGAAAGCTGGCACAAGCCTCTTAGATAGCCTCATCCATCAGAGGGCAGACAGCAAAAGCAAGAAAAACTACAATTCTGTAGCCTGTGGAACAAAAACCACATTCACAGAAAGACAGACAAAATGAAAAGGCAGAAGACTATGTACCAGATGAAGGAACAAGACAAAACCCCAGAAAAACAACTAAATGAAGTGGAGATAGGCAACCTTCCAGAAAAAGAATTCAGAATAATGATAGTGAAGATGATCTAGGACCTTGGAAAAAGAATGGCAGCAAAGATCAAGAAGATGCAAGAAATGTTTAACAAACACCTAGAAGAACTAAAGAACAAACAAACAGAGATGAACAATACAATGACTGAAATGAAAACTACACTAGAAGGAATCAATAGCAGAATAACTGAGGCAGAAGAATGGATAAGTGACATGAAAGACAGAATGGTGGAATTCACTGCAGCAGAAAGAATTTTAAAAAAGAATGAAAAGAAATGAAGACAGCCTTAGAGACCTCTGGGACAACATTAAACACAACAACATTCACATTATAGGGGTCCCAGAAGGAGAAGAGACAGAGAAAGGACCCGAGAAAATATGTGAAGAGATTATAGTTGAAAACTTCCCTAACATGGGAAAGGAAATAGCCACCCAAGTCCAGGAAGCCACCCAAGTCCAGGAAATAGCCACCCAAGTCCAGGAAGCACCCAAGTCCCAGGCCGGAGAAACACACCAAGACACATAGTAATCAAACTGACAAAAATTAAAGACAAAGAAAAACTATTAAAAGGAACAAGGGAAAAAGGACAAACAATATACAAGGGAACTCCCATAAGCTTAACAGCTGATTTCTTAGCATAAACTCTACAAGCCAAAAGGGAGTGGCATGATATATTTAAAGTGATGAAAGGGAAGTACCTATAACCAAGATTACTCTACCCAGCAAGGATCTCATTCAGATTCAACAGAGAAAACAAAAGCTTCAGACAAGCAAAAGCTAAGAGAATTCAGCAGCACCAAACCAGCTCTACAACAAATGCTAAAGGAACTTCTCTAAGTGGGAAACACACAAAAGAAAAGGTCCTACAAAAACAAACTCAAAACAATTAAGAAAATGGTGATAGGAACATACATTTCAATAATCACCTTAAATGTGAACGGATTTAATGCTCCAACCAAAAGACACAGGCTTGATGAATGGATACAAAAACAAGGCCCATGTATATGCTGTCTGCAAGAGACCCAGCTCAGAACTAGGGATGCATACAGACTGAAAGTGAGGGGATGGAAAAAGATATTCCATGCAAATGGAAATCAAAAGAAAGCTGGAGTAGTAACACTCATATCAGATAAAATAAGACTTTAAAATAAAGAATGTTACAAGAGACAAGGAAGGACACTACATAATGATCAAGGGGTCAATCCAAGAAGAAGATATAACCATTATAAATATATATGCACCCAACAGAGGAGCAACTCAACACATAAGGCAAATGCTAACAGCTATAAAAGAGAAAATCCAAAGTAACACAATAATAGTGGGGGACTTTAACACCTCACTTACACAATAGACAGATCATCCAGAAAATTAATAAGGAAACACAAGATTTAAAAGACACAATAGACCAGATAGACTTAATTGATATTTACAGGACCATCTGAAAACAGCAGATTACACTTTCTTCTCAAGTGCACATGGAACATGCTCCAGGACAGATCACATCTTGGGTCACAAATCAAGCCTCGGTAAATTTAAGAAAACTGAAATCATATCAAGCATCTTTTCCAACCACAACACTATGAGATTAGAAATAAATTACAGGGGAAAAAAAAAAAAGTAAAAAATACAAACACATGGAGGCTAAACAATACATTACTAAATAACCAAGAGATCACTGAAGAAATCAAATAGGAAATCAAAAAATACCTAGGGACAAATGACAATGAACACATGACGAACCAAAACCTATGGGATGCAGCAAAAGCAGTTCTAAGAGGGAAGTTTATAGCAATACAATCCTACCTCAAGAAACAAGAAAATTTTCAAATAAACAATCTAACCTTACACCTAAAGAAACTAGAGAAAGAAGAACAAACAAAACGCAAAGTTAATAGAAGGAAAGAAATCATAAAGATCAGAGCAGAAATTAATGAAATAGAAACAAAGAAAACAATACCAAAGATCAATAAAACTAAAAGCTGGTTCTTTGAGAAGATAAACAAAATTGATAAACCTTTAGCCAGACTCATCAATAAGAAGAGCGAGAGGACTCAAATCAATAAAATTAGAAATGAAAAAGGAGAAGTTACAACAGACACCGCAGAAATACAAAGCAACATCAGAGACTACTACAAGAAACTCTATGCCAATAAAATGGACAACCTGGAAGAAATGGATAAATTGTTAGAAAGGTATAACCTTCTAAGACTGAACCAGGAAGAAATAGAAAATATGAACAGACCAATCACAAGTAATGAAATTGAAACTGTGATTAAAAATCTTCCAACAAAAGTCCAGGACAAGATGGCTTCACAGGTGAATTCTATCAAACATTTAGAGAGGGCTAACAACTATCCTCCTCAAACGCTTCCACAAAATTGCAGAGGAAGGAACACTCCCAAACTCATTCTATGAGGCCACCATCACCCTGATACCAAAACCAGAAAAAGATGTCACAAAGAGAGAAAACTACAGGCCAATATCACTGATGAATATAGATGCAAAAATCCTCAACAAAATACTAGCAAACAGAGTCCAAAAACACATTAAAATAATCATACACCATGATCAAGTGGGATTTTTCCCAGAGATGAAAAGATTCTTCAATATATGCAAATCAATCAATGTGATACACCACATTAACAAACTGAAGAATAAAAACCACACGATCATCTCCATAGATGCAGAAAAAGCTTTTGACAAAATTCAACACACATTTACGACAAAAACTCTCCAGAAAGTGGGCACAGAGGGAAACTACCTCAACAAAATAAAGGCCATATATGACAAACCCACAGCAAACATCATTCTCAATGGTGAAAAACTGAAAGCATTTCCTCTAAGATCAGGAACAAGACAAGGATATCCACTCTCTCCACTCTTATTCAACATAGTTTTGGCAGTCCTAGCCACAGCAATCAGAGAAGAAAAAGATATAAAAGGAATACAAATCAGAAAAGAAGTAAAACTGTCACTGTTTGCAGATGACATGATACTATAAATAGATAATCCTAAAAATTCCACCAGAAAACTACTAGAGCTAATCAATGAATTCAGTAAAGTTGCAGGATACAAAATTAATGCACAGAAATCTCTTGCATTCCTATATACTAACAACGAAAGATCAGAAAGAGAAATTAAGGAAAGAATCCCATTAACCATTGCAACAAAAAGAATAAAATACCTAAGAATAAACCTACCTAAGGAGGCAAAAGACCTGTACTTGGAAAACTGTAAGACACTGATGAAATAAATCAAAGATGACACAAACAGATGTAGAGATATACCATGTTTTTAGATTGGAAGAATCAATATTGTGAAAATAGCTCTACTACCCAAAGGAATCTACAGATTCAATGCAATCCCTATCAAATTACCAATGGCATTTTTTACAGAACTAGAACAAATATCTTAAAATTTATATGGAGACACAAAAGACCCCCAATAGCCAAAGTACTCTTGAGGGGAAAAAAAATGGAGCTGGAGGAATCAGACTCCCTGACTTCAGACTATACTACAAAGCTCCAGTAATCAAGACAGTATGGTACTGGCACAAAAACAGAAATACAGATCAATGGAACAGGATACAAAGCCCAGAGACAGACACACAAATATGGTCAACTAATCTGTGACAATGGAGGCAAGGATATACAATGGAGAAAAGACAGTCTCTTCAGTAAGTGGTGCTGGGAAAACTGGACAGCTACATGTAGCAGAATGAAATTAGAACACTCCCTAACACCATACACAAAAATATACTCAAAATGGATTAAAGACCTAAATGTAAGACCGGACACTATGAAACTCTTAGAGGAAAACATAGGAAAAACACTGTGACATAAATCACAGCAAGATGTTTTTTGACCCTCCTCCTAGAGTAATGGAAAGAAAAACAAAAATAAACAAATGGGACCTAATGAAACTTAAAAGCTTTTGCACAGCAAAGGAAACTATACAAGACAAAAAGACAACCCTCAGAATGGGAGAAAATATTTGCAAATGAATCAAGAGGCAAAGGATTAATCTCCAAAATATATAAACAGCTCATGCAGCTCAATATTAAAAAAACAAACAACCCAATCCAAAAATGGGCAGAAGACCTAAATAGACATTTCTCCAAAGAAGACATACAGATGGCCAAGAGGCACATGAAAAGCTGCTTAACATCACTAATTATTAGAGAAATGCAAATCAAAACTACAATGAGGTATCACCTCTCACCCGTTAGAATGGGCATCATCTGAAAATCTACAAACAACAAATGCTGGAGAGGGTGTGGAGAAAAGGGAACCCTCTTGCACTGCTGGTGGGAATGCAAATTGATACAGCCACTATGGAGAGCAGTATGGAGGTTCCTTAAAAAAACTAAAAATAGAATTCCCATATGACCCAGCAATCCCACTGCTGGGCACACAGCCAGAGAAAACAATAATTCAAAAAGACACATGCCCCCAGTGTTCGCTGCAGCACTATTTACAATAGCCAGGTCATGGAAGCAACCTAAATGCTCACTGACAGACGAATGAATAAAGAAGATGTGGTATATATATACAATGGAGTATTACTCGGCCATAAAAAGGAACGAAATTGGGTCATTTGTAGAGACATGGATGAACCTAGAGACTGTCATACAGAGTGAAGTAAGTCAGAAAGAGAAAAACAAATATCGTATATTAACACATATATGGAGAACCTAAAAAAATGGTACAGACGAACTGTTTGCAAGGCAGAAATAGAGACACGGACATAGAGAACAAACGTATGGACACCAAGGGGGGAACGCTGTGGGGGGGGGGGTGAATTGGGAGGTTGGGGTTGACATGGGAGATTGGGATTGACATGTATACACTAATATGTATGAAATAGATAACTAATAAGAACCTGCTGTATAAAAAAATAAATAAATAAAATAAAATTTTTAAAAAATGTAATGCAGGGCTTCCCTGGTGGCGCAGTGGTTGAGAGTCCACCTGCCGATGCGGGGGACACGAGTTCGTGCCCCGGTCCAGGAAGATCCCACATGCCGTGGAGTGGCTGGCCCCGTGAGCCACGGCCCCTGAGCCTGCGTGTCTGGAGCCTGTGTTCCGCAACCGGAGAGGCCACAACAGTGAGAGAACCACGTACCGCAAAAAAAAAAAAAAAAAAAAAAAAAAAAGCAACGAAAACTGATTAGTAGTATTTGCACTACTAACATGGAGTGTTTCCAAGACAAATAACCAATCGGGGTAGTGGTAGACTTAGAACCATTATTCGAGAAATCTCATCTACAAGTTCTAGAACATTTGTGATTGGCGAGTTGGAATGGGGGGGCAACAACAGGATGGTACCATACATTCAAGAGTTGCCTAGTCCATCAACTTTGATACCCTGTCTCTGGAGAGCCTCCTAGGAATACCTCTGGGAATCTTCCCCTTGGAGGATCCCATTTTCTATGATACCTCACTTTATTTAACAAAACAAATTAGCCTAAAACAATTTTCTATATTTTCTGCTGTTGTCTGTAAGTATTCTTAGAATATTCTAAGCCAAGGGTAAGCACACTATGGTACCCACCGGTTTTGTAAATAAAATTCTGTTGGAACACAGCCATACCATATTGTCTATTGCTGCTTTCACAGCAGAGTTGTGAAACCATATGGTCCACAAAGCCAAAAATATTTACTGTCTCTTTACAGTTTGTCAACCCTATTCTAAACCATTAATATACTACTTGTCTTAATACCTGAAATACATGCAAATTTCTTGAAAAAAATATTAAAAATATAAGCAGATATTATTCCTTTGCAATCCTTTTTTTTTTTTTTTGCGGTACGCGGGCCTCTCACTGTTGTGGCCTCTCCCGTTGCGGAGCAACAGGCTCCGGATGCGCAGGCTCAGCGGCCATGGCTCACGGGCACAGCCGCTCCGCGGCATGTGGGATCTTCCCGGACCAGGGCACGAACCTGTGTCCCCTGCATTGGCAGGCAGACTCTCAACCACTGCGCCACTAGGGAAGCCCTGCAATCCATTTTTATACTCACAACAGTTCAATGTACACAAAAAGTAACCACTCGCATTTATTAAAGTTATCAAACTGGAAATCATACTGGAACTCCTAAGTAAATGTTTAAGGACAGCCAAAATTACACAATTTATACTTCAAGGAATTTGATGGAACTAAATTCTAGTAAGCTAGACAATGAAAGAAAAGAGAAACTCAACAATATACTAAAAGATCAAGAACTGAATTTGCTTATGTTTTTTCAAAATCTGTGAAAAGAAAGTGTCCACTTTGTAGATGACAACTTGAACTTGTAAACAGAATTATCTACATTTAAAGTGACAATGAAGACTGTCAAATATCTTAATTTAAATAACCCTTTCAAAGTGATAACATACTTTATACTACAATTTTGAAAAAAATAGAGTACAAAAATTCATATCTTCTTCGCAATTTTCATTAATTTTATTTTGGAAGTAAAACATGGTTTCTCTGATACTCACTGTCCAGTCATCATATACCAAACCTATTCTTCTTTAGTCACATTCCACGTATTAATGCACTGAATCTTTCGGTCAACCCTAAGATTAAGGAACTATTTTTATTCTCATTTATTTTTTTTTAAAGAAGATGTTGTGGGGTAGGAGTTTATTAAGTTATTTATTTTTGGCTGTGTTAGGTCTTCGTTTCTGTGCGAGGGCTTTCTCTAGTTGTGGCAAGCGGGGGCCACTCTTCATCGCAGTGCGCGGGCCTCTCAGTATGGAGGCCTCTTGTTGCGGAGCACAGGCTCCAGACTCACAGGCTCAGTAGTCGTGGCTCACGGGCCCAGTTGCTCCGCGGCACGTGGGATTTTCCTGGACCGGGCACGAACCCGTGTCCCCTGCATCGGCAGGCGGACTCCCAAGCACTGCGCCACCAGGGAAGCCCTATTCTTATTTTTTATATGTAGAAACTGAGGCTCAGAAAAGTCAAGTAAAATTGGCCAAGATCACTCTACTTACTATTAGGAACCAGGATTATTATTCTAACATTTACTATCATGAACTCATGCCATCAACCACCTTGCTATACTGCTCTTTCAATTTAAGTATCCTAATTGGTTATTAGATTCCATCAAACAAACAAACAAACAAAAAACCCCACAAAAATCAGACCAAAAAACTTGACCCTTCTAAATGTGTGTTTTGACAGCATTGCACAAAATCAGACCTTACAATACAGGTAAAATGGTCTGCTGAGAGACTTTAAATAGGGAATTATTAGTGTACCTAAAATAATTTACAAAAAGTTTACATGTGATTTTTCAGGAAAACATGTTATGTAAAACAAAGGTAGCTACAGCCAGGGAACAATGCCCAAAGCCCTGTTAATTAACTTTTCAAACCTGGAAAATGAGGCTAATCTTACTGGGTAATTGCAGAGATGATTAAAATAAGATAATATCTTGGAAGCGTAATGCTATATAAATATTGGTTACTACTGTGAGCTCTCTGATCAGAACAATGGAATTCCAAACCTCCAAAAGGCAGCAACTTTAATCAAGCATTAACTCTGCAATAACAGCACAGATATAATTAAAGACTTTTGCATATCTCTTAGGAATTAATCTTAGTTTTATGGGAGTGTCAAAGAAGAGATACAGGGGTATAAGTTTTCTGGATCAGGTTTTTCTATTTCCTTTTTTTGCGAGATTGAGAAATCCCTCTTTTTTTCTGGTGTCAGAGTTTAAAATCATTTTTTAAATCCCCCAGTCTCTGCCTTCAGAGTCCATTAACCTGCATAACAATGACAAATATTGGGCAAAAATCCATTAGAATTACTCTAAATTCTAAATCTGCTACTATTTTGGTACAGGGCATAACGTTCTTAATTATAAATGACATTTAAATGGCAGTCTTGTGTGACTATATAAATAATAAAGCTAGCAAAATATATCTAGTGACTGCGACAATTTAAAATCTGTGAGACAACACTAGAATATCCAAACAAGCTTCAAAGAAAATTGTGCCGTATGATTTACTTCCCTCATTTTTTAACGTACACAACGTGGAGGCGTCTCCCTCCATATTACGAAACCAAAAGCATATTAAACTTATTAAGTATTCTAATGAGCAGATACTCCGTCTTCCTTTTCCCCGTGACTTGGCAGGCTGCACTTTGTAGTACAGGGGTCCCCAACCCCCGGGGCCGCAGGATACCAGGCCGCAGCCTGTTAGGAACCAGGACGCACAACAGGAGGTGCGTGGTGGGCTAGCGAGTAAATCTTCACCTGGGCTCCGCATCGCTCGCATTACCTCCTGAACCATCCCCCCACCCCCATGGAAAAAATTCGTCTGCCATGAAACCGGTCCCTTGTGCGAAAAAAAGGTTGGGGACCGCTGTTGTAGTATACATAAATTGCAGAATGAAATTTACTTTATGACCTTCTTAGGCTGGGAATAGAAAGCCAGTAGAGAGTTTTCCCCAAGACATACTAGTTCAGCAAAAACTAGTTAGTTAGTTCAGGGCTGTAATTCTGAGGCACCGGCCAATTCAGAGATGGATTTACTTCGAGATAGGATGGGATTCCTCCGGAAAACCTTTGGAAAGGTCTCGGGCCAGAGAAAGAAAAGCGATATTCTCAAAAGTGGACGCCGCCTATATCGGGGGCAGTTGCCGAGGGGATAGAGGAAAGTGAAAACGCAGGAAGCATTCCGTACCACAACGAGAGGAGGGGGTGGGCGTGAAAGTCAGGGTCCGGAATCCAGGTTATTGCCAGAGGTGGGGTAAGGAGGGCTAAGGCGCCCAGAAGCGGACTCCTTATCACCGCTTCCCACACCGCCCCCCCCCCGCCACACCTATTTCCGGTCCAGGTCCCCCTCGCCAAACACCACAAGCTCCATTTCCCACCCGCGCCGAGCCCTGCTCTTCCTCTCACCCCGCAGCTTCGCCTAAACAGCGCTGCCATGTTGACTCTCCGTCCGGCTACTCAGGCTCTACCAGCTTGCGCCAAGACCGCTAACACGTAGGACGCTGGACCCGTCTGGCCCCGCCCATGTTCTGGCACCGACCACCCTCCAGGGTGTGGGCGGGGCCCAGGGGGCGGGGCCTCCGAAGTAGGGCCTTGGAAGTGAAATTAAAGGCGGTAGCGGGGTTCCTTCAGGGGTTCAGCTGTTGGCTGAACGCTCGCTCGCTAGGTGACCTCGCCTGCGCCTTCCGCGCCATCTTGGCGGCTTTGGTGCCTGAAGAGTAGCGAGGGGTGGTCCCTGAAAAGGCTTCGCTTCCCGCTTGTCCTTTGAGTTTAGACGATGCGCCCTCTTGCGGGGGAGCTGAGGCTGACAGCGGTGCGGAGAAGGAACCGGGAGGGTGGCAACGGCGAGGGAGGCGGGAACTGGGCGGGCTGCTGGCGCCAAGCGGGGAACTGGCGGGGCACCGGGCTGGCGGAGAATCTGGGTGAGAGGGCGAGGTGAGGGGCCTGGCGAAAAGACGTCTCCCTGGCTTTCGACCTTGACTTTTAACCCGGAGAAACCTATCAAACCCAAATCATTTCTGCCTTGACGATTCAAAGTATACTTTACTCTCAAACGCTGGACACAAAGCTAAAGGATGTTCTGTGTTGAAGAAAATTTAAACAAAGGGAATTTAATCAACGAAGTAAATTTGATCTTCCGACATATTCCCAAGGCTACTTATTACTGTACACGTGTGTAGAAATAAGGGTGCAAGGTGAGCCTATCTAAAGCTTCTGGCTCAGCGAATGAATGTTGGAAGTCAACGTCTGCCTGAAGAATTATATTTAAAGTCACCCTTCCCAGTTAGACCCTGAGTTCTGAGATAACTGTTTCAAAGCTGGGGGATTTTTAAAGCTGTCAAGGTTTGGTGGCTCTTTGTGAAAGCTAGTAAAAGCCCAGTGCAAGTCGGGAGTATAAATGTTTCCCGTAATTCCCAGGACTTTTCAATTTTATTGTACCATCCTAATTTAGGCCCTCAGCACTCACCCCTAAATCTTGTCACTAACTTAACTTTTCTTGCCTAGTAGAGGCTGACCATAATCTAATTCTAAGTCAATTGTTTACCTTCTATATCCTGTTACTGTACTCCCTCCCCTACAAGAACCTTCCACTTGGTCTTCTGGAAATTTAAGATGTATTTATTGCAGACTGAGTACAAGACAGAACGTTAATTAAGAGCTAAATTAAAAAGTACCAGGGAAATTCAGTAAAGGGAGAACGCAGTTTGTCCGGGAATCAGCAAGGAAGCTCTTGAAGAGGTAGGTAAAACACAAAATGGACTGTTAAAGATGAGTCGGATTTGACTTCTTTTTTCCAATTTCTTATTGTGAGCATTTTAAACACAGAAAAGATGAACAAAAAATACAAAATCCCACATATGCCCATCACTAAATTTAAAAATTGTTATTATATGTCACGTTTTATTTATATGTTTGTATGTACATATGTGTGTGTGTGTGTGTTTGTGTTTGCTGGTTGTTTTTGTTTTTGTGAGAACCATAAGCTGTAGACATTAAGGCACTTCACCTCTGAATATTTTTGCTATATATCTCCTATGAGGACATTGTCCTACATAACCACAAAACCTTTATCACGTGGAAGAAAATTAATAGTTATTCTCTAAGTTAATATCCAGTTAATATTTAGATTTCCTTGGTTGTCTGCAAAATGACTTTTGTATGCTGTTTGCTTTTGAACTAAGATCATATCAGTGATTGCCTGTTGCAGTTAGGTTTTAACTTTCTTTGATTTCTTTTAACCAAAAACTTGTAATCCAGTAATTTTGATTTTTTCCTTAAGAAACCAGCCAGTTGTCTTGAAGAATGGCCTAATTCTGAGTTGTCTGATTGTATTTATTTTTGCTTCTAGACCTTGTATTTCCTATAAACTGCTAGTTATGAGAGGCTCGAGTAGTTAAGATTAAATATATTTGGCAAGGATACTTTTTGTCATACTGTGTAATCCATGTTGTATCACATTAGGAGGTGTTTAATGTTAGGTTTGTCCCATTATTTGTGATGGTAAGTTTGATTAACATGCTGACCAATTAAGGTCATTTCTTTCTATGGTAAAGGTATATTTTTCCCTTTGTAATTAAGAAGCAATCTATAGGGTGATGTTATTGAACCCAAGTTCACGTGCCCAAGACACAGTGAGGCCAAACAAACCAAAACGTCATCATAGTTTGGAACAGAGAAAGGTTCATTGCAGGACTGAGCAAGGAAAATGGGTGGCTCGTGCTCAAAAGGCCTGAACTCCCCAATGGTTTTGGGGGAAGAGTTTTTATAGGCAAAGTTTGAGGGGAGGTCTGCACTATGTGTGACCTTCCTCTGATTGGTTGGTGGTGAGGTAACAGGGTGGTGTTCCAGGAATCTCAATCATCAGCCTTTTGGTTTCAGCCAGTCTGGGGTCCATGTGCTTGTGCTAAGCATGAGGTTACCATCTTCCACCTGGGCGAGGGCACTTAGTTTCCCTAGAAGAACTCAGAGTTTGTATCAGATTGCTATGTATATCCCTTGAACAGGAACCAGGACCCTGCTCCATCTCTGCAGTGTTTCTTGACTGCCTTTCTTTTGTTTCTGCATTCTCTCACTCTTCTAATTAGTAACTGTTTGAATCTGCCTTTTGGAATTCAGGGAAGGGCTAGGAGCTGAAACCTTTTTCCTACAAACAAGAAATGGGGGACATGGAAAGGCTTTTGTATCAGAGTCCTCAGTTTCAGTGATATGTGGCATTATGCTAAACAATCTTTCTACTAAATTTTGCCCCTTGGTAGACATGGAATTGAAACGGGAGGGAAGGGGCAGGGCACAACCTTTAAAAGAATGACATAGCCCGAGGACATGACATAAACTGATTAGAACCAAATAGGTCCAAGATGGCAGACTAATCGACTTCCACTAGACCTTGAGCCTCAGTATAACACATCAGCAAGCTAAATGACACACCCACAGGCACCATGAGAGTTCCAAGGCCAACTATAAAAGTCAAAAAGTGGACAATGGCCCAGTTCCTGGAAATCCCCATCCCTTCCCCAAAATAGCTGGAATACTCCTCCCACCCATTAGCCTATGAAACTACCCACCCCTATAAAAACTGACAACCCCATACCCAGAGGCCCACTCTCGCCTTCTGAGATGGCCCACACTTGTCTGTGGAGTGTGGTTCTCTAGATAAATCCACTTCTTGCTTATCACTTTGTCTGTCACTGAATTCCTCTCTGTGATGAGACATCAAGAACCTGAGCTTTGGGCTTCCCTGGTGGCGCAGTGGTTGAGAGTCCGCCTGCTGATGCAGGGGACACAGGTTCGTGCCCCAGTCTGGGAAGATCCCACATGCCGCAGAGCAGCTGGGCCCGTGAGCCATGGTCGCTGAGCCTGTGCGTCCGGAGCCTGTGCTCTGCAATGGGAGAGGCCACAACAGTGAGAGGCCTGCATACTGCAAAAAAAAAAAAAGAACCTGAGCTTCATTAAGTCCTGAGACCAGGTGTGTGATCTCAATTAAAAGACTGTGGGTTCAAGTCCCAGTCTGGGTTTTGGCTGGGTTTAAGTCTTGGCACATGGGCTCAAGTCCCATTCTGGGTTTTGGCTGGGTTCGAGTCCCAGCACGTGGGTTCAAGTCCCAATCTGGGTTGTGTGGTTCCAGAATCAGCTCTTAATCAATACCTTTATATTAATTGGGCACTGTTCCACAAACCTTTTACTACATTTTTAGGTACAACAGTTCAAATATCTCTCCCCAATGTTCCTTTGTTCCCTGCCATCTCCCCCTAACTCATGGGAATATGACATAAATGACAGGCCATTCTTTAGGTTAGTGGTTCTTAACCTGGGGCCCTTGAATAAGCTGAAGGTAGATCAGAGATGCCTTTGGAGTTGAGGGAAAAATTTTTATATTCCTTCATACATTTCTGAGGAAAAGATACACAGGTAAGAAAGTAAGAGTATGTAAGTTCAGGTGCTGATAATTTGGTAGATGTGATGGAGGGAATAGTTGGAGATTTTCTGCTGATTGTTTCTATTTCCCAATGAAATGGGAAGTAAGATTATCAACAGAGAGTGAGGGAATATTGGAAATTTGAGAAAAGAAGGAAAAATTATTTTTTAAGTATGTTACCCCAAAACTGGGTTTGCCTTTTGGTGGGTGTTGAGCCAAAAGACATAACCAAGCCAAAGCTCAGAAGGAAGGACTTATTACCTGCAGCAAGTAGGGAACACCAGGGATCTTTCCCACAGCAGTGTCTCCCCAAACAGCAAAATTGGGGAATTTTTAAGCTAAGAGTACATGCATATACATGAAGGGGATTGGGTGGTCGACAGAGTCCAAGCTTTCGTTGGTTAAAGTCACAGGAGTCAGAAAAGGTCAACATCATCATCCCTTAGGTTCCAGTTGATCTGTTGTTGAGCTCTTCAGGCTAATCTTTACCACTGAAACAGAACTGGGAGTCTTTGCAACTGATATATTATCTTTGCTATGGTTACTTCTCTTGCCCAATAAGTCATTTGCTTCTGCAATCTTTTGTTCCCTTAAGATCATTAATTACTGAGATCTGTTCAAGGATAAGTATTGTAATCAGGCTTAGGTCACAAAATGGCTTCTCTATGTCAAGAAAGCCATGCCTGGTTCTCTTTCTCCAGGAATCCCCTACCCTGTCTCTTACAAGTATAGAATATTTTCTTTCTTTCTTTCTTTTTTAATATTTATTTATTTGGTCTTAGTTGCAGCAGGCAGGCTCCTTAGTTGTGGCATGAGGACTCTTAGTTGTGACATGCATGTGGGATATAGTTCCCTGACCAGGGATCGAACCCAGGACCCCTGTGTTGGGAGCGTGGAGTCTTAACCACTGCGCCACCAGGGAAGAACCTAGACTATTTTCTTTTTTCTCAAACTTCCTGGGAGTGAGATTGCGAGGGTATGAGGGACCCTGCAGAGGTACTAATTCCAATGCGTTGGCATATCTAGTGAGTTTGAAAATTAATGGAACTAGAATATTGGAAAGAATGAGCCAAAAAGAGAGTAGTAGTCAGGTGGAAGAATGCAGGAAAATAAAGACAAGCTCTAGGGCATCATTGTGGGAATAAGCGCTTGAAGCAGAGTGGAAAACAATATTATTGTGGGGAAGGAAGTCAAAGACTGAGAGGCCAGGTTAATGGATCATTTCTGTGGATATTGAAGTCACTAAGAATCATGACCATAGTTTGAGATAAAGTGACTTTGAGTCAAGTTCAAAACTCTTGGTAGCATCCATATTTTTCTCTCAGTTAAATAGGGGGAAAAATGATGATAGAATTGTAATTATAAGCTGATAAATTTGGTACAAAACAACAACATTAATCTTTTTGGTGCCTGATTTTTTTTTTTCTTCCATTCCTTTTTCAAATAGTACTCTAGTTCTGTCTTCTCTAGCGTTAGTAATAGAGCCAGGAATACTACATTACATTATTATGAAAAATTATTCATAGAAAATGATTTTATGAAACCTAAATTCACACCTCAAGGAGCTGGAAAAAGAACAAATGAAGCCCACAATCAGTAGAAGGAAGGAAATAACAAAAATGAGTGGAGAAATAAGTGAAATGAAGACTAAAAAGACAACAGAAGAGGTCAGTAAAACTCAGAACTGGTTCTCTGAAAAGATAAAACAAGATTGGCAAATCTTTAGCTAGATTTACCAAGAAAAAAACAGGACTCAACTAAATAAAATCATAAATGAAAGAACCATAAACAAGACGAAAAGACAGCCCTCAGAATGGGAGAAAATATTTGCAAATGAAGCAACTGACAAAGGATTAATCTCCAAAATATACAAGCAGCTCACGCAGCTCAAAATAAAAAAAACAACCCAATTCAAAAATGGGCAGAAGACCTAAATAGACATTTCTCCAAAGAAGATACACAGATTGCCAACAAACACATGAAAAATGCTCAACATCACTAATCATTAGAGAAATGCAAATCAAAACTGCAATGAGGTATCACCTCACACCAGTCAGAATGGCCGTCATCAAAAAAATCTACCAACAATAAAAGCTGGAGAGGGTGTGGAGAAAAGGGAACCCTCCTACACTGTTGGTGGGAATGTAAATTGATACAGCCACTATGGAGAACAGTCTGGGGGTTCCTTATAAAACTAAAAATAAAACTACTAAATGGCCCAGCAATCCCACTACTGGGCATATACCCTGAGAAAACCATAATTCAAAAAGAGTCATGTACCGCAATGTTCATTGCAGCACTATTTACAATAGCCAGGACATGGAAGCAACATAAGTGTCCATTGAGAAAACCTAATTCAAAAAGAGTCATGTACCGCAATGTTCATTGCAGCACTATTTACAATAGCCAGGACATGGAAGCAACATAAGTGTCCATCAACAGATGAATGGATAAAGAAGATATGGCACATATATACAATGGATTATTACTCAGCCATAAAGAGAAGCGAAATTGAGTTATTTGTAGTGAGGTGGATGGACCTAGAGTCTGTTATACAGAGTGAAGTAAGTCAGACAGAGAAAAGCAAATACCGTATGCTAACACATATATATGGAATCTAAAAAAAAAAAAAGGTTCTGAGGAACCTAGGGGCAGGACAGGAATAAAGACGTAGACGTAGAGAATGGACTTGAGGACATGGGGAGGGGGAAGGGGAAGCTGTGACGAAGTGAGAGAGTGGCATTGACGTATATACATATATGCTGCCTACAAGGGGCTAACTTCAGCTTTAAGGACACATGTACATTGAAAGTGAAGGGATGGAATAAGATATTCTATGCAAATGGAACCAAAAGGAAGCAGGGATAGCTATACTTATATCAGACAAAATAATTTTAAACCAAAGACTGTAATGAGACAAATAAGGTCATTATATAATGATAAAGTGGTCAGTTCATCAAGAGGATATATCATTTGTAAATATTTATGCGTACGACATAGGAGCACCCAAAAATATAAAGCAAATAAAACTTCTGAATGGAGAAATAGCAGTATAATAGCTGGATAATTCAATACTCCACTTTCAACAATGGATAGATCATCCAGGCAGAAAATCAATAAGAAAGCATTCAACTTAAACTACATGTTAGATCAGATGGAATTAACAGACTTAATAGACTTTTACAGAACATTACATACAACAGCAAGAATATACATTCTTCTCAGGTGCACATGGAACATTCTCCATGGTTGATCACATGTTGGGCCACAAAAGTTTTGATAAATTTAAGAAGATTAAAATATCAAGCATCTTTTCCAACTATTACAATGGTATAAAACTAGAAATTAATCACAAGAAGAAAACTGGAAAATTCACAAATATGTGGATATTAAATAACATGCTACTGAACAACCAATGGGTCAAAGAAGAAATCAAAAGAGAAAAAAATATCTTGATATAAATAACAATGGAAACACAACATACCAAAACTTATGGAATGCAACATAAGCAGTTGTAAAAGGCAAGTTCAGAGCAATAAATACCTACATTAAGAAAAAATGAAGATCTCAACCTGACTTTACACCTCGAGGGAAAGAAAATGAAAAACTTAAGCCTGAAGTCAGAAAAGGGAAGGAAAATACAAGACCAGAGTGAAAATAAATGAAATATATACTAAAAAGACAATTTTTAAAACAGAGAGAGGACTCAAAATTATAAATGAAAGAAGAGGAGATATCACAACTGATACCACAGAAATTCATGGGATCATAAGAAATAACTGTGAACAATTATATGCCAATAATTTGGACAACCTAGAAGAAATGTATACATTTCTAGAAACATGCAACCTGCCAAGACTGAATCATGAAGACATAGAAAATCTGAACAGACCAATTACTTGTAAGGAGACTGCATCAGTATCAAAAGTCTCCTAACAAAATTCCAAGACCAGATGGCTTCACTGGTGAATTCTAAAAACATTTAAAAGAATTAATACCTATTTTTCTGAAACTCTCCCAAAAGATAAAGAGGAGGGGACACTTCCATGATCATTTTACAAATCCAGCATTACCTTGATACCAAAACCAGGCAAGGAGTCTGCCAAGAAGAGAAAATTACAGGCCAATATCCCTGATTAACATAGGTGCAAAAATCCTCAACAAAATATTAGCAAACTGAATTCAACAGTATGCTAAAAGGCTCATGTACTGTGATCAAGCAGGATTTATCCCTGATATGTATGAATGGTTCACCATCTGTAAATCAATCAATGTAATATACCACATAGCAAAATGAAAGATAAAAATCGTGATTATTTCAATAGGTGCAAAAAACGCATTTGACTAAATTCGACATCTTTTCATGATAAAATCTCTCAACAAACTGTGTATAGAGGGAATGTACCTCATCATAAAGGCCTTGTTTACCTTTCTAAAATGAAAATCTGATTATATCTCATTTTAACACATTCCCTGGCTTATTATTTATAGGATAAAGTTAAAACTTCATTGCATAATAGAAAAGAACTTTTACTTCCTTGCCCCATGCAATTTCTCCACCTCATTTCCCTCATATTTCTCTGCTATGCTATGCTTTTTCACATGAACTGATCCCTCAGCACATAATACCCTGCCTCTTGGATCTCCATCTGATTATTTGTCCTATGAGAGGCAGCTCAAATGTCACCTTTGGTGAAATTCCTGAAGCTATCTGTCAAATCAAGTAATTTCTCTTGAGTGTTCTTTGTACAAACCTCTTTTATAATATGTTAATAAAGGGTTAGACCCTACATGGCTCAGTCTCTACAGAGTTGTATACACATAGTATAAAAATAAAAGTATTAAATAAAAGGAATTGTAATCTTTTACTATCCCTCCAGGAAAACTGTAGACATTCAATTTATAATCCATGGTTGTGGTCTATTAAATCCCTTTCTCTTTGTTCTATTGATTTATTATCTTCCTTTCCAAAACCACAACCAAATCTCTCTCTATCCCTTCCTTTATTCTTCATTTCTTATTGAGGAGAAAACCCACAACAGCAGCTCTTGCTTTTCTCATTTTTTCATCTTCTTTCCTCTCCTCTTTTCGACACTACCTTCCTCTCTTCCATTCCCTTTCTTCCCCTACCCTTCTCTCTCTTTTTTTTTCTTTGTGGCTTCACTGAGATATAATTCATACACGTTAAAATTCACACTTTTAAAGTGCACAATGTAATGGCTTTCTAGTATACTCACAGGATTATGTGACTGTCACAACCACCTAATGTTAAAGCATTTCAACATCCCTGAAGGAAACCCCATACCCATTATCAGTCATTCCACATTCCCACCTTCTCCCATTTACTTTCTGTTTCCAAAGATTTCCCTAATCTAGAGACTTCATATAAATGGAATCAGGGAATACGTTGTCTTTTGTGACTGGTTTATTTCACGTAGCATCATGTTTTCAAGGTTTATCCAGGTTGCATGTGTCAGTACTTCATTGTTCTTTATGGCTGAATAATATTCCATTGTGTGGATGTATATCACATTTTACTTATGCATTCATCAGTTGATGGACATTTCATTTTTTTCCACTTTTTTGGCTATTAGGAATAATGCTGCTATGAACATTTATGTACACATTTATGTACATGTGGTTGTATGTGTTTATTTCTCTTGGGTATATAACTAGGAGTGGAATTGTTGGATCATATGGTAACTATGTTTAGCATCTGAGGAGCTGTCAAACTGTTGTCCAAAGAAGCTGCATCATTTTACATTCCCACCAGCAACGTATGAAGGTTCCAATTTCTTTATATCATCCTCAACATTTATTAGCTGTCCTTTTGGTTACAGCCATTCTAGGGGATGTGAAATGGTATTTCACAGTGGTTTTGATTTGCATTTCTCTGGTGACTAAGGTTATCCAGCACCTGTGCTTACTGATCATTTGTATATCTTCTTTGGAGAAATGGCAACTCAAATCCTTTGCTCAGTTTAAAATTTGGTTATCTTTTTATTATTGATTTGAAAGAATTTCATTATATATAAGTCCCATGTTAGATATATTATTTACAAATATTTTCTCCCATTCTGTGGGCTATTTTTTCTCTTTTTTGATGGGTGTCTTTTTTTTTTTTTTTTTTTTTTTTGTTGCAAGGTCAGAATTTCCTTCTTTTTTTTTTTTTTGGCGTTACGTGGGCCTCTCACTGTTGTGGCCTCTCCTGCGGCAGAGCACAGGCTCTGGACGAGCAGCCTCAGCGGCCATGGCTCATGGGCCCAGCCGCTCCGCAGCATGTGAGATCCTCCCGGACCAGGGCATGAACCCGTGTCCCCTGCATCGGCAGGTGGACTCTCAACCACTGCACCACCAGGGAAGCCCAGATGGGTGTCTTTTGAATAAAAATGTTTTTAATTTTGGTGAAGTCCAACTTCTCTGTTTTTCTTTTGTCACTTGTGTTTTTGTTATACCTAAGAAGGTTTTGCCTAACCCAAGGTCATGAAAGTTTAATCTAATGTTTTCTTCTAAGAGTTTTATAGTTTCACTTCTTACATTTAGGTCTATGACCCATTTTGAGTTAATTTTTGTGTACAGTGTGAAATAGGAGTCCAACTTCATTCTTTTGCATGTGGATTTCCAGTTGTAACTGTCTCATATTGCATATCTCATCTAAAGCCAAGGAAAAGTGTTTGCAATTTTTAAACATTTGAATCTATGATATTTGATATTTGAAAGGTCTTGCATTCTGGAAACAATTGTTTGGTGGCTTAATTGAAGATCTTTTACTTTTTCTGACATTTCATTTTCATTTTTAGTCTTTTTCTCAAAACTTTCCAATTTCCATGACTAAAATAATTATTCTTTTATCATCTCTCCACATAATTTTATTTGTGTATGAGCAAAACTCCAAGCTAATTTATAACCAGCCAAAGTTATAAGCTCACATCCTGTTATAAATCTTTAAAACCATATTTGTTGGACATTTGATTCTAAGTGGTTGATTTCATAGATTTTTTTCTTGAGAGGAAATTTTTTTTCCAAATTCTTTATGTAATTACTGAACTTATGCCCTAAAATGGTCTACTTTATTATTTATAGATTTTCTTACACAAAGAACAGCTTTTAAATTTTGCTCTGCTGCAGCAAATTTCAATTGCCAGTTATGGTGATATTTGCAATATACCTTCTTCCAGTCTGTTTTTTCTTTACCATTCCAGTAATATTACTAGTTTCTTTATCTCTATTTGATTCTACATTGTATCATGCCTTCAAACAAAATTTAAAATGTGTCCATTCTTATGTTTTTAAATTATAAAGTAACATAATTACAGTATAATTTCAAAATTATAAGTATTTCAATTTATTTACAAATTATGATTTATTTAGGTATTACTATAACTTGTGCTGTATGCATAATATAATCAGATAGACACATTATGGTGTTATGTTGGCACCTAGAAAAAACTTATTGAACCAAATCAATCCATTGATACTGACTAAATGGGTAGTCTATATATATATATATATATATATATATATATATATATATATATATATCTCATAAATATGGAGAGAGGGAGAGAGACTGATTCACTCTAAGGAATTGTATAAGGAATTGGCTCATTTGATTATGGAGGCTGTTAAGTACCAAGATCTGCAGTTTGCAAGCTGGAGACCCAGGAGAGCTGATGGTATAGTTCCAGACCGAGTTGAAAGCCCTGAGAACCAGAAGAGTTGATGGTGTAAATTCCAATCTAAGTCTGAGGCCAATGTCCCAGCTTAAACAGTCAGGTAGAAGGAATTTTATTCAACCTTTTTGATCTAGTCAGGTCTTTAGTGGGTTGGATAAAGCCCACATTCAGGAGGGCAATCTGTTTTACTTAATTTACCAATTCAAATGTTAATCTTATCTAGAAACCCTCACAGACATAACCAGAATAATATTTCACCAAACGTTTGATCCATGGCCCAGTCAAGTTGATACATAAAATTAACAATCACAACTGGTGATATATTTATATATGAAACCGAGCAGAACCCTATGGGGCTCCTGGGAACAAGAGCTTTTCTGTGTCCCCTTCCCTGAGTTCCAAAGGGCAGGTTCAAACAGTTACTAGTCAGGGAAGGGAGGGGATGTGGAAACAAGGGAGGAACAGTCAAGAAGCAATAATGCAGCCTTGGGGCAAGGTCCTGGTTCCTCCTCGAGAGTTATACATAATATCTTTGAGCTCTTCTGCAGAACTAAAACCCCCACCAAATGGAAGGTGATCCAGAAAGAAGGTCACAGTTCAATAACCTCAAGAACCACAGATCATGGGACCACCTGACACCAGAAGATCTCTAGATTGAAGGAATGCAGGCCCTGCACACACACTGATCCTTATCAGCAACCCACCCCTGGACTATAAGACTCCTCACAGGGTTCCCTGGGTTAGGACATACAGTTTTGAGGGCATTAGCCCTCTGTGGCCCCTTTGCCTGGCAAAGCAATAAAGCTGTTCTTTTATACTTCACCCAAAACTCTGTCTTTGAGATTTAATTCAGTGTTGGGGTACAGAGGCCAGATTCGGCATCATGTATAATACTAGAAATTATACATGTGCTTGGTCCACACACTATCATACAGCAATAACATCATACACAATGTAGCAAAAACTGGATTTTGCATTTTGTAGAATCCAAACCCCCTTGAGCACTCAGCCACCAGACTAACTAGTGACTAAGAAAAGATGTTGACCTTGGCTCACCCTCGTGACTTCAGTTCACTAGATCCTGCCAACATTTGCCCCAATTTTATGCTGAATTCTCCTTTGCTTAAGCTCCTTCACATGCACCCTTAGCTTAAAACTTCCCCAATTTTGCTGTTCCTGGAGACACAGCTTTGGGAACTATCCCTGGTGTTCTCCTTACTTGTTGCAAGTGATGCTGACAACTCGGGCAGTGTGCACCAGTGCTGATTTGAATCTCAGAGACAGAGTTTTGGGTAAAGTAGAAAAAGAATAGCTTTATTGCTTTGCCAGGCAAAGCAGGACACAGCAGGCTTATGACTCTCAAAACTGTGTGTCCCAACCAGGGAGGATTTGGTGAGGGGTTTTATAGCAATGGTTCAAGGGCAGAGTTGCTGATAAGGATCAGGGTGTGTGCAGGGCCTGCACTCCTTTAATCTGGCTTCAGGTGGTCTCCTAATGAGCTTCTCTGGTTCCTTTAATCTTTTCTCAAGTGGTCTCCTCATGAGTTTCTTGAGGTTATCAAACTGTGACCTTGTCTGGAATGAAGAATGCTAACATCTTCCGTTTGGTGTGGGGTTTAGTTCTGCAGAAGAGCTTAAAGATATAGTTATGTGTATCCCTTCAGGTGGAACTAAACCAGGAGGTAGATGGGCCCCCACAGGGTAAGCAATTAGAAATTCATTCCCTGTGGACAGATACTCCAAGATGAGAATAGCAGGACAATTGAGAGAGGAGGCTGGGCCCTGCCCAGATAGAGTATAAGATACCACATATTTCTCATTCTCAATGTCAAGCAGACCTTCCCAACTAGAAAGCTCCTTGGAAGTCAAAAGGGGAGTGATGCCAAGCTACCCATAGGCCTCTCTGGTGGAATCCATCTTGGCTGAGAGATACGTGCACACACACGGGAGGATCCTGAGATATACCAAATACGGACTCTGAACCAGTCAAATCAAAATGACTGGCCAAAGGAAACCTGGAAGAAATACCCCATATAAGTGATTTAAACTACTATGAGGGCGTAACTCTCTCTCTGAGTTCACCTGTGTGTCTAGCCACACATACTGTACTCTTTTTCCTCCTAATAAATACTTAACTTGTTTCACTGCTTTCTGTCTTTGTGGGAATTCTTTTCTGCAAAGCTAAAGGGCCAGAGCCTTGTCACTGACCACTGGTCTAGTGGCTAGGATTTGGTGCTCTCACTGCCATGACCCAACCTCAGTCTCTAGCTGGGAACTGAAATCCTGCTTCAAGCCACTGCAGGCCAAGGCCACCCTAGATCAGAACCAGGACCCTGCCCCAAGGCTGCACTATTGTTTCTTTTTTCTTCTTAATTTTTTTTTTTTTTTTTTTTTTTGTGGTGCGCGGGCCTCTCACTGCTGTGGCCTCTCCCGTTGCGGAGCACAGGCTCCAGACGCGCAGGCTCAGCGGCCATGGCTCACGGGCCTAGCTGCTCCGCGGCATGTGGGATCTTCCCAGACCGGGGCACGAACCCATGTCCCCTGCATTGGCAGGCGGACTCTCAACCACTGTGCCACCAGGGACGCCCTCTTCTTAATTTTTAAAAAAATTTATTTGTTTTTTTATTTTTGGCTACGTTGGGTCTTCATTGCTGTGTGCAGTCTTTCTCTAGTTGCAGCGAGCAGGGGCTACTCTTCGTTGTGGTGCTCAGGCTTCTCATTGCAGTGACTTCTCTTGTTGCAGAGCACAGGCTCTAGGCTCAGTAGTTGTGGCTCAGTAGCTCAGTAGTTGTGGCACGCGGGCTCAGTAGCTGTGGCTCATGGGCTCTAGAGTGCAGGCTCAGTAGTTGTGTTGCACAGGCTTAGTTGCTCCACGGCACGTGGGATCTTCCCAGACCAGGGCTCGAACCCGTGTCCCCTGCATTGGCACGTGGATTCTTAACCACTGTGCCACCAGGGAAGCCTGCACTATTGTTTCTTGACTACTCCTCCCTTGTCTTTGTATCCCCTTCCTTCCCCAATTAGCAAATGTTCGAATCTGCCCTTTGGAACTCAAGGAAGGTCATGGAGGCTGGGGTCTATTCCCTACAAACAAGAAATGGGGGACACACAGAAAGACTTCTGTGCCCAGGAGCCCCACAGGGTCCTGCTAGGTTTCACAAGTAATAAATCCTTCCCTCTCCTGATCTTTGGCTTGGCTGTGTCTTTGGCTCAACACCCACCAAGAGGCAAAGCCAGTTTTCGGGTGACACCACCAATTGTGCCTCTCTCTACTGCTTTAATAAGCCTTGTGTTTACTGCTCTTGTGCTTTTGTTCACCTTTCCTTGTGTGGTAATTCTTTTTGCCTGGAGTATCCACCTATTTACTATTTTTTCCTTATGGAAATTTTATTTTCTTAGGGAGGAAGAAATTTTCCTCTGTGCTTTTAGGTTCTTCTGACTAGTCTAAGAACCAAATTCACGTGAGGCAGATTAACAGGAGAAAATCAAATGAAGCTTAATAACATGTATACATGACGACTTCCCTGGTGGCACAGTGGTTAAGAATCTGCCTGCCAATACTCAAACCTCAACACAGGTTTGAGCCCTGGTCTGGGAAGATCCCACACGCCACAGAGCTACTAAGCCCGTGCACCACAACTACTGAGCCTGTGCTCTAGAGCCCATGTGCCACAACTACTGAGCCCACGTGCCACAACTACTGAAGCCGGCATGCCTAGAGCCTGTGCTCCACAATAAGAGAAGCCACCGCAATGAGAAGCTCATGCACTGCAACGAAGAGTAGCCCCCTCTCGCCGCAACTAGAGAAAACCCGCATGCAGCAATGAAGACCCAACTCAGCCAAAAATAAATAAATAAAAATTTTTTAAAAAGTATACATGAGAGAGACCCAGAAAACTAATGCACTCTCCAAAATGGCTGATGTCCTCACCTTAAATACCATCCTCAGCACAAGACAAAAGGGGATGCTGAGTGAGGGGAGAGTCAGTTATGGGAGATTACCAGGGAAAGCACAGTAAACAAGGATGATTGTGATGCAGAGTTACATCCTTGCCTTCTCCATTGATACAAGTTTCTAGAGATTTGGTCATCCTCCTCTTACAGGTACTGGGAGGGAGATACCCTTACAAATGGAGATTTCCTTTACAAATGTAAGTGTTTCTTACAAAAAGGCAACTCCTACTTGGTTTTCAGGTTCCTTCCCCTGTCTGCTGTTACTCAGAAAATAACCAGCTTAAAACAATTAATATGCCAAAGAGACATATTTTAGAGTGGCAAATTCTGCTCCCCTACAATCTCTTTCAGGAAATGTTATTGCTGTAGCCCACATTGATCTCTTCTACTCAAATCATCAAAGCATGTTTTACCATACAAACTTTGGTCTGCTCGCCTGCCAATCAGAAAAGCCAACTTACTGACACTGGGTTGTGGTGAAGGGAAGTACGGCGTTTATTGAAGGGCCCAGCAAGGAGTACAATACAACTCATGCTCAGAAGACTTGAACTCCCAGATGGTTGGTTGGTGGTGAGATAACAAGGTGGTCTTCCATGAAGCTTGTGCTCAGCCTGAAGTTACCAGCTTCCACCTGTGTGGGGCCTTAGTTCCTATAGAAGAACTCAAAGATACATTGTTGTATATCTCCCTTGAGGAGTAACTAGGACTCTGCTTTACTGCTGCACTATCCTTTCTTGACTGCTTTTTCTTTGTTTCTGCATCCCCTTCCTTCCTTGATTAGTAATTATTTGAATCTGCCTTTTGGAATTCAGGAAAGGTCTAGGAGGTTGAAGACTTTTTCTACAAATAAGAAACAGGGGACAAGGAAGGGCTTTTGTACCCAGGAGGGCTCTGGAGGCCCCTGCTGGCTTTCACGTTTGTTAACTTTTAATTTCTACTACATTTACTTTGCATATAGTTATTTATATATACATATTTCCTAGTTTCTTATCTAGATTTTAAATTCCTTAGTGTCAAAGATATTAATAATAGAAACAAGAACTATATCAGCAAAATAAAGCAAGCCATTTATTATATGATTACAATGCCTCAGGCACAGTGTAAGTCATTTTACCCACTCCATTTCATTTAATCCTTACAACCAACCTAGGAAAGGAGGTAATATCTGAATTCTAGATCAGGACATAGGGCTTAGAAGCTAAGTAATATGTTCAAGACCATATTTCTAATGAATCAGAATTCAAACTCAGGTCTGTCAAATGCTCTTATGTGTCTGCTTATATTACTTTATGAACAAAACTGTCAACTAAAAAAAAAAGCACAACCTAACATTGAGGATTATGTTTTATTCAGGGCATTACTGAGGATTATAGCCCGGAAACATCCTCACAGCTCTGAGGAACTGTTTTGAAGAGGTAAAGGAAGAGCCAGGATATACAGGAGTTTTTGCACAAAAAATAACAGGTGGGCTTCCGTGGTGGTGCAGTGGTTGAGAATCTGCCTGCTAATTGATATTTATAGGACATTCCATCCCAAACCAACAGAATACACTTACTCTCAAGTGCTCAGGGAACATTCTCCAGAATAGACCATATCTTGGGTCACAGATCAAGCCTTGGTAAATTTAAGAAAACTGAAATTGTATCAAGCATCTTTTCCATCCACAACACTATAATACTAGAAGTCAATTACAGGAAAAAAAAAACTGTAAAAAATACAAACACATGGAGGCTAAACAATACACTACAAAATAACCAAGAGATCACTGAAGAAATCAAAGAAGAAATTAAAAAAATACCTAGAAACAAATGACAATGAAAACATGATGACCCAAAACCTATGGGATACAGCAAAAGCAGTTTTAAGAGGGAATTTTACAGCAATACAATCCTACCTCAAGAAAGAAGAAAAATCTCAAATAAACAACCTAACCTTACACCTAAAGCAATTAGAGAAAGAAGAACAAAAAAACCTCAAAGTTAGCAGAAGGAAAGAAATCATAAAGATCAGATAAGAAATAAATAAAAACATGGGCTTCCCTGGTGGCGCAGTGGTTGAGAATCTGCCTGCTAATGCAGGGGACATGGGTTCAAGCACTGGTCTGGGAGGATCCCACATGCTGCGGAGCAACTAGGCCCGTGAGCCACAACTACTGAGCCTGCACATCTGGAGCCTGTGCTCTGCAGCAAGAGAGGCCACGATAGTGAGAGGCCCGCGCACCGCGATGAAGAGTGGCCCCCGCTTGCCACAACTACGAAGACGCACAGAAACGAAGACGCAACACAGCAAAAATAAATAAATAAATAAATAAACTCCTACCCCCAACGTCTTAAATAAAAAAAACAACAGGTAGTTGAATATCAAAAGATTACTGCTAATTACAGGGAAAAAAAAAACAAAACCCAGACATCTCAAGTTAATGACTTTTGTGCTTTTCTATGTATGGGAAGATGAAAGAGTCTGGGCTTATTGAAATGATTCCTTTGATATGCACGTTAACTTTCTAGGACCAATATGGTGTTTTTCCATCCTGAATCTCCTCAGGGTGCACCAGGAGGGCTGCAATGCCTGACAGCTTTATGACTGCAACATTCTTTGGTTACTGAAATGGCAGGTGACATTCTTTGTGCACATTACTTTGGGAAACCTTTACAAATAGTATTATCTAACATTTATGGATATTTTACAGTGTGTCAGAGCTTAACGTGTTTTTCCATGAATACAATAATTTAATTTTTGCAGCCATCTTATGAAGAAGGAGCTGTAATTACCAACATTTTGTGTACGTGATAATAGTACAGAAAGTTAAGTCTCAACTGGCAGAGCTAGAATTTGAACTCAAGTAGTCTGAGTCCAAATGATCTCGAGTGGCCTCAGCCTACAGCAGCTTGAAGCAGGATTTTGGTTCCTGGCCAGAGATTGAGGTTGGGTCGTGGCAGTGAGAGCACCAAATCCTAGCCACCAGACCAGTGGTCAGTGACAAGGCCTTGGCCCTTCGGCTTTGCAGAAAAGAATTCCCACAAAGACGGAAAGTAGTGAAACAAGTGAAGTGTTTATTAGGAGGAAAAAAAGAGTAGAGTATGTGTGGCTAGACACACAGGGGAACTCAGAGAGAGAGTCGTGCCCTCATGGTAGTTTAAATCACTTATATGAGGCATTTCTTCCGGGTTTCCTTTGGCCAATCATTTTGATTTGCCTGGTTCAGAGTCCGTATTTGGTTTATCTCAGGATCCTCCTGTGTGTGCACATGCATCTCTCAGCCAAGATGGATTCCACCGAAGAGGCCTAAGCGTAGTTGGCATCACTTACTATGGGGTGGCGCCCCCTCCCTTTTTGACCTCCAAGGAGCTGTTAGTCGGGAAGGTCTCCTTGACTTTGAGAATGACTAATATGTGGTGTCTTATCTTCTATCTGGCCAGGACCCAGCCTCCTCTCTCAATTGTCCTGCTATTCTTGTCTTGGAATATCGGTCCACAGGGAAGGAATCTCCAATTGCTTACTCTGTGGGGGGGCTCGTCTACCTCCTGCCTCACAAAGCCTGTATTCTTAATATTCATATTATTTATACATTGCGTTAAACAAACATTTGCTGAGTGATTACTATGTGCCAAGAACAGTGCTAGGGATTTAAAAATAGAGAAGTGTGTGTGTCATTTTTAGGAACTTAGTGTACTAGAATAAACAAATAAGAAACTTTTGTCTTTGACATGAAAGTTATTAAACACAACTACCGCCACTACAAAACAATAAGAATAATGAGAACTTGTTTTTTCCCAGGTATTGTTCTAAGTATTTTGCTGGCATTAATTCACTTAGCCTCACAACAATCTTGCAAAGTCATTCTTCTTCTTCTTCTCATTTATTTATTTATTTACTTATTTAATTTTTGGCTGCATTGAGTCTTCATTGCTGCGTGTGGGCTTTCTCTAGTTGCAGTGAGCGGGGGCTACTCTTTGTTGCGGTGCACAGGCTTCTCATTGCGGTGGCTTCTCTTGTTGCAGAGCACGGGCTCTAGGCACGAGGGCTTCAGCAGTTTTGGCTCGTGGGCTCTAGAGCTCAGGCTCAGTAGTTGTGGCGCACTGGCTTAGTTGCTCCATGACATGGGATCTTCCTGGACCAGGGCTCGAACCCATGTCCCCTGCACTGGCAGGTGGATTCTTAACCACTGTGCCACCAGGGATGTTCTCTTCTCATTTTTTTAGATCAGGAAACTGGGACCAGAGATGTTAGGATGTTAAATCCAAGCAATGAAGTGGAAGAACTGACTTATGAACACAGGCAATCTGGCTCCAGAACCAAAGTGACTAAATGAATATTCCCTGTGAGTAATAGAATTTCAATTTTTCTGGAGTATAAACAAGTGGTATTATATATAGTAGAATTAATAAACAATTTCAAGAACTTAGAGAAATGATGGTCAGTCTGAAATGAGATTCAAGAAGGTGCAGTTACTAGAATGGTCAGCAGAGGGTGAAGGGAGGCAGCTTCTGTAATGTACTGTTACATTACAACAGGGTACACTGTGCAGAACTGGGACTCTCTGCAGTCCCTCTTGCTCTAACATTCTCTGATGATACTTGTCTGAATTTCATTAGATCAGTGCAATGTAAAACGCAAGCAAAAAAAGGAGTGGTCTCTTCTCAAATATATGTAGGGAAGATGATATTTATCTGATTTAACATGGTATTTATTTGAATATTTGTTAAATGTTAGTTAAGACCTTCTCTAAAGAAATAAGTGTCAGATGGTCCATATCCTTGAGGAGCTCAGGGTCTCACTGAAGAAGTAAGATAAACAAGACTTTGAATGGTGATATCAAACATCATATTAACCAAGTTTTAGAGGAGTTCAGAGACAAGGAGAAATTAATGGGACTGAAATGGAACTGAACTACATCATGGAAAAAGTAGTCTTGTTCCTGTACTGAAAGGTGATTAGTATGTGCATAGGTAGAAAGGAGGACGGGAGAAATTTTTTAATTCCTTAAAATTAAACTCAATCTCTCAAGCATTTATGAGCTGTCTTCAGTGAGCGAGACACCATTCCTAGGCACTGCAGAGAAGGTAAGAATGGGTGATTCAGTCTCTGCCTGAAGGAAATCATGAATACATCATCAGTAATAATGTAAGTCAGGATAATGTAGACAAATAACAACAAGATGCTCTATTGGAGGCCCCCAAAGCTGACAACAAAATGATATATGCCTCTCATTTTAAAGATAGGTACCAGACCATTCATGTAGAACATTCTAAGTGTATGGTCCTAAACTAGTTCCGCCAGTTTTAGCTGTTTACTCACCTCCAGCCTACGTACAAAGCTGAGGTTGTATAACAGGGAAGAACAAAATCTGACTCCATGTTGGATCTGTTACCTTTACTTTAAACTTTGCTCTCTGTTGCTTTTTATTACTATAATCACTAAAACAATGTTGTCTATAGCTATTGGCATACATAATGGCCTCCCTCGGGGAACCCTGCCCCTCTGCCTAAATGTTATACTAAAGTGCCTTTGTTCAGCTCACGAGGAAACATTCTGACCCTGCCCACCTGTGAATGGCTGCAAGAAAGAAGAAATTAACACATCCCCTCCCTGAGGCTGGCCAAACCAGGAGATGTTTTGCAAGACTTATGGCTTTTGTACTTTACTTCCTCACCTCCTCCCCCTCTCTGTCCTATAAAAGAAACTAGCATCCAGACCCCTATAAGATGGTACTCTAGGGTGATAGTCTGCCATCTTCTTGGATGCCTGGCTTCCCCAATAAAGTCACGATTCCTTGCCTCAACACCTCGTCTCTCGATTTATTGACCTGTTGTGCGGCAAGCAGAGAGCTTGGACTCGGTAACAGCTGAAGAGAAAGAGATTTCTTTGGAGAGGAGGTGACAGAGTACTTTGCATTTCACTCACCTTACTACTCTCTTCTGAAGGGGAAGGAGAAGAATGTGTTCCTCTCTAAGGTAGGAATCCCCTAAATAGACACAAATGGAAACTTCTAGGCACTGCAGAGCTTGCTCAGAGAAGAGGAGTTTGCCCAGCACTGGTACAGCAAGAATTTCAGAACCTGGAGAATATGGCTACCTGCACAGCAGAGTTATTGTCTTCTGCTGGTGTTCTAAGTTGTTTCTGCATGTTAATGTAGCTGGTATGAAGTCTATATCCTTCTCTGACCTGGAAAATTGGTAGGCTGCCACTTCCAATGAACTTTGGATGGGCTTCTGTGGAATGTAGTTAAAGCATGGGAGCTGTATCCACTGACCTCTTCTTATTTTATTTTCATCAACGGCAGTGTATTTACTGCTTTGGGAGTAAACAGAAGTAAAAGAAACCTTTAATAACAAAAAAGAAAGAAACCTTGAATAGAGGTCAAGCTGTCTTTTCACCTGTCCTTGAACTTGGACCTGACAAACTGCCCAGTATGATTGCTGCTGCTGCTGCTGCTACTACTACTACTATTAAAAGGTATAGAATAGGGGTTTCCCTGGTGGTGCAGTGGTTCGGAGTCCGCCTGCCTCAGGGGAACTCAGAGAGAGAGTCGTGCCCTCATGGTAGTTTAAATCACTTATATGAGGCATTTCTTCCGGGTTTCCTTTGGCCAATCATTTTGATTTGCCTGGTTCAGAGTCCGTATTTGGTTTATCTCAGGATCCTCCTGTGTGTGCACATGCATCTCTCAGCCAAGATGGATTCCACCGAAGAGGCCTAAGCGTAGTTGGCATCACTTACTATGGGGTGGCGCCCCCTCCCTTTTTGACCTCCAAGGAGCTGTTAGTCGGGAAGGTCTCCTTGACTTTGAGAATGACTAATATGTGGTGTCTTATCTTCTATCTGGCCAGGACCCAGCCTCCTCTCTCAATTGTCCTGCTATTCTTGTCTTGGAATATCGGTCCACAGGGAAGGAATCTCCAATTGCTTACTCTGTGGGGGGGCTCGTCTACCTCCTGCCTCACAAAGCCTGTATTCTTAATATTCATATTATTTATACATTGCGTTAAACAAACATTTGCTGAGTGATTACTATGTGCCAAGAACAGTGCTAGGGATTTAAAAATAGAGAAGTGTGTGTGTCATTTTTAGGAACTTAGTGTACTAGAATAAACAAATAAGAAACTTTTGTCTTTGACATGAAAGTTATTAAACACAACTACCGCCACTACAAAACAATAAGAATAATGAGAACTTGTTTTTTCCCAGGTATTGTTCTAAGTATTTTGCTGGCATTAATTCACTTAGCCTCACAACAATCTTGCAAAGTCATTCTTCTTCTTCTTCTCATTTATTTATTTATTTACTTATTTAATTTTTGGCTGCATTGAGTCTTCATTGCTGCGTGTGGGCTTTCTCTAGTTGCAGTGAGCGGGGGCTACTCTTTGTTGCGGTGCACAGGCTTCTCATTGCGGTGGCTTCTCTTGTTGCAGAGCACGGGCTCTAGGCACGAGGGCTTCAGCAGTTTTGGCTCGTGGGCTCTAGAGCTCAGGCTCAGTAGTTGTGGCGCACTGGCTTAGTTGCTCCATGACATGGGATCTTCCTGGACCAGGGCTCGAACCCATGTCCCCTGCACTGGCAGGTGGATTCTTAACCACTGTGCCACCAGGGATGTTCTCTTCTCATTTTTTTAGATCAGGAAACTGGGACCAGAGATGTTAGGATGTTAAATCCAAGCAATGAAGTGGAAGAACTGACTTATGAACACAGGCAATCTGGCTCCAGAACCAAAGTGACTAAATGAATATTCCCTGTGAGTAATAGAATTTCAATTTTTCTGGAGTATAAACAAGTGGTATTATATATAGTAGAATTAATAAACAATTTCAAGAACTTAGAGAAATGATGGTCAGTCTGAAATGAGATTCAAGAAGGTGCAGTTACTAGAATGGTCAGCAGAGGGTGAAGGGAGGCAGCTTCTGTAATGTACTGTTACATTACAACAGGGTACACTGTGCAGAACTGGGACTCTCTGCAGTCCCTCTTGCTCTAACATTCTCTGATGATACTTGTCTGAATTTCATTAGATCAGTGCAATGTAAAACGCAAGCAAAAAAAGGAGTGGTCTCTTCTCAAATATATGTAGGGAAGATGATATTTATCTGATTTAACATGGTATTTATTTGAATATTTGTTAAATGTTAGTTAAGACCTTCTCTAAAGAAATAAGTGTCAGATGGTCCATATCCTTGAGGAGCTCAGGGTCTCACTGAAGAAGTAAGATAAACAAGACTTTGAATGGTGATATCAAACATCATATTAACCAAGTTTTAGAGGAGTTCAGAGACAAGGAGAAATTAATGGGACTGAAATGGAACTGAACTACATCATGGAAAAAGTAGTCTTGTTCCTGTACTGAAAGGTGATTAGTATGTGCATAGGTAGAAAGGAGGACGGGAGAAATTTTTTAATTCCTTAAAATTAAACTCAATCTCTCAAGCATTTATGAGCTGTCTTCAGTGAGCGAGACACCATTCCTAGGCACTGCAGAGAAGGTAAGAATGGGTGATTCAGTCTCTGCCTGAAGGAAATCATGAATACATCATCAGTAATAATGTAAGTCAGGATAATGTAGACAAATAACAACAAGATGCTCTATTGGAGGCCCCCAAAGCTGACAACAAAATGATATATGCCTCTCATTTTAAAGATAGGTACCAGACCATTCATGTAGAACATTCTAAGTGTATGGTCCTAAACTAGTTCCGCCAGTTTTAGCTGTTTACTCACCTCCAGCCTACGTACAAAGCTGAGGTTGTATAACAGGGAAGAACAAAATCTGACTCCATGTTGGATCTGTTACCTTTACTTTAAACTTTGCTCTCTGTTGCTTTTTATTACTATAATCACTAAAACAATGTTGTCTATAGCTATTGGCATACATAATGGCCTCCCTCGGGGAACCCTGCCCCTCTGCCTAAATGTTATACTAAAGTGCCTTTGTTCAGCTCACGAGGAAACATTCTGACCCTGCCCACCTGTGAATGGCTGCAAGAAAGAAGAAATTAACACATCCCCTCCCTGAGGCTGGCCAAACCAGGAGATGTTTTGCAAGACTTATGGCTTTTGTACTTTACTTCCTCACCTCCTCCCCCTCTCTGTCCTATAAAAGAAACTAGCATCCAGACCCCTATAAGATGGTACTCTAGGGTGATAGTCTGCCATCTTCTTGGATGCCTGGCTTCCCCAATAAAGTCACGATTCCTTGCCTCAACACCTCGTCTCTCGATTTATTGACCTGTTGTGCGGCAAGCAGAGAGCTTGGACTCGGTAACAGCTGAAGAGAAAGAGATTTCTTTGGAGAGGAGGTGACAGAGTACTTTGCATTTCACTCACCTTACTACTCTCTTCTGAAGGGGAAGGAGAAGAATGTGTTCCTCTCTAAGGTAGGAATCCCCTAAATAGACACAAATGGAAACTTCTAGGCACTGCAGAGCTTGCTCAGAGAAGAGGAGTTTGCCCAGCACTGGTACAGCAAGAATTTCAGAACCTGGAGAATATGGCTACCTGCACAGCAGAGTTATTGTCTTCTGCTGGTGTTCTAAGTTGTTTCTGCATGTTAATGTAGCTGGTATGAAGTCTATATCCTTCTCTGACCTGGAAAATTGGTAGGCTGCCACTTCCAATGAACTTTGGATGGGCTTCTGTGGAATGTAGTTAAAGCATGGGAGCTGTATCCACTGACCTCTTCTTATTTTATTTTCATCAACGGCAGTGTATTTACTGCTTTGGGAGTAAACAGAAGTAAAAGAAACCTTTAATAACAAAAAAGAAAGAAACCTTGAATAGAGGTCAAGCTGTCTTTTCACCTGTCCTTGAACTTGGACCTGACAAACTGCCCAGTATGATTGCTGCTGCTGCTGCTGCTACTACTACTACTATTAAAAGGTATAGAATAGGGGTTTCCCTGGTGGTGCAGTGGTTCGGAGTCCGCCTGCCTATACAGGGGACACGGGTTTGTGCCCCAGTCCGGGAGGATCCCACATGCTGTGGAGCGGCTGGGCTGGGCCTGCGCGTCCGGAGCCTGTGCTCCGCAACGGGAGAGGCCACAACTGTGAGCGGCCCGCGTACCACAAAAAAAAAAAAAAAAAAAAAAAAAAAGGTACAGAATATGATAGTACCTCCTCTTCTCAAGTCAAGGAGAGGTTTCTCCTCGGGGCTACTTGGAGAGCTTTATGCACGTCTCTAGGAACATGAGGGTCTTACCAATGACTATTCTAAAAGTGAGATGCTGTGGCTGGAACTGCCCCCATCTGGTGCCTGAACACACATGTGACTACTTTGAGACTGGGCTGTCCTTCCTCCCATGCCAGGGTAAAGGTGCATGTTTTTGAGGCTTGATAAGGACCCTGTGGAAATAATCTTAACCAGGCGTGCTGCCTGAGGAGCAGATACAGAGGGTGGATCCCAGAAATACAGGAACCAGACAGAAAAAAGGCAGACCAGCCAACCATGGTATTCATGAGGAACCCACAGAGGTACCCCATAGAATCAGCAATTGACTACTGCCACCTAGAGGGCCCTGCCGGTGGATTACAACTGGACCTGCCACAAAAACTGTACACCACTTGCCTAATACCTAGCCTCCTACCCTCCAGATACTAGAAACAGTGACTAGCAAATTGGGGAGATGGAGCCAGGAAAGAAGATAAGCTAATTTTGGCCCCCTACTCCACATAGGTTAGAGGATAGAAGGAATTTAAATTAGAATGGGTTTGGAGTTTGAAATTACATTCAATAGAGCTGTTTCTATGTTTTCTAATTTTTTAGTTCTAAAATAGTGTTGTATGGTTCTCAGAATGAAAAAGAGAGAAGAAAGCCTGTGTAATCTATGGGACATCACTAAATGTACAAATATTAGAATAATTGAAGTTCCAGTTGGAGAAGAGGGGAGAAAGGGGCAGAAAGTCTATTTAAAGAAAAAAATAGCTGAGAATTTCCCAAGCCTGGGGAGAGACTTAGACATACAAGTTCACAAAGCGAATAGATTACTCCATTATCTCAATGCAAAAAGACCTTCTCCAGGACACATTATAAAGAAACAGTCAAAAATCAAAGACAAGTAGAATCCTAAAAGCAGCAAGAGAAAAAATTATTGTAACCTCCAAAGAAATACCCATTAGGCTGTCAGTGAATTTCTCAGCAGAAACCCTATAGGCCAGGAGACAGTGGAGTGATATATTCAAAGTTTTAAAAGAAAAAACTGACAGCCAAGAATACTTTATCCAGCAAAGATATCCTTCAGACATGAAAGAGAAAAATAACTTTTCCAGACAAAAAAAATGCTGAGAGAATTTATCATCATTAGATCTGCCTTGCAAGAAATGCTGAAAGGAGTTCTTCAAGTAGAAATGAAAAGATTTTAATTAGTAACATGAAAACATACAAAAATACATAGCATACTGGTGGATAAGTATAGAGTCAGATTTAGAAGACTAATTCTGTAATATGAGGGTGTGTTAACCATTTAACTGTAGTATAAATGTTAAACACAAGTATTAAAAATAACTATAGCCACTGTAACTTAACAAATACACAATATAAAAAGAGGTAAGTTGTGACATCAAAATCATAAAAGGGGGGAAGTTAAAGAGTGGAGTTTCTCTATGCAATCAAAGTTAAGTTGCTATCAGGTTAAAATGGGTTGTTTTACCTATAGGATGTTTTGGGTAAGCCTCATGGTAAACAAAAGGGAAAAACCTATAGTGAATTCATACAAGATAGAGAGAGGAGAATTAGACATACCGCCGTGGAAAATCACCAAATCACAAAAGTAGGGAGAAAAAAAAAAAGAAATACAAAATAGTCAGAAAGTGGCCTCTCGCCTTCTGAGATAGCCCATAATCTGTCTGGGGAGTGTGTTTCTCCCAGGGCTGCTCTCATTTTCTGAGATGGACCTCATTCTGTCTATGGAATGTGTATCTCTCTGAATAAACCCGCTTTCACTTTACTGTGGCTTGCTCTTGAATTCTTTCCTGCGTGAAGCCAAGAACCCACACTCGGTGGCCTTCCCAGGGACTCACCTGAGACCTGGGATATGAACATCCTCTCACACCCCACTCTTTC
>NW_006772276.1:260470-274127 GCF_000442215.2 Lipotes vexillifer
ACTCTTTCCTACAACAGTTCCATCTGTTTTTCTGTTTGTTTGTAACTTCCTTTCTTATCTCTGGACCCTTTAACTTAAAGATTTATGTTCACTCCAGCTAAAGCTGGGGGTTAACAGGTTTTGAGCAAAGACCTGGACAGCACTAGCAATACATGCTTTGTCCTTAGTGTCTCACCTCCCTGGTACAACACTATGTTCGTGGGGTTGTGAATGAAAAATGTTGCTGCTTTATCCGTAAACAGGGGATGTTGTGGCCATCCAGCCACTGCAGCCACCCAGAAGGTAAGGCCTGAGGGGACTCAGGATGGAGACAAATGGGCTGCAGCCACCCCCAACAGTGCACCCAGAGGGGGACTCAGGATGAGAAAATACAGGATACTGGCCCCAGATAGCTGAGGTGCATATCAAAGGAATGATTTCAGTGAGTTCAGACTCTTGCATCTTCCCATACATAGAAAAGCGCTAAATTCCTTAACTTGAGATGTCTGGTTTTCTTTAACTGACAGTAATCTTTTGATGTTTCTTCTGCCTGGTTTTTGTTGCAAAAACTCCTATATATCCTGGCTCCTCCCTTACCTCTTAGGAGCAGTCTCTCAGAGCTATCTGAGAGGCTGTGTCCTGGGCTTGAGCCCTTAGCAAGTCTGTCTTGTAAAACATAATTCTCAGTCCATTTATCTCCATCCTGAGTTCCCTCAGGGCTCACTGTAGGGACATAGGGGTGGCTTTAGTGGTTGGATGGCTGTAACATCCTTTGAAAAAAACCAAAAACCAAGAAACAAAATAGTGAAAAAGCAATTAATAAGACAGCATGAGTGAGTCCTTAAATATCAATAATTACTCTAAAAGTAAATGGATTGAACTCACCAATCAAAAAGCACAGAGCAGGGACATCCCTGGTGGTCCAGTGGCTAAGACTCCATGCTCCCGATGCAGGGGGCCCAGGTTTGATCCCTGGTCAGGGAGCTGGATCCCACACGCTGCAACTAAGAGTTTGCACGCCGCAACTAAAGATTCCGCATGCTGCAACAAAGGTCCCATGTGCCGCAATGAAGATCTGGTGCAGCTAAATAAATAAATATATATTTTTTAAAAAAGCACAGAGTGGCTGGATGCTAAAAAACCCCCGAGACCAGAATATATGCTGCCTACAAGAGACCCACTTAAGCTTTAAGGACAGACATGGGCTCAAAGTAGAGGGATGCAAAAAGATACTCCCGGTAAGTGGAAACCAAAAAATGGTGAGAGTAGCTATACTTATATCAGACAAAATAGACTTTAAGCCAAAAATGGTAATAAGAGACAAAGAAGATCATTGTATAATGATAAAGTGGTCAATTCATCAAGAAGATGTAACAATCATAAATATATACACATGTAACCTATTTGCAGGGCAGGAATAGAGATGCAGACGTAGAGAACAGATGTGTGGACATGGGGTGTGGTGAGGGGGGTGGGATGAATTGGGAGATTGGGATTGACATATATGCACTACCATGTGTAAAACAGATAGCTAGTGGGAACCTGCTATACAGCACAGGGAGCTCAGTTCAGTGCTCTGTGGTGACCTAGATGGGTGGGATGGGGGGTGGGTGGGAGGCAGGTCCAAGGGGAAGGGGATATATGTATACATATCACTGATTCACTTCGTTATACGGCAGAAATTAACACATTTTAGAGCAACTATACCCCAATAAAAATATATATACATACACATCTTACATTGGTGCACATATATTGCTAGATATATTAAGCAAATTCTAACACATCTGAAGGGAGAAGTAGATAACAGTACAACAATATAGGGGTTGATCTATCAATATGGATAGATCATCCAGTAAGAAAATAAACAATGAAACAGTGGACTTGAACCATACCTTAACAAATGGACCTACCAGACATATACTGGACATTCTATTGAACAGCAGCAGAATACACATTCTTCTCAAGTGCACATAGAATATTCTCAAGGGTAGATCGTATGAAAGGCCACAAAATAAGTCTCATCAAATTTAAGAAGATTGAAGTCATATCAAGTATCTTTTCCAACCACAACTGGTATGAAACTAAAAACAAGAGGAAAGCTGGAAAATCTACAATCAGGCAGAAACTACACACACTCCCAAAAAAACAGTGGGTCAAAAAAGAATCAAAAGGGAAATAAAAAATCTTGATATATAAAAATGGAAACAACACATCAAAACCTATGAGACACTGCAAAAGTAGCTGTGAGAAAGAAGTTCATAGTAATAATTGAGTACGTTAACAAAATATATCTCAAATAACATAATTTTACACCTCAAGGAACTAGAAAAATACTGATCTAAACCTAAAGTTAACAGAAGGAAGGAAACAACAAAGATCAGAGTGGAAATAAATGAAATAGAGATGATAAAACAATAGAAAAGATCAAGAAGAGTAAGAGCTGTTTTTTTTTGAAAAGATAAAGAAAATTGACAAATCATTGGCTAAACTAAGAAAAAAAGTGAAGAATCAAAATCAGAAATGAAAGAGGAGACATTACAACTGATACCACACTGGTACACAGGATCGTAAGAGACTACTATAAAATTATAAGCCAACAAATTAGATAACCTAGAATAAATGGATAAATTCCTAGAAACATACAACCTACTAAGACTGAATCATGAAGAAACAGAAAATCTGAACAGAACAATTAGTAGTAAGGAGATTGAATCAATAATCAAAAACCTCCCAATACAGAATACCCAGGACCAGATGGCTTCACTGGTGAATTCTACCAAACATATAAACAAGGCTTAATACCAACTCTTCTCAAACTCTTCCAAAATACTGAATAGGAGGGAACACTCCCAAAACTCATTTTATGATGCCAGCATTACCCTGATACCAAAGCCAGATAAGGACACTACAAGAAAAGAAAACTATAGACCAATATCCCTGATGAAATTCTCAACAAAATAGTAGCAATCCAAATTGAGCAATACATTAAAAACATCATACAACACGATCAAGTGAGATTTATCCCTGGGCTGCAGAGATGGTTCAACATGTGCAAATCAGTGAATGACATTAATAAAATGAAAGATAAAAATCATATAATCTCTAAATAGATGGAGGAGATTAAAAAACCACTTGACAAAGTACAACATTGTTTCATGATAAAAACCCTCAACAGATTTGGTATAGAAGGAACATACCTCAACATAATAAAGGCCATGTATGACAAACACACAGTTGACATCATACTCAATGGTCAAAGGCTGAAAGCTTTTCCTCTAAGATCAGGAACAGGACAAGGTTGCTCACTCTCACCACTCTTATTCAACATAGTAGACATTCAAGAAAAATTGAATAAATGAATGATATTCTAAAGAATAAAGGAAAACTTTCCTTTTCTGTGCAAATGGGAAAACATGTTAGAATCTGTCAAATGAAAAGGAAGTTAGGTAGGCTATTAACAATCCTTCAATTAAAAAGCATTTATTAAATGTCTATTATATGCTAATGCCCTTTCTTCTTCATAAGTGTCTGCAGGGTCTCCCTATTCTAGTCCCCTATCTCTGAGGCCAGATACTAGAGAATTTTGCATGACCTAGGGAGCTTGTACTTTATTATATAAGCTTTTGGAGTAGAAGAATAATATGCTTTGCTCTGTGTAAGAGGAAGATAACCAAGGCATTTGTGAATGTGCAGATGAATTAGAGAGATGAGAGAATGGAGGCAGAGAGACCAATTAAGCTTCAAGAAGAAGAAAAGAAAAGAAGAAAAATTAGCTCTGTCGCTAGAAACGGAGAAAAGCGGCCTGGTTAATGAAAAATAAGCTTACAGAAGCCAAAAAGATTTGACTATAAAGCCAGGCAGGGGGGATGCACATGGGAAAGGGGATAAAATTCATTGAAAAGTATACACTTGGATTACTACCCACTTTGTGCAGGGCTTCAGTGTAGAGAGCAAAGGAAAGAGCGACACCAGAGGAGGTTGGAAGTGGTCATGGGTCAGGTCATTCCCATGTAGGCATGTTGAGGATTTGGGATGTTTTTCTATAAGCAGTGGAAGCCCATTGCAAGGATTTTAGCAGGAGAGTGAGATGATTGGCCTCCTCCCTTCATCCTATCCATCCCTATTCTGGCTAGATTCCATAATACATTACTTCCTCTTCAACTTGTTATCCTTCTCTCAGATCCTTCCTACAAAGCATACACTATCTGGTCCTATGCACTGACTGAGTAAAATAAAGTAATTACCAGCTTGATTCTCCTATAAATCCATTGTCTTCAACACCACCTTGCTGTAACAATGCTCAGGATTCTTTCAGTGTTTTCTTTGTTATCTCTTTCTCTTATTCTCCACAATGCGTATGTCAAATTATTCTATTCTTCTCAGATGTTCTTCCCCACAACTTACTCCTTCAAACTAAGCAGATAACTTTATCTCTTACTTCAAAGAGAAAAAAACAAGCCGTTAGACAGAAACTTTCTCAACTTTCTGCCACCACTATCTACAAACTTACCTGCACCCACACCAACTTGTATCATTTAAGAAACTGCAAATGCCAGAAAGCACAACAGCAGTTTAAACTATAAGAGTTTGTATTTTCTCACATAAAATGCTTGGGGCCAGAGACTAGAGGTGAATGATGAGGATTCAGTACAGTAATTGGGAGGCTGGGACAGGAGTACAAAAAATAAATAAATAAAATCTTCACTGGCCAACATAACAGGAGCTCAGTAGTTGCTGCTGCTATTATTATTATTATTATTTTTATCATCGGAGTAATCCAAAGCCATAAAGTATCAGTAGACAAGTTGTGACTAGAGCTCAGATTTCCTGATCTAATATGCTTTGACAACCCTAATGAGGATAATGTTTTTGGCTTAGGAAACCAGTGAATATTTAATTCCTCATAAGCCATTTTCCCTGTGGCTCCTTGCACATTGAATCAGTGGCAATCATTGTTTCTGGGAAGGCATAATCGACCTAGAGAAAAGGATCTTCGCTCAGCTTGGAATCTCACACTGAACTTTCTTGAGTCCCTTGTAAGACGATTGTCTTGAAATTCAGGCTTTTTGAAAGGGAAAGGAGGCATCTAAATTTCAAAAGCGGGGACTTCCCTGGCGTCCAGTGGTAAAGAATCTGCCTTACAATGCAGGAGATGCGGGTTCCATCCCTGGACAGGGAACTAAGATCCCACATGCCACGGGGCAGCTGATCCTGCATGCCACAACTACTGAGCTCGCCTGCCTCAACTAGAGCCCACGTGCTGCAAACTACAGAACCCGCACGCCCTGGAGCCTGTGCGCCACAACTAGAGAGAGAAAATCCGCATGCCACAGCTAGAGAGAAGCCCGTGCACCACAACGAAGAGCCCACCCGCTGCAATGAGAGATCCCGCGTGCCTCAACTAACACTCGACGCAGACAAAGAAAAAAAAAAAAACTTAAAAAAAAAGTTTCGAAAGTGTCCCTTTATAAACCAAGGGAAGATTTTAGTTATTTGAAAATAAAGTTAATCCTCTATTAAAAAAGGAACATAATGGAGAAAGGATGGAGGATATGATCCAAGAGAAGTCCCATTGTATGAAAAGTAGAAAGTGCTGGGGAGTTAAGGGGTGTGTGTGAGAGACAAGTGAGCAAGAGATGAGACAGTGTCATTTACTCACAGCGCAACTCTGTGGCTTGATAGTTTGGGAGAAATTTGGGAACTTCACTGGCCAAGAGGTTGAAAGCCTCTGAGAAAAACCCTGTGCTAACAGGGGGTGGCCACAGAAGCATAAAAATTGTCTCATGGTGTTTTAGGCAGAATAGTAGCTGGTGCATAAGGCAGAAGAGATATAGAAGTTCCTGAGCAACTCTGAGGAGATGAAAGGGTAATTTAGAGATAAGCATTAATATATTGATACTTGCCAGGAAGTCACAGCAGAGGAGATCTCAGTAGAGGTCTCTGTTCAAAGGAACATAATAGTGGTAGCTGTGAGTGGGCAACTCCAAGTCAAGATCCAGATGGAGGATATTGCTAAAGTTCAGAGGATTTGCAGTGTCAGTGAAAATCAGTGTAGGTAGCCTGGTCAGCAGAAGGAGATGGCTGAGCTTCTTGAGAGCCATCATCCTGCATTGCCCGTGCCAAGAGATCAGACAAAAAATATCAGTTTTAGCAGTGATCACAGTAAACATATGGACCAATGCGTGGTGCTCAGGTGAGGCAAGTTATGCGTCAACCAGACATTATGTGGGTGCCAGGAAGGAAGGACAATGTGTAGACCAGACGATAGCCCCACTGTGCTATTGCTGAGATATTATATAAACTTCTGTGCCCAGATCTCGAAAGATGAGAGGGGAAGAGAAAGAATAAGAGGAGAAAAACCTTGAACAATTGAGCATTAATCTCCCAAGAGACTGGGTTTATCTTAAATTGTTTTACCATTAATTGGGAAAACCTGAGTTTTTCACGTCCCCCCCTTTTTCTATTTTGTATTTTGAAAAATCTCAAACCAGCAAAGAGGTTGAAAGATTTTTACAATGAACATTCCTATTCTTTCACCAACATTTATCAATTTTTAACATTTTGTCTTAATTGATTGATCTACCTACGTACCTACATACTTATCTATTATGTATTAATTTTTTTGCCTAAGCATTTGAAAGCAAGTTGCAGACATCATGGCGTTCATGTCTAAATATTAGGTTTAACCTTATGAAATTCCTAATACTTAGTCATTTTTGTATTTTCAACTTAATACTTCAGTATGCATCTCCTAAGAATAAGGACGTTCTTCTATATAACAACAATACTACCAACACACATAAGCAAATCACATTAATTCAGTAATATCTAATATACAGTCCATATTTAAATTTTTTAGTTGTCCAAAATGTCTATTATAGGTGATTCACTTTCCCCACCCTGATCCAGGATCCAGTAGCATTTGGTATTTATGCCTCTTTAGTTCCCTTGTCTTTTCATGATATTGACTTTTATATTAAAAAGAAAAAAGTCCAGGACAATGTCTTATAGAATTGCACATTTTGGTTTTATCTGACTTGTTTCCTTATGATTAGATTTAGGTTAAACATTTTTTACAAGAAAACTACATAGGTGATGTTGTGTATTGAGTCCCATCAGGAGGCACATGACACATAGATCAACTATGTGATGCTTAGTTTGATTATTTCGTTGATTAATGTGGTGACCACACAAACTCTCCATTATAAAGATACATTTTCCCCTTTTCAATCAATAACTAATATACAGGATAATATATAAGAATATCATGCTCCCAACAAACTTTTATCCAAAGGCTTTAGCATCCATCGATGATCCTTAGTTATTATATGGGAAGTTTGCCAAATGATGATTTTCTAATTCTATCATTTCTTCTACACTCACTAGCTCAATTCTTCTTAGAAAGAAAAAAAAAAAGCTAAAATTCTCTCTCTTTTGGATATCACTATGGATTCCTAAATTTTATTCTATTTTATTCAATGTATTATAACCCATTATCAACCTTATATATATATTTTGAAGCTCAAATTTTCATGTATTTAAGCAGTAGGCAACCACTTCAAGCTGGCTCATTTGTCCTTTTGTCATGACCTCACTGGTCTCTGAGCACTTCCTTGCTTTCTGGCACATCAAGATGTTCCAGGTTCACCTAGTACTTTGTCTGCTACAGACCTGGAGTTGTTTCTCCAAAGATCTCTGTCTCTGTCTTGTGGACAATGGTATTTAGAAACCAAGATCTGGGTGACAATTGTGTGCATTGCTATAGAGTGCACTGCTTCTAGGTCCCATAAGGAGTTCCAGAACATGTCTGAGTCTTGGTGTGAAAATTTAACTCTCACCCAACCCAATAGCCATATAATTAACTTATTAGACTTATTCCGATTACCCACACAGGAATAAGAGTGTTATTTTAAAAGGTAAATTAGATCATATTTTCCCTGCCTTAAATTGATCTTCCTTTAGTTCCTCTAATGCAGTAGTGTCTGGAGGTGATCAAGATGGGCCATTTTCAAAAATCTTACCCTTTAAAACTTTCAGAATTTTGTGTATATTTTATAATGTATGTATGTATTATTACAATAGTACTCACAATGTAAATATAATCCAATAAATATGGTTGGAGGTGGGCGAGCAATTTTTTTAATCAATAATTGATGAGATGCCTATCACTTTGGAATTTGGGAACCACTGCTGTAATCCAGAATTTCCTACTGGCGTCTTTGGATGTGCTGTTTCCATGAGGAATTTACGGATTAATTCTGTCTCCTCTGTAAAACTGTAAATACCATGAATGCATGGACCATGTTGTTTTATTTCTCCATTGTATACCCAATCACCTAGAACATGACTGGCACATAATATTACTCAATACATATACAAATGTCAGAGAGAATAAACAGAAATAGAAAAGAATGGAAAATACAATTTGGTTCATTGTCAAAAATCTCTCTAAAACATTTATTTTTATAAATTATAAATAAACATTTATTTATTTTGTATGCCATTTATTTTGCATGCAAACTGCTCACTTGCATATGGAGGAATCCGTTGGTAGACTGGTAGACTCAGTAAAGGAAAAATGTTATAAACAGAATAAAATGGAGGGGGTTACTGCAGACAACTTGAGAACATTTTGGGGGTAAAGTGATTACTTGGAAGCTAGCAGAGGTCAAACTGAACATTCTTTCCTTGAACAGGCCAACTGGAGTATCAAAGAGTATCAAAGAAAACGAATTTAGTTGTTTATATATATTCCATAAAATCTTGAGAGTTTGAGTGTGGATCATACATGGCAGACTATTTCTATGTCATGTCTGACTACCCTGCCATCCATGCACTGCTTTACTCAGGCCAGGTCTGTGTCATTTCCCCCAGAGGAACTTCTGGGTAATTTGGGCAGAGACCTAGCTTTAGGATTTCTTAGCCTTCCCAAACGCCTTCTTTTGTTTCTTGTGGTTTTCTGTGGGGTTGAACTCTCTTAAGTATACACTTCATTGTGGGTACAATAAAGCTCCCTGTTAATTAACTCCCTTTCAGAAGGACATAGTTCTAGAGGTTAGGTGACAATTGGGAAATTGAACTTAGCAAAATTAAATTTTCTTCTGCATAGATATAGCATGATATCTTCAATTGCTAGTAGTGACAGCAGTATCCTGGGTAAGGCAGGTATCTCTGTCGGACAGGTCTGGTCTGAAAGTAGTAAAGTGTTAAGGGATCTTTTTGAGAAGGTTTTGTCTGAGAAACCTAGAATTTACATTTAAGTGCCAAAATGATGTCTCTGAATTTCATGTCTTTCTGTGCAATTCAAATGTGCGTAAGTGAAATCACATTTCTTAAGGTCAGGGTCATCAATGGAAGAATTAGAATGAGGTAAAGGGACAAAGATTCTATAAACTCTCACTCCAGGACTCTCCATCTAAATTCAGGTGAAATTTTATTTCATGAATATCTATATATCTATTATATATATAGTGAATATCATATATATCTATTATAATGATCAGAGAGAAAGGGAAGAGGTGTTATTTAATGTCTCACGTATCCATAATGGTGTGTGAGATGGGGTAGGAAGCCAGCCTCAGTTTTCCCACTCCTTCACATGTTGATTTTGAGTATATAAGCACTATAGGAATTTTTTTTAGTGCACCAGTTGGACTATCCCCCTCTCTTCCCACCATCTTTTCTCTTTTTACCTTTCTTTAGCTCTCGTCACTTAATGGCAGGTTCCCTTAAAACCTCAGCTGAGGTGAGTATTATGATTCTTTTTTGGTATGTAAAGTTCTAAAATACTAGTTTTTTTTTTTTCAATAATGGGGCAAGTTTGGATTCTTTTGATATTCTTTGGTGTTAACATGATTAAAACCCATGGGGCTTTTGTTTCCCCTTTTCATTTTCCCTAAACTACAGTAGTTAATTTATGGATAGGCATTCAGTATAAAATATTTCAGCCAAAAATACTCTTCTGAGGGTTATAATTTCAACCTTTTTACTGCAATTGCAGTAACACACAATTAATGACAATCATACTTTTGTAGTATGAATTATATTTTCACTTTGGTCTTTAGTATAATTTGTATGACAAGTTCATTTTCCCTGTTGAGCTCACTTGATAGTTCCACACAAGGAACATGTATTCCTTACCTCTATTCTGATTATCTTAATCTATAAGCAGTCTAGACAGGGCTGGAATAACCTAAGAAAAATGATTATACTACATATAACTGAAGTTACCATTTTAGCGCCGTGACTAATTTTTGAAAGGATTCATTCAAAACCTTCCTATAAAGGGAAATAGAGTTTAGACCAGTTTTGTCCTTGTCACCAACATCATCATCAATACTTTGTCATCATCATCAAATAAAATGTATAAATTTCCTCATGCCCAGCAGAATCACATGTGACTTAAAAATTATTTGATTTGCTGTGGTCATTCTCATTGATGGCTCTAAGGACAGCCAGAAATTTAGAAACACCAGTCTCTGCAATCTATCTTTAGAAATCATGATTAAGTGGACAAAAAGCCTTGATAACCTCTAATTCTAAGGGTATGTAGACACCAACAGAATCAGATTAGATCCAAGGATTCGGTTCAGTACCTGTTCTTTGGTGATAAAAGTCGGTTGATGTGATGTGAAAACAGATACACAGCCCATAAGCTGTATATTACTGGCAGTTTTGTTCTGTTAAGCCTGCCTTGTTTTGCTTTGTTTTACGTTAGCCAATATCAAAAAGGATATTTTACCTGGGAATATGGATTCCTGACTCCTCTTAAAAAATCAGAATCCTTATAATCTGAGGTTTCCATTCCCACAAGGCAACCTGCAGCTCTCATGTGCTCTCAACTCCCTGAAGTCCCTACCCCTCACTCAATAAAGCCTACATATTTATACTGCTTTTGTGATGTATTTTGCCTTACTGATCCCTACAGGCATTCTATTTGAACCCTTAAACAAAAGCATGCACTGTGGGCTACCCAGGGCCTGAGTAGTTGTGACTGCAGTGTCTCTGGGTCGGTTTCCTCATCTGTTCCGTTGGGCTCAATAAATCTCTTTTGATGGTCTTCTGTGATGGTTGTGACCTTCAATTAAGAAAATGCACATAAAAATACTTTGAAGTTCTACAAGTTAATCATATCCATGTACAAAAAATAGATATAATTTGTCAACTAAAATTTTGAGTTCCCTCTGCTGAGAATAGTATTGGCATCATGGAAGGAATAAATAGAAGAAAGGAAACTATCTCTGGTCTGAGGCAGAAATATTCTATTTCATAGGCAGCTGGTGTCATGGGATGAGGCTGGTGTTGAGTTAGAAGAGCTGCACAGAAGTCCTGGAAGCTGTGCACAAATGATTGCACCTCCAGGAACCTCATGTCCCCATCTAAAAAACATGGAAGACAGGACCTACCCTCTGAACTCACAGGTTTGTGGTCAGGATCAAATGAAATAAAGTATGTGAAAGTAATGAATAAGCTGTAAGACATTATCTTAATATAGGCAATAATTAGTACTTAGTGATAAAATATGAACACATAAAATAAACTAAGAATGTTTACAAGCCTATTTACACATCTTAAGAGTTTGAAAAGGTTTTGAATTAAATCAGAGACAGCTTTTCAGAAGAGGAAATTTTGATTGAGTCTTATTTCTAGCTATGCAACTGAGAATGGGCCTATTTTGCTAATTAAAATAAGCTTGCTACTTGCGCACCTTTGTCGTAAGAGGAATTGGGTATTTCACATTTTCTTCAGATTACTCACTTCAATATAATACATTGTATAAAGTTAAATTTAGAAAGAGTGCAAAAAATAACGTGATGATTTTGTGACTAAAAAAATCTCAGGATATTTATTAGAGCTGGAAAGAATCTTCGAGATGATATTTTACAAATCAGGAAGCAGAAGAACAGAGGGATTAAATGACTTGTGTAAGTTCTCAGAGCTATGAAGATGCAGGGTTAGAACTCAAACCCAGGGGTTTGGACTCCAGTGTTCTTACTGGGGCACCGCATCAACGTGGGGGCAATTTCTGGCTAATGATACTGAATTGAATCACTGGATGTTTAGATAATCAGATTAGGTTGGGAACGTAGGCGGAGGAAAGGAGACGTGTTGATAAGATCGCTGTGAATTAGAAAGCGGGTTTTGGGGAAACCTCAGCTCCTGTAAAGGAAAATATCAATTGGCACCTTCCCGCATACATACGGGTAACCTCCTCCCCACACTACCCCTTCCGCCTTTCTTTTAAAGCCCGGTTACTACCTTTACATTCTCAGACGGGCCAAACTTTTGCATGACCTTGCTGTCCCGGGACACTGGTGAGATTCCTTCTCTGATCAGCACGCTAGAGGAGGACAGCTCCTCCCGGATAATGAAAACTTTCCAAACTCACAATCAGAGCGAGAAAGAACGTGGCCACTGGAACAAAAGTTTCTACTGGAGGCCAAGAAGTCACTCCTCCCCCTCCTAACTCCTCCGACTTGAACTTTCTTTCCGGTTTTTCCACAGTCCCAAGGGACCTGTCCTGAGTCTTCTCTATTAAGAGGTTTAGGGCCTGGGACTTCCCTGGTAGCACAGTGGTTAAGAGTCCGCCTGCCAGTTCAGGGGACACGCGTTCGATCCCTAGTCTGGGAGGATCCCACATGCCGCGGAGCAACTAAGCCCCAGCGCCACAGCTTACTGAGCCTGCGCTCTGGAGGCCGCGAGCCACAACTACTGAAGCCCTCGCGCTCTAGGGCCTATGCTTGGCAACCAGAGAAGCCACCGCAATGAGAAGCGCGAGCACCGCAGTCAAGAGTGTCCCCCCACCCCCCCCAATCGCCACAACCAGAGAAAGCCCACGTGCAGCAACCAAGACCCAATTGCAGCCACAAATAAATGAATAAAATAAATAAATATAAAAAAGAGGTTTAGGGCCTAAACTAGGTCATTCTTCCAGGTGACTATCGCTGGGCTGCCTGTGGAACTTAATTTCTCTCCTCTCTACCAATATCCAGTTTCCCTCTTCCCTTCTCTGTTCCAGAGGGGCAGAGGCATCGGCGCGTCCCGGGGCTTATCGCCCTCTTGGAATTCGGGCTCGGTGCCCGAGATCAGCTTTGAGCGGAGGACGGCGGCGGCGCCGGGTCGCGAGTGCGGGCGCCGGCACTCCTGCAGTTGGCCTGAGTTCTCGTTGGCTTATGGAGACTGGTGTCTTTCGCCGGCCCACGCAGCCACCCACAGCGCGCCCTACCGCCTGGGGTGGGGGTGGGGGCGGGGGTTTCGGAGGCCTGGCGGCAGGCAGAATGCGGGCGCCGTTAGAGTCGGGCTGCCTGGCTTTCTCCTCCCGGACCGCAGATGGCTGCGGGCCCCCCACTTCCTCCAGCAGCCCCCTGCTGCCGCCACAGCCGCCTTCCCCAGCAGCGGCTGCTGGATGACAGCGCCGTCACTGGTTGGATTGGAGCTGGCGGCTCAAACGGGACACCCGGGGTAGGGAGTGGGGGAGGGAGGGTGCAGGAAAGAGGGAGGTCAGCGCTGGGCGGGCACTCGGGGAGCCCAGCGCTGCCCCCCTCCAGCAGCAGCAGGGGCAGCACAGCAGCATCCACAGCCGCCGCTGCCGCCGCCACAGCGGCCCCAGCAGCGCGAGCGCGAGCCTCGCAGCGCGGCGCGGCAGAGAGCAGAGGGGCGGCGGCGCCGGCCCCAG
>NW_006772276.1:275851-281475 GCF_000442215.2 Lipotes vexillifer
CGGCGGCGCCGGCCCCAGCCGAGCCGAGCCGAGCCGAGAGCGCAGCCGGGCCGCCGCCGCCGCCGCCGCCGCCGCCTCGCAGATGCCATCACAGCAACAAAGAGCTTGCTGATCTGAGAGTCGCGGCGAGAGCTCGCCTGGAAGCCACGGCGTCGGCTCCCGGAGCTGGGCGGCAGCAGGAGGAAAGGCTCCGGGGGAGGGGAGGGGGCAGAAGATGGCCAAGAAGAGAAAGCCCCCTAGCATCAAGGGTGAGTCCTGCTCCATCCTCGCCTCGCCCCATCCCACCTCCCACCCGCGGTCCGCTCCTCTGGCTGGCCTGTTTACACTCAGGCTCGGCCAAGTGAAAAGCTGCCTGCTGGGGAAGAGTTTTCCTTCTCCGGGAGGTGGGGAGACGTCAACACTGCTGCACCTCCCTTTGCCTCCGGGGAGACTCCGATAGGACTTTGTCCCCTTTCTGTAACCCGGGGAAACCAGAAGACTCTCTCACCCCACCGCTTTCCTACTCCACAAGCTTGGGTATCTGTTGCACCTTACTCCCTCAGGGCAGTGGGGAGAGAGGCAACTCTCGGCCCCTAGGGTCTTAACCTTTTCGGAATCTGGCCGTGTGTGTGTGTGTGTGTGTGTGTGTGTGTGTGTGTGTGTGTGTGGAGAGAGAGAGAGAGAGAGAGAGAGTTTTTCATGGTCTCTGCTATTCCTTCCTTCCACCCTCCGTCCTTTCATCCCAGGGTGACAAGTTCTGCATCCATTTTCCCAGCCTCCATCCTCAAGAGGAGAGAGGAGCTGTCTGGCTCTCCTTTTCCCCGATGGTCAAGGGGACTCGCTACGGGCCGGGTCCCCGCAGGCTATTTCCCCCTTCCCGACCTGTCGAGGCGGGCAGTGACTCATGCTGAGCAGGGCCCCTGTTGCTCCTTTGGAACCAGGGCTTCTAAAGTTGGAAAGTTCCGGGGTGGGGGGGCGGGAGAGGTGCTGGCGGGGAGAACGAGGAAGAGCTTGTTGCTGGGGTGACTTAAGGCATCGCGGCGTTGTCGGGAGCTGGACTCGGGAGGGAGCCTCCTGGGCGGTGTCGGGCGGGGGGCGGGGGGGTGCGGCCGTCCCTAGGACTCGCATAGCGCAGCGCAGCGCGCGGGGAGCAGGTGCAGCGGCCGCCGGCGGTCGCAGCGCGGACTCGCAGAGGTCGACGCTCGCCGGCTTCCTAGCGCTTCGGCTCTCCAGCTGGCGAGCCAGTAGTGGCCGAGAGGCTGTTTGCAGCACTGCAGAGAGGTGGAAGCCAGCTCGACACCATGCGCGGTGAGAAAGGCTGTGCCGGGGAATTGGACCTGAGCTTGGTGGGGAGGAGGAACGAGCGGCGTTTGAAGTTGGATTTCGACCCAACGGGCCTCATGGCCCGAGAGGCGGAGATTTATTGCGCCTTGGGGTTATATAAAATAGGACCACACTCTGAGACGCGAGGGGGTGTACTGTTGAAAATATCGTCTTGGTTTACAGAGCGCGCCAGGCTTTGGCTTGCTTCTTGCTTTTTTCCCGAAGTCTTGCTTGTGGGAGCTTAGCTCCACTCTAGAGGTCACTAGGGGGACACAACTTTATCTTGGTGCTTCAGCTTGCTTTTTAATTGCCCCGGAGTACTCAGATCACTTATTGAAAAGGGTTTCAAACCATGATCCTCAATCTTTTGGAAGATGTCGCTACGAAACACCCGGGATTTTCTGCTAGAAACTATAATATATGTATAATAATTTTATTACCGTGTATTTCCTTAAAAATAATACATTTCCTGTAAAATAGAAGAGGCCTTAAACCTGATTTTTTTCTCTCCCAATGAATTAGTCCATGTTTATAGTGGTAGACGACTAAAGAAAGAATGAGAGAATATATTCATCTACCAACAGTTTCCTTATCATAATATCAAAGAATTAGTGTGAATCCAGATTGACAGGGTGCATTAGCTGCACTTTTGGTTCGCTCCTTTTTTATGGAACCATATGGCACCATGAATGAAACAGGAGGATTGGTTTTCAGCACTGCTGATGTGGCTGTCCATTGGCAGAAATACATTACATACCCACCCCAAACCTTGCAGATTGTAAATGGTCCGTGAAGAGTGGAAAAAAATTTCCAGTTTTACAGTACATGCTACCTGAGACAATCTTAACCTGAGATTAATCTTGGTAGAAGTGCAAAAAGATACAAACGAGACCAAATTAATGAGACGTGAACTAGTATAAGAGTTTGATGAAACATATCTCATTACTAACCACACCACCCCCAAAAAAACACTAAGAAGTTTTTGATTTGTAAGCTAAGACAGGATTGTGTGTATTTTCTTAACCTTAACTTGACAGTGAAATAATTGAAGAACAGCAATTAATAGAGTTTTGTCATTTAAGTGTTAAGAGTTCTTCTGGAGGAGTTAATAACCAAGCTTTCCTAGGAAATGGGGTCTCGAGAAATTTTATTGTAGTTCTTTAAAAATAAAGTTTTCTCATACTACGTGTTTTACTTAAAAGTAATGTTATTTGGCTCTTATTGACTTATGTCTTTTCTTTCTTGACTAATGTTGAGTTTCTTTCTTTTTTTTAACCAGATTACTTAATATTTCTTAGACTGAAAGATACCTTTAAAAAAATCCTTGGAGTTTCCCTTTAGCAAAGAACAATTAACTGTGATATTTTATAGATAACAAAAGCAAGCCCAGGAAGTTGGAAGCCATTAACTTGTCTCAATTGTACCTTTTAAGAGGAGAGCTCTACAAAAGCATCCAACTGCAGCCTTGCTGAACTGCTCTCAGACGCCTGCTTCTAAGCTACAACCGACTAATCTGGGACTGCCTGGTAGAAAACAAAATTGCTAAATGCTTGGGGTTTTTTGTTTTGTTTTTTGTTTTTTGTTTGTTTTGTTTTTCTTTGGCGGGCTGGGGTGAACTTTGCTCTATAATAAACTATAGGTTTAGCAACATTCCAGCCTGTGTTGGTTATCCTTTTATGAGAGCTGTTTCTCTGCTTAGCTACATTGCATGCGGGGAGAGATCATTTGTTAGAGCCCGTGACAGGTAAGTTGCTCATTGGCTTCTGAAATCCTAACAATAGATCCTACATATCTAGAACAGCTAGAAATTGGCCAAAGGGAACTGCAGTTTCTTAATGTTGACAGAAGAATAAGATGAGTTGGCAGTATTTCTCAAGGGATACTAGCTTTCATTTGTGACACCTCATTAAAGGACAGCTTTTCAAAAAGACAAATAGAATATTTATCAATCCAATATTTATAATGTTTTAATGAAAAGATATGCTGTAGTCCATTATCAATAAATGTCATAGAAACACAAGTTAGTTACATTGGTTATAGGGCTATTAACACCCCCTCCCCGACTTCCAGTATTAGTCCAACAAGGATTTCTCACTCAATTACTTAAGTTTAAAGGTTAAGTTATGCTTGGATTCATCTATTCATGCATTCATTTAGCAATATTTATTGGCCACTGAATATGTACTAGGTTCTGTGCAAAACATTAGGGATGCAGTGATGAACATGATAGACAATGAAGGGTACATTGAAAGAGGGGGCTGGAAAGGCCAGGTAAACAAATACGTAAATAAGAAAATTTCACAGTGATTAATGTCATGAATAAAATAAAACAGGATGATATGCTAGAAAGTGTGAGGTTACTTTAGGTTGTCTGAAGAGATGACATTTTAGTTGGGAACCAAATGATGAAGAGTAATTTGCATGCCAAGAACTGGAAGATAGCACTGCAGGCCTTAAGGCAGGAATGAGGTTGCAGCTTGGCACATTCAAATACAGAAGGATGGCCAGTTAGGCTGGAGTGCAGTGGGTGAGGTAGAGACTGGTAGGGAGAGGCCAGGGTTTTTTCTGACCCTAAACAGGAGTGTAGATTTTATTTTAAGTTCAGTGAGAAGCCAACTGGATACTCATTAGATGTTTTGGGTTACATTCCTATCCTTGAGGATGATTTCAGGGAGAGCAGTTTTCCTACATCAACTCCCTAGGCCAAGTAAAGCTAACTAATGGACTTCATTTTTCTAAAAGGGCTAGTTATATTGAAGCACTCCCTCATAGTATTCACCAAAATGCCTGCAATATTTTGGGCTGGGATGTTGATAGCATTTCTAGGAATCTCTGCTTAAGAAAACAATTCTAAAGAGAATGAGGACTAATTCAACATTTTAGTAAAGATTATTAGGGTAGTCGTCCTCCCCATTCCCCCTGCCAGCAAGCCTCTCAAAGCAAGCAAATCTCAGGAAAAACATATTTAATGCTAGAAGGGAGGAGTATAAAGAGTCTGGAACATTACTGTGCAGTAGGCGGAATGTGGAAGGCAGCATGAAGGGCTCCTAGATAACGGAAAGGGGTCCATGAAAGACGAGTGATGCTGGGAAAGGGGATCTGAGAAAGCCTCTAAGACAACATCAGCCAATTCATGATTTTGCCAAGAGAAGTGGAAGCCTGATGTGAGAGTGTTCTAAGAGAAACACTCTAATTCAAACACAAAGGAAGTTCAAATTAGGGTACCTTTATGCTTTTGACTGATTTTTACTTGTGAAGCATTTATAACAATAAAAGCACACAGGCTTTTAAAAGATCTCTTTGATTTTACTTATTCATTATTAGGTTGTTCTTATGGATTATAAACCTCACAGATGAAAACTCATGAAAAAATTTAATGATAAAAACTGCCATCTGTTGGAGGTAGCTGCTTGACATCTAGTTAGCAGACAAATTACACTCTTGAGTTTCTATCTTGCTGTGGAGATGTTGGCAGGGGGCGAAACGGGGTCTATGGGATGATTTTCTGCCCCCTAAGCATTTGTGCCTAGAAGGTGCCATGATATTTCGGGGAGATGTAAATAATAATTTTAAAGCCTTCCACTGCTTCTCCCACCTCCAAACTGTCTACTTCTTTGCCAGCGATTAATAATAAAGAATATATTAAGAATTTTTGTAGCTTCAGGACTTTGTGTAGTCCCCTCCCCCTCCTTCGTTGTACTCCAAGGGACTCTGTTGAGACTAGCAAGAATGGGAGTACTTTAGGGATTATGTGACTAAAAATGGATCTGGTCCTTAGTGGTACTGTAACACAATGTGTTTATGACATCAGCGTTGTTTCATAGCACTGAGAGTCATAGTAGGCTAGAAGGAAGGCTCAATGTTTACAGAGTTCGTGGAGCAATGCTGTAGGAAGAGGTGAGTGATGCTGCAAAATATGAATAGTCTATATCTAAGGAATTTGGTCAAGTTTATTATTTGTAAATATATATTATATATAAGTCAAGATATGTCTATATATATAGACATGTATGTAGAGAGAGACATGTATGTAGACATATCTTGATATATATTTAAACTAGAGCTCAGTTCCCAATTTATATTCAGATTTCACTATACATGTGAGTGTGATCATATCTGCATTTCACATATAAGGAAACTGAGACACAAAGACATTAGGTACTTTCTTGAGGTCTAAGAATAAATTATGTACTGTGGATAAAGGCATAACCAAGCCCCATGACTATCTCCCCTTTGCCTACATTCAGCATTTTAATATCTGTTCACTTTCCTCAAGGTCTATCGTCTAATGTGGAAAGGTAGATAAACTTTTTTTCCTGCTG
>NW_006772276.1:281590-287763 GCF_000442215.2 Lipotes vexillifer
CTGAATCAAGAGGATGATATACTTTCCTCAGAAGTGTCACAACTTTATTGTTTGTGATCCACTTTTAAAATTAGAAATACATTGCTAACAAAAAGTAGGCTACCTGCTCACAGATGCTAAGGTGATATTGTACAGAGGTTTTAGGGCTTTCTAGAGATGGGGAGGCAAGACAAGGTGAACAAATGTTCTCATTTTTTGAAGTGGTGTAAGTGGGAAACGATGCATCTGGGTCACCTCTGAGGTAGATTCAAATTATTTTGCCATTCACATGGTAAGCTATTTGACTGCTGTGGTAGCCTGCCTTTAAGATGGCTTCAATGTTCTTTGCCTACTGGTGTTCACACCCTTACATACTCCCCTCCCACACTGAACTGGGGCTGACCTGTGTGACCTGTAGAGTATGGTGGAAGGCTATGTTGTACGTAAAGGCATTGTGGCTTCTGCCTTGCTCTTGTATATCTGGTGCTCTCTTATATTGCTTACTTTTGGGAAAACACTCAAGCATTCCTGTGGAGAGGCCCATGTGGGAAGGAAATGAGGCCTCCCGCTAAGAGCCAGCTTCAGCTTGCCAGCCTTGTGTGTGATCTTCCTTAGAAACAGACCCTCTAGCCCAGCTAAGCCTTCAGGTTGCTGAAGACCTTGACAAAGGCAGTTGGAATAGGTTAAAGAGAGAATGGGAGGAGGAGAATTAGAGACAGCAGAGTCAACTCTTTTGAGGGTTTTTTTCTCAAAGGGAGCAAAGTGATGGTGCTGTGGCTGCGAGCAGGCGTAGTCATTGAAAAAAAAATTTTTTTTAAGATGGGAAAAATAATGGCAGTTTTCGTTCCTTGTTTTTGGTCACCATTTGCTTCGTGAGGTGGTCTTTAACCTCTCTTTCACTATTTTAGATTTTGGCTGCTTTCTAGAACAGTTTCCTGGGGAGGTAAGGAGGAATTAGTGTACAATGATTTTATGTCACTTAGTTATAAGGATGTTTCTTTTTTGTCTTTATTTTATTTCTCTAAATATATTCTCTTTAATGGATTTCCTGACAAAATATTTAATAAAATATACCACAATAGGAGAAAGTTCCCACGAGAGGAAATTTTGCCAGTCATCATGTTGCTGACTATAGCAGTGCATTCTGTCAGCTAGAAAGCTCGGATGGGACTAAAGAAAAGTTTAAAATATTTTGTGTAGGGGCTGGCCTAGTGGTTCTTGACCAGAGGCAATTTTGCAGTGTCTGAAGACATTTTTGATTGTCATTACTGGGGTGATGCTATTGGTTTCTAGAGGGTGCTGCTAAACATTCTATGGTGTCCAGGATGGCCCACACAACAAAGAATTATCTGGTTCAAATTGTCAGTAGTGCCGAGGTTGAGAAATTCTGGGCTAGCCCCATCATTGTTTTATTCTTCCAGAGAGAAGCTAGGAAGCTACTTCTGAAAAAGGAACCCAAAAGAGGCTGCTTTATCTATCCCATTGTTCTACGTTTAGACGAGGCACAGCTTTCTAACAGATAATTAGGGTTCAAAATAAAGACAGTTCCTTTGTTTGCCTTTGCTTTCTCTCCCCACTCCCTTCTCCTCCCTTCTGTTGGTTCCCATCGTATGTTCTTGTGTTTATAAACTTGGGTTGTTCCCCATGAGGGCAACATGACATTAGAGGGACATTAAAGTCATGGTAAAAAATCCCTAGTTCAATTGGCGAACCACAATGTCACTTTGCTGATTCCTATTCTGTATCTGTCTGACAATTTTGTGAAAGAAAAGATCAAGAATAGGATGATTTGTTATGCTCTAGCTCTTTAATGAGAAAGGATGGGTGGCCTTCCGGCCATCTTTTCTGCGGCTTCTCTTGGCCATTAGGACTTCAGAGGAGAGCTGCACTCTTAATAGCTCTACTGTCAAGGTGTGTGTTACCTGACAAGGAAGACTCCGAACAAAGTCAGGAATGGTCCTAAGTACTTGTTGAGTGACAATTTTCCTGTAGGGTGAAAAATTTTAAATCCAGTTTTATAAAAAGCAATTCAAAATTTATGCATTTAAAAAACTTGGAGGACAGGTTCTTTATGTACATTTTGTAGTTCACTGGATTGTGTTTCACTGTCCGAATCCAGAGACAAAAATAAGATTTTTAAATTGACATTAAAATTTTATTAAAAATGTATTATCACTCTAGGTTTGCCTTACAAAAAAATTCAAAAGTCATTTTCAAATTAGCCTATGATTATATACATTTTGTAAGTATTAGTTTAAAAATATCGAGTTATAGAATGAGCAAAAACTGCAAAAGCTACTTAATAGACATTCATACTTCAAAAATTCTGGTATTAACAGTATCTTTCACTTTGAGTTAAGCTCTTTTTTTCTTTTTAGCCACTGTTCTCATTCTCTTATTCACACTTATTTTGTTTGGCTGCACAAAAATGTCATCACATTCTTTTCCCATGGCAGTGACGTTGATTCTGCTGATTTAACACCTTTACTGTAGTGAAAGAATATCTGTGACTAAACAAGAACCATTATGTTGTTTAAAAGAATCTTTGGTCATAAATAAATGTGTCCAGGGATATCTTAGCTATGTGAGGTAGGACAGACTTGAAGTTATAAAGAATAGCATTGGAATCCATCCCTTCCCTTATTCTTGTTAACCATTAAGAAAGTCTTACATTAAAAGGTATACTTTGTAAAACTTTATGGTAATTCTGCATTGAATAATTATCACACTTCTCACACATAAACTTTATTTAGTAATCTATAGAAAGAACACAAAGACAAAAAGACAGGCTTCACATGCCTAATTCTAAGGTCAAGACTGGTTATGTTTTAACCTCTGTAAATTCTCACTGCCTGATTCTGAATCAATGCCTTAAGTATGATGAAGAATAATAGATTATACATAAGTTTATATGGGTCAAGAGAGGCATGTAACCTATTTAAACTATTTGGTAAACAAACCATTTTCAAGCTTTTGGCAGCATTAAATGGTAGAAAAGTATATTAATTAGAAATAACTTACTAAAACAAGCCTTTGAGGAATTCTAATGGTAATATTTTTAGCTCATTGCTTATATTCTATTAAAGGACTGGAATATCTTTTGAATATTTAGAACATTCATGAATCTAGACTTCTTTTCATTCAGTTGGTCCTATTTAGTGTTGTTTTATGCTGCATCTTGTATTTCTGAAAACTGGGTTTTTGTCTGTATTGAGGCTGAAGAACCTTGAGAACTTCTACTGGCAAACCCGCGGCTCAGTAATCATCAAGAAGACCATTGGGATGGGAAGGAGGTTAGATTGTGTCCTTGAGTAACTTTAGGGGGGGTACTCTTTATGAGGGATTTCCTGAATAAACACATAGTCTTTTCATTCCTTTAGATATGCTAAAATTTTTCTTGTAATCAAGAAAAAGCTATCTTGAGATAGCTCTTTATCTAGGTCATTATTTTGGCCACGTAGAAGTGCTTTTGCTGATTTGTGTTTGGCTGTCTAACGCTGACTGGCATTGAGAAACTTGACATCATATTAAGTTCAAGGATGTTATTTCTCATGCTGATCACTATTTTATGACGTATCTGCATTATGAGTACCTGATGAAGATGTTTCTCTGAAATGTCACTAGCTAACAATAGACAAAGTAAGTCATGAAACTCATTGAGTTTCCCATATGGGTAGACAGTTAGGAAGCTCAAAATTGGAATGAGCCCACTTCTTGCATAAGACTATGGGATCATAAGTTATGCATCTGTGGATTAATTTTGTTTTTCGTACCCTTATTCTTCTTTCCTCTCATTGTCTCTCTATATACTTTGTTTTGTTGAATTGTATGTAGTTTTATAAGCTACTTTAAATCTTCTTTGAAACAAGATGAATTGTAAACAAATTAATATTGTCTAAGACTAAATTTATAGAAATTAAATAATCTACTCAGTTATAAACTAGTAATTTGCAGAGCGTGCATTTAAACCTAGATGTAGCTCCAATCATTATTATTATTTTTTTAACATACAATAGAACATTGAAACAAAGGATCCTATTTTCCTAACCCAACTTCTCATTTGCAGGTTACCACTAGTTTTTGTTCATATATAATTTTCCATAGCTGAGATTTTATTTAACATCACCTTTATCCACCTGTTGCACAAGCGGAGAATCTGGAGTTATCCTTGACTCTCTTTTACAGGCCTCTGCTCAACCCTGAATAAGTCAGTCATTAATATTGATCCTAATCTTTACCTCCACTGTCACAGATATAATTCAGTGCTCATGATGTCTAGTATGGATTAGAACCACCTATACACTAAAGGGTCTCTTTGCATTAGGCCTAAATCACCTCTAATTTATTTTTCACACTGTTGCAAATATGATACTCCCGACAGGCAAATCTGATCATTTCACAATCCTAAAATAAAGTAATGGCTCTCCATTAACTCTACCCAGGATAAAAATCAAAATTCCATAGCAAGGTGTACCAGACTCTCTAGGATCTGACCCATGGTTACCCTTCCTGCTTTATCTCTCACCCCTTCTCACATCCATCCTAAACTTAACGACCCTACCATTCCGATACTGGGGACCACACACATTCTTTTATGCTCCTTTGCCTTTGTGATGCTGTGTGTGTGTGTGTATGTGTAGTGCTGAAAATTCCTTTTTATCCTTCAAACCTCAGCACAAATGTCCCTACTTTCTTTTTCAAACTTTCATCACCATCTTCCCCTCTGACACTCCCTAAGAGCTCAGTTAAGCTCTTCCTCTTTGATGCTCCCATTACATCTTCCACATACATATATTAGTGCCCCTATATTGATTTAAAATGTTGAGTTTACTTGTCCATCTCGTTTCTCAGTCCTCCTGTGGGTCTTTAGTCCTACCACTGCCCTGAAGCAAAAGGAGCGAAAAGCTTGACAGGAAATCAGTCAGTGGTTTAACATCCCAGGGTCAAAGTATCACTGTAGTTTACTCCGCCTCCCATTGTTCTGGTGAATTATAGTTCAGCTTTAGGACATCCAGTCTATGCTTCTTGCCTGAGAGAACAGTGCCCTATGCCCAAGCCAGTCTGCTAGAAACTTTCTGTTTTTTTCCCGAGGACTGCTTCCAATCTTTCTGCATCCTGGATTAATTTTCCTGGATCAAACCTGGCTCTGTGTAGGTTGTCATGTGTCTGGAGCTGGACCTGAGTTTTATGGGATTGAGGCAAGGGGGGGTTTGCCATGTGCCTATTTGTTGTCCTGTCCTGTAGGTCTCTTCATAGATACCTACCACTAGGCTATGAGCGCCTTAAGGGTCCTGATTGTGTGATATTTATCCTTTAATCCAAAATGTTTAGTATAAATGAATATATTATTGAATGAATCAAGCATATATATTTCTCTATATTTTTATTCATTCTCTATAATTTTAATGTTTGATAATATTTAATTGCATTGCTTTAATATAACTAGCATAATTGACTGAATTTTCTAGGTTTTCTTTGCAAATATAATGGTCTAATGAGCATTTGTGTGTATATGTTTACTGTGTTGAACTATCTCTTTATGTTAAAGAGCCTCAGTAGCATCTGAGTCTAAAAGTTAAGTGTGGCCCATGAAAGAGAAAGTAAATTTGTTACTAGTATATCCAGGGACTTGTACTGATTGGATATTAGAAGATTTGAGGTTAGCTGTAACTCATAATAGTACTGTCTTGTAATAATATTATAAACTCTCAGAAAGTTAGCTATAAAGTTAAATCTTGGGTCAGATACGTAATAGTTGCTCAAGTTCTAAGAAAAAAAAGGTACCGAAGTGATACTAAACTATCTTCCTTTAACTGGAAATCCTAAGGTCTATAATTTTTCACATGAATATGAAATTAAGCTGTAAACATCTTGAAAGTAGAGACTACTAAATCGTTCTCTTGGTGCCTAGCACTTAGTAAGTGTTCAATAATAATTTGTCGAATGAATATATGGGTGAAATTTAAGATGCAATTCTTCTAAAATTATGCACGTGAGTAGAAGAGAGTACTGGTGTGCCTCCCTGAACTGAAACCCATAAACCCATAGATACAGCTTAGAGCAGGTATTGCTTCTTCCTGTAGTAGGAAGAATTCCCAGACCATATCTTAGTAATCTATAACATGAATATATTTCTGGATAATCAGGAATTGACTATTACTCTTTGTCTTACGTCAAAATTTCAAGTAGGGAAA
>NW_006772276.1:287773-298444 GCF_000442215.2 Lipotes vexillifer
TGAATGTTTTTTATTATAGAAAAAAAGTTGGTTCCATGATCCACAGGGAATAAGTAACTTATGGGTCAGAGCCTTTGAGATGCTTTTGAAATATTGACATCTGGTATGCTTGGACAGGAAAATTCTGATTGAAAAATATAGACAATGGGATGGGTGGTGAATAAAGTTTGAAAGGCTGCCCTTAGGCAGGGTCTTTTCCAGAGGGTACATCACTCTCACCTAGAAATAGTCTTTAGTTAGTTCCTAATAAATGACTTTTCTACATTCAGAATCTTTAAATCTCATTACTCTGGAATTATATACCTGGAAAGATATTTTCTCTTTCCTCCCTCCCTTCTTCCCTCCTTCCCTTCCTTCCTTTGTTATAAGTATTTTCTGATTTTGGGTGAGTCTTGTTTAACAAAAAGTAATTTATTAAAGATGATTTTATTAAAAACTGCTGATATTTAATATCAAATATAATTGTAAGGATTGGCAAATGAATTCATATATTTGTGTTCACTTTATATGTTTCACTGAAATTTGGGGCAAAATATTATACCTTGAAAAACCAACTTGTTAGGTTATTATTAAAATTGTGAGTTTAATCATCTTTTTTACTAAAATGATTTAAAAGAAAAAGGTACCATAGTCCCTCTACCTGTTTCTGTTGCATTACAACTTTCTTCCAAGGTATAAAACCTTTATAATTGTTAACTCACTAATCTTCAAGAGGTAGGGAAGGTTTACAGATGTAATTTTTCTCATTTCTAAAGATGAGGAAGCATAGAGTCTTTGTTGCTTACTGTCAATTTACATATCACTTGATCATTTCATTATAATTTTTTGGCTGCGCTGAGCAGCTTGTGGGATCTCAGTTCCCCCACCAGGGATTGAACCCAGACCAGGGCAGTGAAAGTGCTGGATCCTAACCACTAGACCACCAGGGAACTCCCATTTCATTATAATTTTGAATGTCATTTTACATTTGACATATGGACACTTTTAAAAGATTGACCTATGAATGAAATACTATTAAGACTGAAATTCAGCTTTTCTAACCTTTAGTCCTATTATTTTTCTATCCTGGGCAGTCAGGTATTATGCTACAAGATGAGAAAAATTCTATCTTTTAACATTTCTTTTTGTTTGGAGACACTAATGACATTTGGATATGGTTTAGAAGACTCTAATGCTGTATTTAAACATGTTTTTTTCCCCTTTTGGAACTTTATTTTATTTCAATTTCTCAAAAGCTGATATATTTCCATCTATGATGTCAGTTTTTCCTTCCTTTCGCATTGATTGTGAAATTTGTGCAACTGGGCTTCAGTTTAAAAAAAAAATAATGTAACTTGAAATAGTCATCCTTATAAAAGTCTAAAATGCTGAGATATTGAATAGTTTCCAACCAATTTCTGATTAGCAAGCTGTGATAAGTAGTTACAAGTCATTAGAGTTAAAACTATGAGTTAAAGCTCTATGTTATATATGTTAAAAGTGGGAGAGACTTCAGAAATGGTTTAGCTTAATTCCTTTTGCAGATGAGTAAACTTAGGCTCAGAGAGGTTAAATTACTTTTCCACAGTTACACAGCCAGAAATTGGGCAAGCTTGGATTGAAATTCGGATCTGGCTTTTAGTCCGATGTTGCTTTTCAGCACATGCTCTGAAATTGTCTCTATTGTCTATGGATGGCATGGCAGATGGAGCAACAGAGGTCTTCCATTTATGACCTGGAATTAGAGTATTGTTTTGAGTGTGAGTGGTGTATGTGTGTGCACACATGTGCAGTTCCTTCAAACTTAGTGTTAATAGAAGAAAGTGCTTTAATTTTTCTTACTTATGCCTTGAGTCTCAACTTGAAACTGTGTCTGACAGTCCTCCTTGTCAGTACTTACATGTTCTCATACCTCCTTGGGGTTTCACTTGTTATAGCATTTATCAAACTGTATTTTAATTGCACGTATATTTGTCTTTCTTCCCCACTAGACAGTAAATATCATACCTTGTTCACAGGTGTACCTTTGATGGCGATTAGCACAATGCCTTGCTCGCACTTAGTGCTCCACAATTATTTGTTGAGGAAGTTAATGAATAAATATTTTTGAAAAAGGAAACATTATGGAGTAGGTATAGGGATTGGATATCCTACTGTAGAAAGTACAACCTCATATCTCAATTCAGTTTCCTATCATGCCTGGTCACATGTTCACAAAATGAATATTTTTAACATTTTTAACAATATCTTCCCAGAGCCTACCCCCTTTCTTTTTTTCTGGACTTTGAGGCCAGAAATATGTGTTCAAATCCCAGCTCTGTGATCTTGGGCAGGTTACTTAACCTTTTTGAACTTCATTTTCCTTATCTGAAAAACAGAGACAATATCTTACCTTATAAGTAAGTACCTTACAGGACTACTGTGAGGATTAAATAACATAACAAATGGCAAAGTGTATAGCATAATGTTTGTGTAGTAGTTACTGAATAAATGCTCATTTCATTCCCCTTTCCCTTTTCCTTCTTCACACTCTCCTTCCTTCCTTCCTCTCTCCATCCTTCCCTCCCTCCCTTCCTTCTTTCTCCTACTTTCCCTTTTCTGGAACTGAGAACTACAGAAAGTTAGAAGCATAGTCAAAGCTAGCTTTTTCTTACAGAAAAGGTGCTCTACCCAGTAAATTACCCTCAGCCTCAAGCTTGCCTCCAGGTCAGCCTCTGTTTTCTCACACTTCTTTTTCTCTGCCGCATTTGTATCTACAGCTGACCAGGTTTATTTACCTTCTGTTTCCCACGTTGGCGTGCCTGAAATCAATTATTCTGCCATATTGGTCGACATGCATTCGGTAGCAAGGTAGCAGAAAAGAGAGTGGGTATGACAGGGAAATCTGGGAGTGCTGGAGGCAGTAAAAACACCAAGAGTTTGTGCTGATTGCAGATGGTTGTTCCAGGAGCAGAGTCTTTGGAATGACATTCAGGCCTCGTTTAAAAAGAAGGGGAAGGTCACAGCTGTTTATTTTTCTTGCTCCCAACTGTTAAGGATGCTGCTTCATTATCTTCCCATCAGGTTATTTTGCAAAATATTTCTAACCAAGATTAGAATTAATATTTAAGCAGGCCTAGTCTGAAAAAGAAGAGCTGAGCCACATAACTGAATGAAGGAAAATGATAAAAATAAGTTAAATTATTATCAAAATGATATCTGAAGGAAAGAGTTCTCCTGACACAGGCAATGTTGTGTAGGCACAGAAAGTGAGCTATCAGGAGCAATCAGTGGTTGAATAGCTACTGGTGAAGTTCAGATTAGATAATGGATCGGCTGGCTCAGAGTCAAGGTCTTCAAGAGTGGTTCAGAGTGAGACTGTAACGTTATTACTAATCTCACTAACTAGCTGAGTGACCTTGAGCCCTAGGTTGCAAAATGCTGTCTGTAAAACAGTTATCTCCTTGTAAATTGTTGCTATTGATACTCTTTCTTTGGTTTAAGGACAAACTTTTGTTTAGGAGGGTGGTGGGAGAATTTACGACCCCTGCTTAAGCAGCTCACTTGGATTTCTCTAATGCTGAGTTTCTCAATGTAGTCACTTTTGACATTTTGGGCTGGATAATTCTTTGTTATGGAGGCTGTCCTGAGCACTGTAGAATGTTTAGCAGCATCCTGAACCCTACCCACTAAAGGATAGTAGGATTTTCTCCAGTTGTGATAGACAGAAATGTCTCCTAACATAGCCAAATGTCACCTGGAGGTACTTCCTCCCCCTTTTTGAGAACCACTGCTCTGATGAAAGAGAGGTGAAAAGGAGATGGTTGTCTATATACCTCTAGACTTTCCCATGAAAGTCCATGGAATTACCATGAGAGTTAAAAAAAATAAATAAAATTTATTCCAAACTGAGTTTTTGACCATTTTGTTGAATGTCTGCCAGCACTGTGCTGTGTTCTGTGGGTACATAGATAAGTAAGACTTGATCTCTAACTTCGTGTAGCTTGCTTTCTACAAGCAAGGAAGTAATTGCTTCTACAAGCAAGGAAGTAATTGCTTCTTCCTTGCTTCTACAAGGGAGGAAGTAATGCCTTACCAGTTCATTTCCATACAAAACTGTTAAGTGCAGTGATACATCTCAACTCAATATAAGGTGCAACGGGACTATACCTTCCCATCCCCCCTGCCACCCCCTCACCCCCGCTGCCAGGGAAAGTTGTCAGTTAAGGCTTCATTGAGAAAGTAGTAACCATATGAGACTATATTTCAAGTCATCCAACAAAATCAATCTCACTGACATCTAAACTAAAAAATTTTGACACTGTATTTTCTGCCTATTGTTTCTTTTTATTTTATATGTACATCATTTTAAGATATGATTAAAGATAAGATATGATGATAAGATTAAAGATAAAGATAAGATATGATTTTCTAATGCAGTGTTTCCTGGAGTTTTATCCTTGGACCAGCATCATCAGCATCACCTAGGAATTTGCTAGAAATGCAAATTCTTAGGCTCTGCCTCAGACCTACTGAATCAGAAATTCTGGGGATAGGGCCCAGCAATCTGTTTTTACAAGTTTTCCACCCCTCATTAAAATCATGCTGAAGTTTGAGAACCACCACTTTAATAATTCACTGATTGTTATTATTGTTATTATTTATTTGGCTGCGCCATGCGGCTTGCGGAATCTTAGTTCCCCAACCAGGGATCGAACCCGGAGCCCGGTAGTGAAAGTGCCAAGTCCTAAACACTGGCCCACCAGGGAATTCCCCATTGATTATTTCTTAAACATGTCTTATAAACTAACTTTTATAAATACATATAAGATAATATTTTAAACAAGCAGGATATAATCTACATACTTATATGAATTAAGCCTGTGCTCAGTACCTTTATACATGATCTCATTTAATCCCAATAACAGCCCTAAGAGGGAGCTTAGTATATAGTTCTCAGACCTGGGGTAGTTTCCAAATACCTGTGAAGCTTAAATGCATTTGTTCAGGTCTTGTCTCAGACCTACTGAATCAGAAATTACTGTACAGGGTTTCTAATATGTACTGCGATTGAGAAGCACTGAAGTATATTTTACATACATGACTGGGGGTTCTGACATAGGAAGAGGCTGAACAAATATTTCAGTATTTGCTCAGCAAATACATATTGACATTTAATGATTTCTGAAACTGACTTCAAGGACTGTGCTCCTAATCATTCAGGTAAATTCTATTTATGGGATCTATCAGAAAAAAAATGCTTTTTTAAAGAGAGAGAAAGCTAATGTTTGCAAGGTGATTTACAGTTCCTTTACTAAGCATACAACTTTGCTATGTTATCATTGCTGTTCTACAAACTAGGAAACCAAGGCTAAGTAAGATTAAGTGATTTGCCAGAAATTACTCAGCCAGCAAGACCTAGGGCCAAGAGTGTGGATCTAGGTTTTTCGACTCTGAACGTTAACTTTTCTCCTGATTACTTAACTGTATATTTATGAATAGAATTAGAATATGGAAGCTAGTTATGTGACATTGTAGGATTAATTACCTTACTGATAATTAAATTTACTTAGAAATTGTAAAAAAAACAAAGCTAACATAGTATCTATGGTTGGATCTCATTTTCCTAAAGCTTAAAGAAAGTGTCAATGAATTATCCATCTTCTAAATATGAGGACTCTAGCTTTTCTAATTAATAGATATACTGATAGTGTCCTAATTCATTCCTGGTTCAGAATACATTTACCAATTTTACTATGATACGGGTTTTATATTCTAGTGTAATCTGGTACCTGGACTAGTTTGCTAGTGTGGCAACTGAAGCAGATAGATTTATTTAGACCAGGAAGAATGCAATTAGGATAATATGCTGCTCTTGCTGTCATAACCCTTTTAATTACCTTTGCTTATACCCTTTCCACCTAGGCTTTCCACCTAGGCTGGACCACAGGTGAAGCTCAATAAAAGAACAGTTTCATTCTAAAGGAACAGAGCCATTAGGGTGAGGGCCTTCGGCTCTTTATTTTGGATTTCTCCTTTGGGGTAGTTGGATGGCAATACAGAAAGACAAATTCTCATTAAAAGAGCTTTATTCAAAAGTCACCTTACATCTGTAACAACATATGGAATGGAAGATGTCCTGTTGTCTTAAAATCTGAGACCTCAAAGCTTAGGACATTAGGTGACAATTACTTCTACACTTCAAAGAGAGGTGCTAGACTCAGCCCCACAGGAATTACTGAAAGTTGGTCAGATCACCAGTACTGTCCTCTGCCTCTGGTCTGTTTAGAGGAGGTGAGATTCGATTAAGATTCTTTGAAAGGAATTCATAGGGGTAGAAAGCAATGTGGCATTTCTTTGTCTTCTTTTACAGGGAAGGAAGAGAGATGCTTCCCTCACCCTTAACTCAATTGTTGGGGGGCTCACAAATACTGCTTATAAAAGTTAGAGTTGTCTATGAAGTGGTGAATTTGCATCTCAGCCACGGGCCAGTTGCTTTTGCAAAATGTCAGAATCTAGCAGGCCTTTCCCATGCCTCTCCGGAAGAAGAGTGTGAGCATTTTCTTGAGAGAACCTAATGTGTGGACCCCCATAATTTGGAGCAAAGTGTGATAAGAACCCGTCTCCTCTGCTCCTCTGGGGAAGACAAAAAAGAAGAAGCTAAGTGGAGCTGCCCTTGACAGCAGGGCAAGGAGGAAGGGGTCAGCAGTTGTCAAGCTGCACTTCCATTGTAATTCCTGGGAACCACGTGGACCGTATGAAAAAGGGCTGCCTACTAGAGCCTGAGAGCCAGTAATGATGATTACACCTGGTTAGTTGAAGCGTTTACTGTCTATTGCAGGAAGGTCATAGGACCCTACTGAAGGGCTCCCCCAGATCCACAGATACGTCTTGTGAGGTCCAATATTTGGAACCCCACCATGCAGAGTGCATTTAATAGTCAAATGAGAATTATAAAGAAGACTTACTTTTTTTTTTTTTTTTTTCTTTGCGGTCCGCGGGCCACTCATTGTTGTGGCCCCTCCCGTTGCGGAGCACAGGCTCTGTGGCCATGGCTCACGGGCCCAGCCGCTCCGCGGCATGTGGGATCTTCCCGGACCGGGGCACGAACCTGTGTCCCCTGCATCGGCAGGCGGACTCTCAACCACTGCGCCACCAGGGAAGACCAAGACTTCCGTTTATTGATCCCTGCCATTTCCCAGGATCCAGAAATGCGAAGGGCAAATATGGGGGTGGGGAGGGAAGAAAGGAGCATAAAAGAACAAAGCAGAGCCCTCCTCCATATCTTGCTATTGCTTCTCCTCTTCCCACACACCAGGAGTCATTCGTGAACTGGCGGGAGGGGTAAAGCTCTAAATCGAATGTAAGATTAATGCTTTGATTTAGACGAGACTGAACGTTTTAATACCTGATGGCAAAACTGTTTTGAGAAGAAATCTGAAAGAGATGCTGTCAATGATAGAGGAAGGGAGACCTGACAGAATTTTTAATGAAGTGATAGGAGAAAAATGAAGCTCTTTCCTGATTGTCACTGAGTCCAGTTCAAGCAATAATGAATAGTAAAGGTTCCAGTTTCTTTAACAGATAAATTGTGAGGAAAAGAAAAAGATAGAAGCAGATTCTGCTTTCTGAATTATAAATGATTTAGAATACTATACAGGAATGCTTTTTTATATAAACGAGGCTAAATTAGATCATTTATATGATACCTTCAAACTTTAAAAATCTATACCTTTTGGGGGGGTTGTGTGCCTTTTTAGTAAGCTGTGGCCAAGAATAATTTGTCAGCTCTCAATATGCTTTTGTACATAACTGGGGCTCAAATATTATTTTTGGAATACTGTCTAAATTTCCCACACCACCATATCCATATATATCATTTTTATGAGTTTATGATAGGAGAGTTTTCATTATAATTCTGAAATTACATTCTTCACTGCTGACAGTGCAGCTTTTAAATCGTTGGTCCTAATAGTGGTATTAACTAGCTGGCATTTTTATTATTTTATGCCAATAGATCAAGCCTTTTGAATGTAGGCCAGTTCAGTTAGCTAGCTCCATCATTTCTTTAAAGCCAAGATACAATGTGGAACAATTTTAACAGGTAGACTCCATGATCAGTTTTTAGACAATGAGCTTTAGTTTTTTATAAAGCTTGATTATATATTGTAATATAAGTGCTAGATCTTCCACCATTTCTATTTATTTATTTATAAAAATTTTAATTTTATATTGGAGTATAGTTGATTTACAATGTTGTATTAGTTTCAGGTGTATAGCAAAGTGATTTCTCCCACCATTTAAAAAAAAGCCTTTGTCTACTAAGGCTAATGGTCCTTTACTCTCTTTAGGTAATGAAAGAATTATATCACTGGAGTCATTATGTGTTGAATTTGGCTGTTTTCATCAGCCTTCAGGGGCTGGCCTGTATGGGTTTTTTATAAGATGTTTTAAAAATTTATTTTATTTATTTATTTTTGGCTGTGTTGGGTCTTCATTGCTGCCCGCGGGGCTTTCTAGTTGCGGCGAGCGGGGGCTACTCTTTGCTGTGGTGCGCGGGCTTCTCATAGCGGTGGCTCTTCTTGTTGTGGAGCACGGGCTCTAGGCGTGCGGGCTTCAGTAGTTGTGGCACACGGGCTCAGTAGTTGTGGCTCGCGGGCTCTAGAGCGCAGGCTCAGTAGTTATGGCGCACGGACTTAGTTGCTCCGCGGCACATGAGATCTTCCCGGAGCAGGGCTTGAACCTGTGTCCTCTGCATCAGCAGGCGGATTCTCAACCACTGTGCCACCAGGGAAGCCCCTGGCCTGTATGGGTTTTAAATGGGCAAAATTGAATAATGCCATTTGTTTAAAAAATTTTATTGCCTTAGGCTATTTCTAACTTTTTGACAAGTACTTGGGCATGATGGACATCATGGATAGTAGGTATCTAAGAAAGATTCTTTCCTCTCCACAGGCACTAATCCTATCTTGCAGGTTTTGATTTTAAAAAATTCTTTGTGCAATGTTCTAAATGTGCTGGTCCTAACTCATTATTCTCTCTAGGTCCTACAAACCCTTTAGCAGAACTAACTTTAGTTAGTGTCATGGCCCTTTCTGATTATAAGCCTGGTTATCTAGTGCTTAGTCTATTTCCTTTCCATGAACAAAGGACTATGCACCGTGTGGTTGAGACAACATAAGAAAACACAAATATTTGCATATGACCCTCAAATCACAAGTTTTAGAGCTAATCATAAGAGAAGCTCACCCTTTAGAGGGTGGCAATTCACTATTCAGGATGCTGCAAATTTTGCTTCTTACTGCCTAGTCTTATAGATCCTACAACTGTCCATAAATATTCTTCAAAGCTTAACTTAGGATTTCACCTTTTTGTTTTATTTTTTGCTTCTTATAATATTAGTGTTGTAGCTGGGACATAGATTTGCATCTTTTCACCCTAGAAATGTTGTCTTTTTACTTCATGCTCTAGATGGGTTTTTTTGTTTGTTTGTTTGTTTTGGGAAGTGTCTGAATAAGAGACTCCCTGCTTTTAATGTTTTACTGATAGATGCTTACATAATGTGAGTACAACCATAGAGACATACTCAAAAGATTGTTTTCAATGTTCAACAAATAAAAATTTGTTTTGTTTTTAAAATATTTTTTTTATATTTATTTTTATTCTAAAGTTCAATGGTAATATAAGAAAAAGTAAAGATTTTGGGAAATATATTCCACCTGGCTATGTTCGGCAGTAGAGTATTGTTTATCTACTATTTTTTTAAATTGAAGTATAGTTGATTTGCATTGTTTTAGGTGTACAGCAAAGTGATTCAGTTATATATGTACATATATAATTATATTACATATGTATACATATTCTTTTTCAGATTCTTTTACATTATAGTTCAACCAACAAAGATAGACATGCAAAAATATACATGCTATACTCACCCCTTACAGGGTGAAATATTAAAACATATTGTACAGGGGGCTTCCCTAGTGGTGCATTGGTTAAGAATCCGCCTGCCAATGCAGGGCACACGGGTTCGAGCCCTGGTCTGGGAAGATCCCACATGCCGTGGAGCAACTGGGCCCGTGCGCCACAACTACTGAGCCTGCGCTCTAGAGCCCGCATGCCACAACTACTGAAGCCCGTGCGCCTACAGCCCGTGCTCCACAACAAGAGAAGCCACCCCAATGAGAAGCCCGGGCACTGCAACAAAGAGTAGCCCCTGCTCACCACAACTAGAGAAAGCCCGCTAGCAGCAATGAAGACCCAAAGCAGCCAAAAATAAATGAATAATAAAAGCATATTGTACAAAAGCTTGAGCTGAGATCTTAAAAGCTAGCCTTTTGTGTAATCTCCCTGAATTCCTCCCTTTTTTCCCCCCTCTTGGTTGGCAGATTGAGATAGGTTGACTACTCTTTTTTTTTTTTAGTGTAGGTAATTGAATTTTGGCTTTTCAAAATTTTCTTTCTTTGTTAAAGGAAAGTCTATAGAGTCAATTCAGATTTTTTTTCTCATATATTCTGCCTTCTCCAAACGCTATCTACTGAGAAAACTATTTTCATCTTGTCATTTCAAAAGCATTTCTAGGTCTTAACCCGCTATTTATGACTCTTGACAAGAAGTGTCATTAGTAGGAAACACAGCTCTTAAATGCGTTGGGTCAATGAAAAAAGGGTATCTCTTTAGAATTCATGATGAAGAGGAATATATTAGTGTAGG
>NW_006772276.1:298459-301491 GCF_000442215.2 Lipotes vexillifer
TGTAGGGAAGTGAGTGAAGGAGATTCTTTTAAAAGTTTTGTTTAGGGACCTAGAATTTATTCTTATCCTATAGCCTCTGACTTAAATTTATGTATTCTGGCCAAATCCAGCTGATTATTCGAGGCATTTTCCTTTATTCTGATTTGCCTTCAGTAGTCATCTAAATGTTTAACACTTTCCTGATTACAACCAACTCTTTTTCCTGGTAAATTAATGGTCATAATTCAGAGTCTGTTTCATTTCCTGACTGAAACCCCTGCCTTCAGGAAATTTAACTGGGTGTTGTATTTCTTTGGTTTATAAGGAACATTTGAAGCCCAAAGATCCCAGTTTTTAATCAATACTACTATTATCGATTAGAATATTTATAATAATATGTACCATTTTAATTCATATGATAGATTTTGTATGCTAATATTTTTATATTTTAAATGCTGAAATTTGGCGACATAGATGATTTTTTTTTTTCTTGGAAACCTAAAGTACTGTGCCAAACCATGTGTGGCACAATATACCTACATTATTGGTTAGGTAGAAGAATGAGGCATTTGGTAAATAAAATATTTGTGTTAATTGAAGATTATTACATATACATTGTAAATTAATAACTGATTTAGCAAAGATTATAATACAATAAGATGCCTACAGCTCTAAAACTATGCAAAACAATCAAGGCTTTCTAACAGTAAGTCAGAATAATTACTATGAACATTTGCTATCATTGTGTCATAGATAATAGAGAAGCGCTAATTAAGAAGAGCCCTACTTGTGTTGGATTCCAGAGAGCCACCTGAGTACTGCTCATTTTTTGACTTATGATCCTATTATGTATGGAATTTAAAAAGAGGTAAAGAGAATGGTAGAGGAAACTCATGGTATGCTAGATTTTTTTCTTTGCCATTTGAGTAATTTGTTAGATTGAGTAAAATTGTTTTAATTAATTGTTTAAGCTCATTTAGCTTTATAACCTTTAAGAAATCATAGAAAATGAATAGATAACTATATACAAATTATATATCACTAGGAATTTTATAATTCTCCTCACTTAAAATGCACTTAGGGAAAATGTATTTAGGGACTCTTTAAAGAGTATAAAAATACGTATTTAAAGGCTATTGAAAACTAGTTTTTAACAGATCATCCTTGTAGAGAATGTCTTTGGAGCTTTATGATCGTGAGTTTTTAATGTAACATTTACTGCATATTGAAGACAAAACAAAAGCAAAAAATTAAGAGACTATGAACTATTTTGAAGCTAACATGATCTATGATCAAAGACTGAGAAGACTTAAAAAACTAGAAGTGACTACATAGGCGAATACCCTGAGTAAACAGTAGCTAACACTTACTGTACACTTAGTATGTGTCAGACACATTTTAAAATGTTTTATATTTACTAAAATGTTTTATATTTATTGAATTCAATTACTTAATAAATATTTATTGTGTACCTAGTCAGTGACAGGTATTAGTTTAGGCTCTGTGGGATATATAACTGGACAATAAACAGAAAAAAACCCTCTGCCCTCAGGCAATTTATATTCTAGTGGGAGAAGACCCATGATAATCAAATTAATGAGTAAAACATAGTGTGTTTTATGGTGGTAAGTTTTATGATGAAAAATAAAGGAGCAAAGGAAGGAAGGGTGTGTGAGTGAATGTGGGGTTCTTTAATTTCAAAATGGTTAGTCAGGGAAGTCCTCATTAAGACTGTGACATTCGAGCAAAGACCTGAAGTAGGTGCTAAAGACATCTGGACATCTAGAAGAAGAAAGGCCCAGAAAGGGGCAACATGTGCAAAGGCCCTGAGGTGGGAGCAACTGCACACATTCATTCTAGGTGCGACAGAGAAGCCCATGTGGCAGGAAGCAGCAAGTGAGAGGAGGAGAGTAGCAGGGGAAGATGAGGTCAAGGAGGTGATGAGGGGCCTGATCATGTAGGCCTGGGCTTTTTTTTTTTTTTTTTTTCTTGCGTTATGCGGGCCTCTCACTGTCGTGGCCTCTCCCATTTGCGGAGCACAGGCTCCGGACGCGCAGGCTCAGCGGCCACGGCCCACGGGCCCAGCCGCTCCGCGGCATGTGGGATCCTCCCGAAACGGGGCACGAACCCGCGTCTCCTGCATCGGCAGGCGGACTCTCAAGCACTGCGCCACCAGGGAAGCCCAGGCCTGGGCTTTTATTCTGAGTCAGTGCAAAGCCAGTGAAGGGTTTGAGCAGAGAAGTGACACAATCTGACTTACATTCTAACAGGATTCTTTGAACTGCTCTTCTGAGAATAGACTGGGGTGGGGGGTGGGGGCAAGGACTGGAAGAGGAGATCAATCAGGAAGCTATTGGAATAGTCCAAGCAGAGACCATGGTTCTTGGAGCAGGGCTGTGGAGTGGTGGAGCGTAGCGAGAAGTGGTTGCATTCTGTTTGTGTCCGGAACGTATGGCCAATAGGTAGAGGAAGAGCAGAATCAATTATGACTCAAGGCTTTTGCCCTGGGCAATGGAAAGAGGAAATTACGATGGAGATGTGAAGACCGTGATAAGAATAGGTTTGGAAGGGGGAGACCAGCAATTCGGTTTTGGACATTTGAATTTGAGATGCTTGTTAGGTAGCAGAGATGAATCCTCGCTCTGAGGTAGTTACTATTATTGTCCCTCTTGTGCAGACCAAGTATGAGTATAGAAAGATTAATTTCTCCTTATTCACTCAGGAAGTAACAGAGGCAAGATTCAAACCCAGGTACTCTGACACCACAGCTCCTGATTTTAGACACTGAGGGGTCTACATCTAAGGAATTTAGAAATGAGCATGGTCATATTGAGTTGCGTAGAATTATAACAAGGAAAAGTCCTACCAACCGTAAGATCTAGGACACCTGGCAGCTTAGGTTAAAATGGCTCTTTTAAAAGGACCATATATAAAAATTTAAGTGGTTAGCACTATGTCCATGTCCATCTCTATCTCTGTGTCTATTTCTTCCCTCTTCACCTTTATCCTAGACATCTGCTTCTCCATACCTGCCTGGCTGGAGTGGGAAAGAG
>NW_006772276.1:301513-311404 GCF_000442215.2 Lipotes vexillifer
GGAAAGAGTTTTCCATACTACATAGCTCTATGTAGCTGTGGAAACAGTTCCTATTTTGATCACTACAAGTTTCTGGCACTGTTAGTCTCGAGCGCTCCAGTATCTTAGGTTCAAAGCAGCTCTCGTGCTTCCTGATTACTTCCTGAATGTTGAACCAACATCCTTGTTTCCTAGGAATCCATAGGTTATGGCATTGTTCAGGGTTAGTATATCTTTACAGTTCCATTTGGCTCAGTGTACTTATAATTTAACTTACCACATGGCAGCTGTTTAGGTGTTCTTTGTCAATTAATCTCCACATATAAGCACAGCCCAGATAACTTGTGTTGCATTGTACAGTATATATAACTTAGCAAAACAAATTATTGCAATTTAAATATACACTCTCTGTATTAGGTAAGATAGCATTAATGTGGACTCCTTTATATAGTTCATCCAAACAATTGTGGAGTTAAAAAATTTATTTTTTAAAGAATTACTTATGATCTGAGATAAGTTTCCTACTAGTTCATAGAAAATGTTTTATATCTTGGCATGACATCCCTAGAAATATGTATTTGTAAATGAATGGCTGACATACCATTAACTATTCAGCAATACATTCACCAAATCAATACAAATGTAGTGCACTGTCAATAATATGATTCATTTGTCAGTTGGTGGTTGGTCCCATCAGAGTAAGTATGATATTATAAAAGCTAAATTTTTTCCTTCCTATATTGTATGCTGTGTTGCTGCATGATTAAACCAAATTGTTAAAGTCTGAACTCATTATATTTCATACTTACAAATAATAATACATGTGGCTGGAAGCAATTAGTGAAAGAATATAATTTGTTGAGGGAATTTAATCGTAGGGTGCATTGAAACAATGAATGACTTGGAGTTAAGAAGCTTGATTAACTATTCAAAATGTGGAGGATGTAGAAATTAAGTAGTTTTAGGAAAAGAAAATGATTTTTGGATTTCTACTTGTGTAAACTTTAATAAGCATTTTAATGTGTTACAAATGTTCTTTAGAAAATAGGAGTGATAATACCCCTCTTTCCTGGACTATGCTTTTTGGAGTACCTGTCCCTAAGACTTCCTCATTCTTCATTGTCCTTGTTTATGACCCTGAAGGAATGTGTAGAGCTACCATTCACTTAAAGACCCAAAAGGCTCTCTTGTGTTGACTCCTAGTAGTTCTTAAGCATGTGGCATATAACTATTCATAAATGCATAATCAAATTTTTTCCTTTTGTGTCTTTCATTGTTTAAATAATTTTCATGCATTACTTATTCCTCCAATATGGGCTTACGGCTTCTGCTAATGACTGAACCTAGGAGAGAACAGAGCCACATCTAGGAGGGATGTGCTTTGTAAGGTAAATAGCATTGCACTGATCTTGAAGGGTGCAGGTGTTGGATTATGGGGTGCTTACTGTAGGAGTGAAGCTCCAGAAGAGGTGGGTCACTGAAGGTTACTTGCTCCACAGTTTTGCCTAAGAGCCAGATCTGCTTCTGCTCTTAGATTATTAAGCAATTTGCTTTATCAGCACTGCTGGGTTACAGTTTAGTACCAGGAATATTTATTATTTTAAATAGTTCATCAAGATTTATCTGTTATTTAAAACTGCAAAAATTTCAGCTGACACGGAAGAAGAAAGGTCTCAAGTTTAGTGACAGATAATAATTTACTATTAGGGTATTCTTGCTTAAGTCAGACTGAAGCCAAGTAGCACTATTTAGATCATTTACTAAACAATAGCAATGTATATTTTCTGGGCAGGCTTCTTTGAGATGAGATTGCTGCAATGTAGTCTATCTGGAAAAACTTTTGAAAATGCAACTTAGAAAATGAGAGAGGCCTGATAAACCACAGGGAGAACATTTTTTTTGTCCTCTAGCTCCACAGTTTACTCCTGCAATTCAAGGTGTTGGCTTTGATGTATTCTGCTTTCTTGGCATGTTCTCTTCTTCCAAATGTTTCTCATGAAGCTTATTCAGCTGAGACTGAAATGAGTTGAGACTTTTGCTGACAGTCTCTATTCATATTTGCTGATGAACTGGGTGTACCAGTGCATGGGGTGCATAATTATCTTTACCATAAATATTAGAACTAGGTAGAAGATGCAAGCCCTATATTTGAACCTCAGTATGGTGAAAACATTGTACATATTTCTCAAAGCAGCAAACACTCTCATAAGAAGAGGAAGGAAACATTCTTTCTGGCTTCATTACTTGAATTATACTCCATTTAATTCTTGTACTTATTTACATGATATTTATTAGAGCAGCTTCTATTTGTTTCATAAAATAAACCTACATCATTTTTGGTGGCAGCAGGGCCTATTTGGGGTGGAGTCACTTCACTTATGTATGGTCACTGCCAGCTTTAGGAGTCAATCACACTCAGCAACATTTAAGCACATTCATTTCACATTACCTGTGATGGGGACACGCTAAGGAATATTTTCATTTATCCATGCATTGATGAACATTAAATTTTATTTAAATAATAAATTCATTGGTTAAAAAAGTCTAGCAATACAGAACAATTTATAATAAAAGCTACAATATCTTAGAGATACAGCAGTAACTAATAGAAGAATCAAAACAGAAACTGTTAAAGGTTGGCCACCTCGGGGGGTAGGAAAGGGTGTGGCTGGATGTTGTGCCTATATATACACATACTACTATACCTTGATTTATTTAATTTTTAAAAGTTTCATTTTCTTCTTGATATGTTAGATTAGGACTGAATTTATTTGCACCACTGTTCATGTTCCCATTCCCCTTTATCTACATGTAATTAACTATATCAGTACAGTCTGCCCTCTGTATCCACAGGTTCCAAATCTGCAGATTCAGAGTGCAGACTGTACTACACCATTGTCCATAAGGGACTTGAGTATCTGTGGATGTTGGTATCCAGGGGGTCCTGGAACCAATCCCCTGTGGATACCGAGGGACAACTGTAGTCTGTTTCCATACAGATTACCTTTGGTACTTGAAAAACATAATTAAATCTTCATTTCTTATTCCATTAACCATGGACAGTACTCTTAACTACCCACGTTGTAAGATGAACACATTATAACTCTAATTCTTTCTTCCATTTCTCTTCATCTTCTACTTCCCAATCTTCCAAGTCAATAAAACAACATATCCATTAATATTTACTGCAAAGCCATATATAGTGTGTTGGTATTACACTTCCTTCTCTATGGATCTAATGTTAGGACTTCTCTGTCACTCAGTAGAGAATGTTCCTAGCATCAAATTGCAATGGATTATCTATTTAAACATTCCACCAATAGACTTTATCATATCCTTACCTCTTTCAGAGTTCTCAATCCATTCAGTCACCCTGCCGCCTTCTCCTCCTGGGGACCTCCCTCCTGGGGCACTGCATCCCCTGAGTCCAGTCTGTAGTGGCTCCTCTCTAGGGCCTTTCCAAAGCTGTCCTCCTGAGACTTAACTTTCACTGTCTTGAACAGCACCCTCTGTTTTTTGGATCTTATGTTCTTTTCTAGCTTACATCCTCAAGTTAACTTCCTAAAGAAGGATGCACAGGAGGAAAACATCTTGTAAACCAGAAATGTCTTTATTCTACTTTCATGCTTAAGTGCCCCATTCATTTAGCTGGAAATCAGAATCCTTGGTTGAAAATCATTTGCTTTCAGAACTTTGAAGGTATTGCTTCACTGTTTTCTAGCACTTTGTTTTGTGGATGAAAAAAAATCTGATGTCAGACTAATATTATTTGTTGATTTCCTGTTTTTTTCTCTCTGGAATTTTTTTAGGACCTTTTCTTTATCCTTCGTGTTTCAATCAAACAATTTATATATGTGTGTATTTACTTTAGCTCTAAGATATTTTCTTATATTATTTCTTTGATAACCTTCTCCCTTCTATGTACTGTCTCCCTTTTTCAACAAAATTTATTAGTGGGTATTGAATATTCTGGATTTAATCCTCTTTTTTTCTTTATTCCATATTTTCTGTTTCTTTGTCCTACTGTTCTATGTCCTGGGAGATTTCCCTGGTTTTATCTTCTAATACTTCTCTTGAATTATATTATTCATCTAAAGCACTTTCTTATTTACTTTTTAAAATAATATCTTCTTCCTGTTTATGTTTTCTGGAATCTGAGAAAAATATTTTGACGTTTTAAAAAGTTCTCTTAAATCCCCTGGATTATCATTGCTTCTCGTGGGGTCATTTTTTCCTGCTAGTTCATATTTATCTTTCTTCTTTTTTTTTTTTTTTTTTTTTTTGCGGTATGCGGGTCTCTCACTGTTGTGGCCTCTCCCGTTGCGGAGCACAGGTTCCGGACGTGCAGGCTCAGCGGCCATGGCTCACGGGCGAGCGGCGTGTGGGATCTTCCCGGACCGGGGCGCGAACCCGTGTACCCTGCATCGGCAGGTGGACTCTCAACCACTGCGCCACCAGGGAAGCCCTATCTTTCTCATTTTACATTACAGGCTTTACTCAAACGTCTGGTGATTTTGGTGGACTGTTTATATGGAAGAATGAAACTGACTGGGGGCTCTGGGTACATGAGATGTTCTTCTGACTGGCATCCTCTGCTTTTTGGTTCGTGGCTGGGGTACCAGCCATTAAGCTTGGGAATCCCTAACGACCAGGCCAAGGAAGGCTTTAATCAGCCCTCTAACACTTAGACTTGCTGCCTTACTTCTTAGTATGATCAGAGAAGATAGCTCAGATCTTTGTGCTGGGTTACCTGCCTGGCCTTGGGCAGTCTTGGGGCCTTCCTGGGATGGGGGAGGGGCTTGTACAGCTTGACTCTTCTCTAAACCAAGGATCAGTAAATGTTTTCTGTAAAGGGGCGATAGTAATATTTAGGATTTGTGGGCCACGTACAGTTTCTGTCTTTTTAAAACAATGCTTTAAAATGTAAAAACCATCCTTAGCTAACTGGCTGTAAAAAATAGGTGGTGGCCTGCAGTTTGCCAACTGTTGCAAAACAGACCTGCTGTTAATCCCTGTTTTCTGCCCTATGTTTCACTCTCAATTTCTGAGTCTCAATCCTGTCTGGGACTGGGATTTTATAAAGCAGTTTGAGCTCCCCTGCATCCCGCCCCCTCCCACCCACCTCCTGATCTTCAGCCTTTCTCCCTTTGTATTCTGGGCTGTTTCTTTCTTCTCTCATTTCTTGGTCAGTAGCCTTCCATCTACTTTCTGTCTTCCAAGAATCTGTTGAAAATTCATGTCCACTAATGGCTCCCTCCCTGTTGTATTTTGCTATTGTGGTAGATGCAGTTGGTACCTATATCCTCTCATTATCTCCAGTTTTCCAGTACCCATCCCATCTTTCAGTTGCCAGCACCTGCAACCCTTAGCGTGAGGGGGCCGTCTGGCTGTAGGAGCTTGCTCTGCCTGCCCGTGCAGGCCGGCTAGAAGAGCCAGGGTATGTCCCCTCCCACCAGCCCTCAACCAATGGCTTTCAGGAATTGGTGGGTAAATACCCCAGCTTCCTTGCTCCTCTGTTGGAGTATCTCTGAGGTGCGAGTTCTCCACGGGCTCCAGAGCTGCTGAGCAGGATCGAGCCCCAGGTGCTTACAGTATCTTGTTTGATAATGAACCCTTTATTGGCTCTCCCTTGTTCCATGACTCACGTGACTCACACTCTCCCTCCTCTACTGAAGTTTCCTGGATTCCTTCTCACATAAATTGGTTGAATTTGAATGCTTATCAAGAGCCTGCTGCTGAGGAACCAAAATGGAGATAATCATGGGTTAGTTTTTTTTCCCTTTAATTATAATTTTAATTAAATCTCAGGTAGAGGGAACAGATAACTTTGAGTACTTTTATTATACTGAATCTGATTAATCAATATTATATTGAGTATTTACCATGGGCCAGGCATTATCTGTGGGGGATAGACTCATGAATTAGCCTTGAATTCTAACCTGCGAGGAGCTTGTGTTCTACAGGGTAGATAATCCACGCAGTAGAATGTTTGAAGTGTTCTCTCTTTTTTTAAAATTAATTAATTATTTATTTTTGGCTGCGTTGGGTCTTCGTTGCTGTGTGTGGGCTTTCTCTAGTTGCGGCGAGCAGGGGCAACTCTTCGTTGCAGTGCGTGAGCTTCTCTTTGTGATGGCTTCTCTTGTTGCTGAGCACAGACTCTAGGTGTGCGGGCTTCAGTAGTTATGGCACGTGGGCTCAGTAGCTATGGCTTGTGGGCTCTAGAGCGCAGGCTCAGTTGTTGTGGCACACGGGCTTTGTTGCTCCGTGGCATGTGGGATCTTCCCGGACCAGGGATTGAACCCGTGTCCCCTGCATTGGTAGGCAGATTCTTTACCACTGCGCCACCAGGGAAGTCCCTGAAACCCGTGTCCATTGGTAGGCAGATTCTTTACCACTGCGCCACCAGGGAAGTCCCTGAAGTGTTCTTAAGAGAGGCTGAGATGTACCGTGTCATGGGGCTTAGCAGGCATGAGAAGTTATTTGCAGATGGGTGATCAGGGATGGCTTCAGGAGGGGAGTGAGATGAGAGCTGGGTAAAGGAGAAATCAATTTGAAAACAGAATGATGGGGCTGGGCATTCCTAGGGGAGAAAATGGAATGAACACAAACCCTCCTCAAGAGGCATGTGAGGAGGACTGATTGACTCGAGGGAAGCCGTCTATTCCTGAGAGAGGACAAAATGATGTAAAACAAGCATGAGTACATATAAAAACACAGATGTGTGAGTGTGTGTGTGTTCATTAACTCAAACTGTAAGGAGATGTTCACATGAATATTGATGGAGGTTGCTGATAATTGATTTATATAATTAGGAGTTTGGATTTGATGTGGGAAACAAACGGGAGCCATCGGATTCCTCTGAATCCTGAAGGGAAATTAAAAACTTATTTAAGGGAGAATGTTGTGACTTAGGATGTTTTATTTTTGTGAGGGATATAGATGGAATGGAGATGAGGAAGAAGCTGTTGCAGGTGAGTGTGAGTTTTCAATCTGCATCATTGTGGGAGACTCTGGGATTAGGAGTCTAAGGGCTAATTTGAGAAATATGGAGGAAAAAGCTGAACTGCTAAAGGAGGAAAAAGCAGATAGAAGTATGGAGAAGGGGGAAGCAAGGAAAAATTCTAAGAAAGAGGTCAAGCTCTTAGGAATCTCTCAAAGTAGGAAAGATACTAGACAGAGTAGAAAAGAGAAAGGCCTGCATCTGGACCAGTTAGAATTGAGAGGGTGAGCTAGATAGGTTATTGGGAAGAACTCTGCTTTATCATCTACTTATCCTGTCACTGTTTCTGATCATTTGTGTCCTTCAGAAGAGTTGGTGAGGAACTGTGTAAACCTATTGAAGGTTAAGCTTTGGGTTCATTTTGAAAAAAAAAAAAAAGAAAAAAATTTTTTTTTTTGGTTCTAGTCCTTAAAGAGGTTTCAATGGGAATAATTAAAAAAATAGAAAGTAATACACCCTTCATTGATAATAAAGTCTTGAGCTTAAGTGAGACTCTTAGAGCTTTCAAATTGTACGTTAGAATTTCTATTTAAACTGATTTACTGCTGTAGCCACAACAGTTGATCTGCTGACTTCCATGTGAAGGCTTCCTGTATGGAGAAAAAGTACAAAACAAAATTTAATGCTTTCCCACAATGTCACTTTCTTAGGTACCAAGCCACAAATTAGCATTATTAGTGGGGAAGGACACCCTGTGTCTAGCTACCTGAATTTAACTGTACGCTGAAAAGACTGTGCTCATTACTGCAACTGTAAGGTAGCTGTAGCCACACATTAATAAGTTATGAGCTACTATCTCAGAGAAATTACTCTACCAATAGTAAGTAGCCTATATTCTATTTTTCTTCTTCCTTGGATATCTGTATGGAATAAAATTAATTCAGAAAACAACAATCTTCGAGAAGTGGGAAAGCTTAAATTACCTCATAACTGGCCTTCGCCTCCCTTCCCCACCCTTGTTAAACAGCATTTATTGATAGAATTATTCTAGCACGTTAGTTGCTCTTTCAGACCCTAAATCTTAAGCCTTCTTTTTTTTTTTTTTTAATTTCACACATCCCTTCAAGGTCACCTCCCACTGTCTTTTCTGTTAGCAACTGCTATAGATGTTATCACACTCTTCTAGTTTTCTACATTTTTACCTATTACTCATTTACCCTGAAGATTCTTTGCCTTTCTCTTGCCATCCAACAATATAGAAGCAGGCTACTCCATAGGAATTCTGCTCTCTTAGGATTTTGGAGCGAACAATTCCTCAAAAGCCCCCAGGTATCTTAAGAACACCTTTTTTCGGATCTCACCCATCCTTTTTAAAAAATACATCATTGCTTATAATCTACAATCATGTAATTAGAATATTGCTGCTTGGTTACTGTCAGATATTTCTGCCTAGCAAATTATATGAAAAGTTCTAATGCCAGGACAGGGGGTACATCTTCTGGGGGGAACTTCTGAGGTTATTATATATGGGGTAGAGCTGCACTTAAGAAGGTAGCACATTTTCCTTCCACATCTAGCTGTGGAAAAAAGTGCAGCATCCTGAAGAAACCAGGGATACCTGAATACCTGCAGAAATTATATGACTTTGTCTAAATTTATCCACTTCCAAGATCATATAATCATTAGGCTTATGAGCCTGAAAGAGACCGTAGAGATTGAGTATCCACCTTTGCATCCATTCAAACTTCCCATCCAGTACTTGACCAGTGAAAGTATGAGGTAGAAATGGAGTAACTTAACATAGTAGCTAAAAGTGTGGGCTGTGGAGTCAGACATTGAAAGCTAGACTTTCCACTTAAAATTATGAATTGTAATCCAATTTTGGACAGGTTAATTAACTTCTTTTGCTTTACTCTTCTCAACAGTAAACTAGGGATATTAATACCTACACCATGGAATCACTGTGATTAAGTTATGTCCTGGACTATCTTAAATATTAAATAAATGTAAGCTGTTGTTATTTGTTACTTTCAAAATATGTAAGGACCATTTCTTTAAGTTTGTGCTAAAATCTTTTATTGACTCTAGTCAAAGAAATGTACTGTCTGTCCAGCTTTTTGAATGAAATCTCTTCTGTTGTATTCTGCATTGTATCAAACTAAATTAGTAACATAGTTTACACATCATTAATATGTATACACATGTTTAAGTTATTTAAAAAATCTAGCTACATTTTCAGTAAGGTTTTAATAAAAAGGTTGTTAGAGATCATAAAAATATTTACCTTTTAGCAGGATGGTTTATTTTCACGCTGATGTTGGAGCTTTGGGACAGTGCTATTTTGCATGACTGTTAAAAATTACAATAAGAAAGACAACACATATTCTGCTTTAACTGTAGCTGGAATTGACTTTTTTTAAAAAAAAATAGACTCAGTCTCAGACCTTTGAAAAATAAAGGCATTTTTATTGCTAATTTGATTCTATCAAAATGACTTCTGAATCTTATAGAAGAATTTTAGTTGTTACAAGTAGACTTGAGGTGACAGTCACATGTATTTTTATCATAATAGAACAGTACTGGTATAAACTTCTGCCCCTTTTAATGTTTTATGAATTGGTACTCTAATTATCGGGCACTGAGTCTCAATAACTTCTGGTGCTGTGGCATTCTGTTTTCTCCCAGTTCTCACAGGCTTCAAACACTGATTTCAGAAGTGCCTCATTACTGCATAATGTTCCTGGTTCATTGTCATGAACAGATAGCCTGAAGTAGAATGTATACTATTTAAAGACAGCAAAGTTTTTTTCTTTTTAGTTTTTTTTTTTTAACTTTTGAATAATACATTAGTGTGAAAAATAGTACCTTCAATATTAAGTTTTGGAAGCCAAATTGAATTGCACAAAATTTCAAAAGTTTGTGTCTCTAAATGTTACTTTACTACTTATAAAACTCTATCTATACCAGGTAGG
>NW_006772276.1:311414-311979 GCF_000442215.2 Lipotes vexillifer
ATCTCATATTTATTTAGTAGCTTTCCAGTACCAGGCACTTCAGATACATTGTATCTGTAATTGTAATTCTCGTAATTGTTCCTAGAGGTAGGAATTATTACCCTCATTTTATAGAGGAGGAAACTGAGAGTCAAAGAAGTAAAATGATTTGCAAAACTAATAAGTGCAAAGCAAGGACTTACTTGAATCTGGACCTGACACTAAAGACTGTCTGCCTTTCCACTCTACTGCCTGGAGCGAAGAAGAAAGGAATGTGTGTAGTGAAGTATGGAAATGAATAGCGCCATCTGGAAGGGCAGTTCTGCCAAGTTCTAATATGAAAAGTGCTGGACCTCATTATAGCAAACATTAACATAAAGTTGAATCCCTTTACTGAATAATCCCACTCTTACAAAACACTCTGAAATACATTTTAGTTCTGAGTTCCCATCCATGAGGGTACAGCATTGGCCATAATTGCTGCTGCTCTAACTTTGTACATTAATGGCAATTTTATGAGGCTAGGTGAATTTTCCTATTTAGTTAGAGCTTGATTGTTCTCTCTAGACTTCCCTTAATTTCCTGC
>NW_006772276.1:311989-314191 GCF_000442215.2 Lipotes vexillifer
GCTGAGATCTTATTAAACATTTTGAGGATGAGCTAATCAGTGTTTTGCATCCTTTTAATAATGTGAATGCTTCTTCTTCAGCATAATTTAATGTGAGGCTATTCAGATGGAAATAGATCGAAAGACTCCCTCACCAGTCATGGTCTCTGAAAACGGGCTCGCTTAGTGATGCTGAAGGGTAGGCAACCTCATTAAGGTTTAATATGAGGTAGAAACTTCAGATAAACGTTTGTAAATGGACAACAATTTATAAATAACTTTTAGTCATTTATTCTTTCATTCTCAAAATTAATGGTTCCAGGTCACTTGTACATACTGAAATTCCTTCTGGGGGTATTAGGAAGGGAAGGTGATCCATTCACAAATCTTCATAGCCAAATTGATAGTCTTTTGATGCTTATGCTTTAATGCCTATTGATTGATGCTCAAAAATCAAATTTGCTCTTCCCTCACCCTAGTGGATCACTTCAGCATAAAATGAGAATGCTTAATTTGAAACAAATTCTCCCAAAAGGAGAAACAGCTCTAATTTTCCTGTAGACGCTATCAGTACTGCTTCTTTGGGTTTAGTGTTAGATTCCATTAGTTCCTGAGTCGAGATAGTTCATTGGCATATTATAACTTTTAACAAGAAGCCAGAGTATATTTGGTAGTATGCTGTTGTATGAGGTGAAAATATGTTTTGAAGACTTTGATGGCAAGAATCTTTTAATATAGTTTCACATCATTTAAGTATGTAGAGACATGGGAAATAAACCAGTCTTTTTTTTTTTTCTTTCTGTATGCTACAGGGTACAGATTTTAAATTTTAGCAGCATAATTCAGATTTTTGCCTTATGTACTGTATTACTAATCTGAATATTTTCCAGTCAAACTTTTTGGAGAAACTTCTTATGATTTGGTTTTAAGCAGAGTTGGATATCATAAGCTGCTTGTGTAATTTTCAGATACCTTTATGAAAACTGAAACAGTCAAATGCTTCCATATCTAATGTAATGGAACAATTGTGTTATTTTCAGTTATTATATGGTTTAGGATGATGAGCTCACACAAATATAACCATTTCTCTTACATTTGATACCAAGACCATGACCCTGGCTTGTCTTATGGAGAATGAAAGCATATTTTAAGTTATTTATATATATATGTATATATATGATTTATCTTACGGTATTGGTTCAACTAATCCTTTTGGCTATCATTTATTATATAAAAATAATTTTTTCCAAATACCATTAAAGAACATATCTGAATGGGATGATAAGATAGAAAAGATTTTGGAGTTCAGAGTAGGTACAATAGATAAACTACTTTTACAGAATGGTTTCTGAATAAGGACCTTTCTTATTCAGGTGTGCCATTAAAATACACATGAGTATTTAAAAAATACTCACTTACACTTATCATCATCTTATACTTTTCTTCAGTGTTAGTGACTTGGTAAGGAAACTGGTCTTAAACTGTTAACCTCAGCAATTGCTTAACTTAGTTTTACATCTCCCAGGAAAACTATCCCTGAGAATTTACTGTGAAACTCTACTTACGTCCAAAATCCTTTTATTTTGCCACCAAAGCAGGGATTCTTTTATTTGCATACTTTTTTTTCTTCCAGTTGTACTGAGGTATAATTGACGTCCATCGCTGTATAAGTTTAAGGTGTACAGCATAATGATTTTACTTACGTACACTGTGAAATGATGACCACAATTCTAGTGAATATCCATCATCTCACAGAGATCCAAAAAGAAGGAAAAGAAAAAGAAATTTTTCCTTGATGAGAACTCTTAGGATTTACTCTTAACAACTTTCATATATAACATACAACAGTGTTAATTACATTATTTTTAAAAATAAATTTATTTATTTATTTATGGCTATGTTGGGTCTCTGTTGCTGCGCATAGGCTTTCTCTAGTTGGAGCAAGCGGGGGCTACTCTTCCTGTGGTGCATGGGCTTCTCATTGCGGTGGCTTCTCTTCTTGCGCAGCATGGGCTCTAGGCGTGTGGGCTTCAGGAGCTGAGGCTCACAGGCTCTAGAGCACAGGCTCAGTAGTTGTGGCTCACGGGCGTAGTTGCTCTGCAGCATGTGGGATCTTCCTGGACCAGGGCTTGAACCTGTGTCCCCTGCATTGGCAGGCGGATTCTTAACCACTGCGCCACCAGAGAAGCCTATTAATTACATTATTATTGACTGTATTCCCTA
>NW_006772276.1:314471-338356 GCF_000442215.2 Lipotes vexillifer
TCCCTACACTGTACATTTCATCCCCCTGACTTACTTATTTGTAACTGGAAGTTTATACCCTTAATTTCCCTCATCTATTTCACTCATTCTCCCACCTTCTGCCCCTCTGGCAATCACCTGTTCGTTCTCTGTATCCATGACTTCGTTTCTGTTTTGTTATATTTATTTTTTAGATTCTACATATGAATGAAATCATACGGTATTTGTCTTTCTCTGTCTGACTTATTTCACTTAACATAATACCTCTAGGTCCATCCACGTTGTCGTAAATGGCAAGATTTCATTCTTTTTAATGGCTGTGTAATGTTCGTGTGTGTGTGTATGTGTGTGTACATGCCACATCTTCTTTGTTTATCCATCGATGAGCACTTAGATTGCTTCCATATCTTGCTATTGTGAATAATGATATTTTCATACTTTTATGAAACGGTCTTATATAAAACTATATTATGTTAAACTATACTATCTTAATGATATTAATATATGTGTAACCTACATTTAAAATTCCATAGAATCTAATTATTGTCTGTCAAAGAGAAAAAAATAACATAGAAGTTTCAGTAGTTGAAAAGAACTCTAAGCAATCTCAAAGCAGACAAAATTTTTGAAATATAATATACAAATATATCTGGATAAGCTTCACATGTTTTCCTGTGAGCTGTTTCTTGAGCTGTTTCACATATTGAGGCTTGCTGTGGTGCCATGATAGCTAGAAGAAATTGTAGGAGCAAAAAATCTTAGCTAAGAAAAGTGGGTGATGTCACTCATTTGATAGAGAAAGATTGTAGGAGGATATAGATTCTGAGCTGGCTGAAGGTAAAGATTAAGGGAAATTTTCATAAGGATGAGAAAAATAAAAGTTATAGTATTATCTTAGCAATTACTTTCAAATACTGTCATAAAATAATAAAGAAAATTATGTGAAAATGGTGATATAATTTTTGGAATTATTTCTAAAAAAGATGTTTAGGGGTGATGATGGGGGTGGGGCAAAGGAGAAAGAAAACATTAATAATAAAAAATGGGAAATATTAGAACCTAACACGACTATCTACTAGGAGAGTATTTATCAAAATTTTATTGAAAGATCCTAAAGTTGTGTTTGTTATAATGAAAAATATTACATTAACATGGCTCTTGATAAGATGTAACCTGTATCTCCAAATAAAATTTTTGCATTTCCCTTATTCCAGCGCAAATCAGATTATAGCCATCATTTCATGGTAAATTATAAAAATAATCAATAAATTAAAAATAACCATAATATGACAGTAAATGATAACCTCAAACATTTTTGATCACTGTGTTTGTTGAAAATGTCAGATCTTATTCTGCCTACAGTAGATCGGGGAACCTCAGGAAATTGGAGGGATTTCGTGATATAAAATAGTTAAAATTTAAAGCATTTGATTTTCTGTTTTTAATTTTATTCAGCCAAGTATTATAAGACTCTCTCAATGCCTCCTAAGTGACAAATTCATTACATATTTATTGATCATTTATAATATTGGAATATTAAGCCCTGCAGTATTGGATGTTATGGGTGCTGGAGATATGTAGTGAAAAATACCAAGGTTAGTGTTCTCATAGCATCCACATTCCCTGGGAAAAGGACAATAAAAAGAAATGACAAATGCATGTAAAGTATACCAATTTGCATTAACTACTATCAGGAAATATTAAGAAGGGTAAGAGTAATTTTTTTTAGGGTAAGAATAATTTGAACAAATTACCCTAGCCTAGCTTCATTGAAATAAAATATTTCTATTCTGGTCCTTTCTATTGTCAAGGAATTTGCTAATAATAAACTCTGATAGTACAGTGAGACGCCATGACTAATTACACATAATTGGTTTCTTCACTTTTTCACATATTGCAGAGAGCACATTATGATTCCAGTAGATTTGGATCATGCATAGAAAAGATTTCAGGTAAAAGTGATCCACGGAAATAGACACTGACATCTTGTTTGCTGCCAGAAGCCACAAATAAATGGCTAGCAGAGTGTTGAATTAGCCCATGGACAGATGTATGGGAGTCTTGGAGCCAGATAGTTTTAATCAGGGGTGATTTTTAACCTTCTTAGAATTTTTACATTAGATGTAGCTAAATTGGATTGAGTACCTAATTTATTATGAACCTGGTTTAGGTTTTGGTCACTGAATGCATACATCTAAAATGTAACGGTTAGAAATCTCAGTAAAGTGTAAGCCCATTTGTCAGTAGAGTAAGTGATTCATAGTAGGTGATAAATAAATATTTTTTGAGGGACTAGCTTGTTCTGAGGAACTGAGCAGAAACTGAGGTTACTGCATCCTTGAAGGCTTTTGCTCAGTCTTGGGGCACAGGAAGGTAGAGGACCCAATCCACTATAGATAAAACTTTGTTGGAAAAAATATAAACCTGCCAAAATTTTAAAACTTCTTGTGAAATATTCTTTTTCAGGATTTAATTCACATACCAGACCTTTTACCCATTTAAAGTGTCCAGATTTCTTTTGTATATTCACAGGATGTTCAACCGTCATCACACTCCAACATTAGAACATTTTGTCCCCCATTAAAGAAACTCCAATCCCATTAGCAGTCACTCCTCATTCATCCAAACCCCTCAAAAATCCTAGGCAGCCCCTTACTTAGTTTCCATTTCTATAGATTTGCCTATCCTGGACATTTCATTCAGATTTGTTATGGCCAAATAAAATTCAGTTGTTTAGAAATGTTTGCCATATTTTGTTTATCCATTCATCAGTTGATGGACATTTGAGTTTCCACTTTCTGACTATTATGAATAATGCTTCTATAAGCATATGTGTACAAGTTTATCTGTGGAACTGTATTTTTATTTTTCTTGGGAATATACCTAGGAGTGGAATTGCTGGGTCATATGGTAACTCCGCATTTACTTTGTTAAGGAACTGTCAAACTGTTTTCCAAAATGGCTGTACCATTTTACATTCCTATCAGCAATTTATAAGGGTTCTAATTTTTCCATATTATCACCAACACTTGTTATTGTCTTCTTATTATAGCTATCCCTGTGGACTTGAAGTGGTATCTCATTATGATTTTGATTGGCATTTCCCTGATGACTAATGATGTCAAACATCTTTTAATGTGCTTATTGGTCATATGTATGTCTTATTTAGAGAAATATCTCTTCAGATCTCTTTGTCCATTTTTTAATTGGGCTATATGTCTTTTCACTGTAGAGTTGTAAAATTCTTTATATATTCTAGATACAAGTGCTTTATCAGATATATGGTTTGCAAATATTTTCTCCCATTCTGTGAGTCCAGGGATTGGCAACTTTTCTGAAGTTACATCATAAACCATCATGAATAATTTCATTATATTTGAGAGGATGTTTTATGGTAAAGGGATAAATGTTCATGAAACTACTGTGATTTTAAGGACCCTGATCAAGCCACTCAGAAGTATGGATGGAAATGCAATGAGGTAGTATTTTTTAGAAAGACTAGGAAGATTTCCTTCCTCTTCTTCCCACCCCCCACTTAAACTCATAAAGAGTTTTTTGGTTTTTAAAAAATAAGAACTTCTCTGTAAGGGTGTGAGGGTGAGGTTTAACACTGGCCCTGGATATGCCATTCAATCATTTATGTGTCATAAATTACTTCATTTAGTTTTCATAAGATCCCACTTGAAATCCCACCAACTCTTCCAATTCCTCACTCCTGTGAGTGTTTCCTCTACCATTTCCCTGCTGTTTCAGAAACCTGATTCTTCCAAAGAGCCCTTTCCCATGGAGCCTGCTCATTCTCTCGTGCTCTGTGTATCATAGATCCCCCAAATCTCATGTGAGTTGCATGCTATCTGGAAATCATCCCTATCCCTTCTCTTTACTGTAATTCACTGACATCTTGGCCACTCTCTCACGTCCATCAAGGCTTTAGTATCTTTCCCCTCAAACTTGAGGCTTATTATTATTTATTATTATTATACACTATTTATTATTATTCTAGGTGTCTTCATCCGTGTATTGACTGCTCATTTCTTCTTTACTACATCCAATAATTCCCTACTGTCCACTAGATCAGATTCAGACTTCTTAAAATAGTACTCAGTGCCTCTAACTTAATTGTCCAGCATTTTCATACCCAGTGCTTGATGCTAACTGACCATGAAAGCCAGAGATGTCCTTTTTGTGACCCAGCCAACTCCTACAACCTGTGTGTGTTTCTAGCTCTGTGCTTTTGCCTGTGTGATCCCTAGTATTTAGACTCTGCTTTTCTTATTCATATTCTGTCCGTCATTTAACACCCTATTTCAGTTCTGCTTTCTTTTCCCTGACTGCTCATCATGATTTCCTACTACACTTGTTTGAACCAGACAGTGATTACTTATTAAGAACTGGTTATTTACTACAGTTTCTGTACAGTTCAATTTAACACTTTAAGAGCACTCTGATTTTTCATGGTTTTGTGCTTGTAAGACTTTTCTTATCAATTGATAATAGACTTCTTGTGAGTAAGTAAATGTCTGCACATCTACCACAGTGCCTGAAAAGTGGCACATGGTCAGTAAGCACTGGTGTTTGTACACTGACTCTCTGATACCTTTGGGAATTCTTCAGTCGCTATCATTGAGATTATCTGAGTTTTGTTTAATAATAATAATAATAACCTATTATGTTGATTTTGGGGGGAAATGTGTGACTGAGATCACTCTGCACTTTCCTTCTCCTTGGATGAGTATGATTCCACATGAATGTGTTTTTTACACATTCATGATTAGACAGTGTTGGTTTTATGACAGTGCCTCAATATTGAGGTCTCAGGGCCTACATCAAAATACCGCAAAATCATTGATGATAGGAGAAAAGTATACACAGTTCATGTCCTGTAGTTCTATATGAAAGCTTGGGGATTCTCTGAATATGATCTTTAAATTTTTTTCTTTTTAGAATGCAGCTAACCAACACTATTAAGGCACTATTTATATTTGAGTGTTTCCTTTTCTCTGAGTGGAACAGCAAATCAACAGTGTGCAGCCTTCATGCTCATAGATGACAGAGGGCAGTGAATTGTGCTTACTTTGAATACCCACTTCTGTTGGTTTTAGTACAATGCAATATATGTGCTAATTTCTAGGCAGCAGTCTGAAATCTGCAACAGAAAATAACTGATATGTCTGCATAAACAACACACTTAATCTTTGGTAAAGTAATTTGAAAATTTGTGTTACATTTTATCAAGTGATAAAAATTTTAGATAGTATGTTTCTAAAACCTCTCAGGCATAAAGTCTACAGTGCTCTTGCTATTACTTGAACATCTTGCTCAACTATCCTGCTGTTACTTCTAAAGAAGTAATAAAAATGAAAAATGTGAAGGAAACAAATCAGAATTGGAAGGACATTTGTGGTGCCAATTATATACATTTACCATAGCACTTATCAAATTGTCATCATTAGATGTTTTTTTTTTTTGAGGGCAGAGGCTATGCTTTATTTCACTTCTGAACCTAGCACAATGCATGTTTCATAGGTGCTCAATAGATGGCTGCTGAATTTATATGTTTTTGGAGTGGGCTAATATATAATGAAGCTTTAATAATTTAGACTGAAAAAGTAGATTCTTAATATTTGACTCACTGACCACAAATTATATATTAATATATTCATAAATAACAATTAATACTCATATCATATTTAATACTTGAAAAAATGCTTTTTCACAACTACTGAATTCTTGAACAAGTGAATGACACCCAGTCCAATTGACCAGGACACTTGCACATACTATGTACATAATGTGTATGGGCTTGATCTCATAGCTGGAAGTTATGAATAGAGTGTGGTTTGGATTTTAGTCATTGTGGAAACATTTAAGCCTTATAAATGTGAACCATGTCCTTGTACTTTCCTTGTTTTAAAATTTTATTTTCCTAGAGATGATATTCTGCCTATCTTGCCTCTTCTTCACACTCAGGTAATACTTGTCAAATGTGAAAATTGTCTTGACAGAACACCAGAGAACTTTCTAGATACAAGATATTAAGAAACCGGTGCTAAATCACGGGGTACTACAAGAGGTAAAGCTGATGATTAGATAGAAAAAAATGCAAAGTTAAGCTATAGGTCACCATGTCCCACTCCTCCCTTCCACATATTCCTTCCACTTTAGGGAAAAGCAGAAAACCTTTTTCCTTAGTTATGCTTGCTCTCTCAAAGTATAAGAAACCAACGTGTCTCTTACCAAATACCTACATGCTTCCTGTATTCCATACTCTATCAAGTCCATGGTCCTCAGGATGTTTTTCTGAGGGGGATGAGTCTGGCTTCTTTCACTCAACATAATTATTTGGAGATACATCTATGTTTTTGCATGTTCAATGTTTGGTTCTTTTTCTTGTTGAAATGGTATTCTATGGTATGTATATGCAAACATTTGTTTTTACCAATTGATGAGGAATTTTGAGTATTTTTAATTATTTAAATTTAATTATTTAAATTTAATTTAATTATTTTAATAATTGTTAATTATTTTGAGTATTTTTAATTATTATAAGTATCTCTCTCCCAGAACACTTTGTTCATAACTCTAATGGAGCATTTCTCATAGTATGTTAAACTAGGTTGTTTTCATACATCCTCCATTAGACTATTCTTTTTTTTTTTTTTAACATCTTTATTGGGGTATAATTGCTTTACAGTGGTGGGTTAGTTTCTGCTTTATAACAAAGTGAATCAGTTATACATATGTTCCCATATCTCTTCCCTCTTTGTCTCCCTCCCTCCCACCCTCTCTATCCCACCCCTCCAGACAGCCACAAAGAACCGAACCGGTTTAAACCCCTGTGCCATGCGGCTGCTTCCCACTGGCTATCTACCTTACGTTTGTTAGTATATATATGTCCATGTCTCTCTCTTGCCCTATCACACCTCACCCTTGCCCCTCCCCATATCCTCAAGTCTTTTCTCCAGTAGGTCTGTGTCTTTATTCCTGTTTTACCCCTAGGTTCTTCATAACATTTTTTTTTCTTAAATTCCATATATATGTGTTAGCATACGGGATTTGTCCTTCTCTTTCTGACTTACTTCACTCTGTATGACAGACTCTAGGTCTATCCACCTCATTACAAATAGCTCAATTTCGTTTCTTTTTATGGTCCATTAGACTATTCTGACCCTTCAAGATAGGGGAACTGTAACTTTTTCCTCCTTTCTCTCCCAGCCCCTAGCATAGTGCTGTGGTTTTGAATTGGTACTCCATGTAAACAACCCTCTTAGGTCAAGCCAAAACTTTTTCTTGATCCTGTACTGTCTCCATCATCACCACTTATTGATTCATTCAAATCAGAAACTTGAGAGATGTTTGTTTGCTGTTTTTTGGAAATCTACTTTGTTTACGTATAATTCATACACAATAAGTCACATATTCTCTTTTTTCTAAATTTAAAAATTTTAATACAATTTCTAAAGATTATACTCCATATCTACCTATATTGGCTATATTCCCTGTGTTGTGTAATACATCCTTGTAGCCTGTCTTACACACAGTAGTTTGTACCTCCCATTCCCTCACCCCTGTGCTGCCCCCCACCCCACCCCCACCACTGGTAACCACTAGTTTGTTCTCTGTCTGTGAGTCTGCTTCTTTTTCTTATGGTGACTAGTTTGTTGTATTTTTTAGATTCCACATATAAGTGATATCATAGAGTATTTGTCTTCCTCTGTCTGACTTATTTCATTTAGCATCGTGCCCTCCAAGTCCACCTGTATTGCTGCAAATGGCAAAATTTCATTCTTTTTTATGGCAGAGTAGTACTCCATCGTGTATGTATGATATATGTGTGTGTGTATGTATATATATACACATATATATGTATAATGTGTGTGTATAAATATGTATATATAAATATATATATATAAATATAAATAAATATATATATATATGCATGCCACATCCTCTTTATCCATTCATCTGTTGATGGACACTTAGGTTGCTTCCTTATCTTGGTGATTGTAAATAATGCTGCTATGAACATTGGGGTGCATGTATCATTTCACATTAGTGTTTTTGTTTTTCTCAGATATATACCAGGAGTGGAATTTCTGGGTCATGTGGTAGTTCTATTTTTAGTTTTCTGAGAAATATCCATACTGTTTTCCAAGGTGGCTGTACCAGTTTACATTCCCACCATCAGTATACGAAGGTTCCCTTTTCTCCACATCCTTGCCAGTGTTTGTTATTTGTGTTCTTTTTGATGTTAGCCATTCTGACAGGTTTGAGGTGATATCACTGTGATTTTGATTTGCATTTTCCTGATGATTATTGATGTTGAGCATTTTTTTAGGTGCCTGTTGGCCATCTGCTTTCCTTTTTGGAAAAATGTTTATTCAGTTCTTCTGTCTCTCTCTTTTTTTTTTTTTGCCATGTGGCATGGCTTGTGAGATCTTAGTTCCCTGACCAGGGATTGAACCTGGGCCCCAGCAGTGAAAGTGCCGAGTCCTAACCACTGGACCACCAGGGAATTCCCTGCCCATATTTTAATTTCTTTTTTTTATGTTCAGTTGTATGAACTGTTTATGTATGTTGAATATTAATCCCTTATTGGTCGTATCATTTGCAAATATTTTCTCCCATTTAGTAGGTTGTCTTTTTGTTTTGTTTATGGTTTCCTTTGCCGTGTAAAGCCATTTGTTTAATTAGGTCCCATTTGTTTATTTTTTCCTTTTATTTCCTTTACTTTAGAAGATGGATCCATAAAATATTGCTGCAATTTATGTCAAAGAGCATTCTGCCTATGTTTTCCTCTAGGAGTTTTATACTACAAAGCTACAGTAATCAAAACAGTATGGTACTGGCACAGAAACAGACACATAGATCAATGGACAGGATAGAGAGCCCAGGAATAAACCCACACATTTATGGTCAATTAGTCTACAATTAAGGAGGCAAGAATATACAATGGGGAAAAGACACTCTTCAGTAAGTGGTGTGGGAAAACTGGATAGCTATGTGTAAAAGAGTGAAATTAGAACATTCTCTAGCACCATCTACAAAAATAAACTCAAAATGGATTAAAGACCTAAATGTAAGACCAGATACTATAAAACTCACACATTCTAAGTAGGTAGATCAATGACTTTGAAAAGTGTATAGAGCTGTATAAACCATCAAACCAATTAAGATATAGAACATTTTAATCTCTCACCAAAGTTCACTCTTGAACCTTGACAGTTTCAAACTGTCAGTCTCTTGCAACTCTCTGTCCCAGGCAATTACTGATCTGATTTCTATCAATATAAAGTGGTTTTGTCTGACTTAAAATTTCATTTAAATTAAATTATTCAGTATGTACTCTTTTTTATTTCCAGTTTCTTTCAATTTGCATAATATCTGTAAGGTTCAACCATATTGCATTGATTTGTCCTTTTAATTGAGGGTGTTTAATCCATTTACATTTAGTATAATCATTGAAATATCTGGGTTTAAGTGTACCATCTACTTTATTTTTTTCCATTTTGTCACATCTACTTTTTCATCTGTTGCTCATTTGTTGACTTCTTTTAGGTTTATTGAATATTTTTTTGCATGTATGTTTCATTTTATTTCCTCTGTTGACTCCTTAGCTATACCCTTTATTATTATTTTTAGTGGTTGCTCTAGGGCTTACAATATATATCCTAACATAGCATAGTCTATGTAAAACTAACACTCTACCTTTTCGTGTTTCTTACATACTTTACAAACATCCCACTTCTCATTTCACAAATATAATAATGTTAATCAGTATTATTCCATTTATACCTTTTCTCAAATTCACTTTTTCATTTAAAATCACTCAAATGACTTTCCCTTTTTTTCTGGTACTAAGTTAACTCCTAACATGGCTTATCAAATTCATTATGTTTTGAGTCTTGTCCACATCTCTAACTTTATCTACTACTGCTTCAATTCCAGGAATACTGATATTCTTACAATTCTTCAAATACATCTGGCTATTTCAAACCTCTGTGTCTTATGTAAATTGTTCCTCTGTCTGGAATACCCATTCTCTTTTGCCATTTAAAATTTTTTTCTGAGGGATTATATGTCTGTGAAATTTTTCCTGACTCCTCTCCCTCCAGGCAGAGTTAATTATTCTCTACTCTGTTCTGCTTCTGTGCCTTCTGTATACTTGTATCAGATGCTTCTTGCACCATTTCAAATTTACTTGGCCTTACCTCTTATTTCAGCTACAACTGCATTGACCATTTCTGTGAAGATGCTGTCCATCTTCAAGCAGATACAACTTGACAGTGCCCTGCCTCAGTTTAACCTCTCACTTTCCCACTCTAACCTTCATGGATTCTTTATTTGATGGTGAAATAGCATGGGGCACCCCTGGGATTTTGCCCAGCACTCAAGCATGTGCAACACAAGAAATGATGGGGAGTTATTGCCCTGGGGGACACCTGTGACCAATGAAGAGCAGAGTGATGAGTAAATGCTTCCTGCTTTCTTCCCCTGGGAGGTTATTAGGTATCCTATAAGGCTGAGTATCCAACCATCTGTATGGGTGGCCAGTCAATTCAATAACAAATCATTTTTTGACTTTCCTTCCTTCCGTCTTTGCTCCATCTTCCCTAAATCTTGTTCCCTGAATCATACTTCTTTGTCTTAGGCTCTGTGTTCTGAGGAAACCAGGCTGAGAAAATACAATTATTACCTGTACAACATTGTCTTTAAATGTGTTGCTTCCTCCAGACCAGTGACTTTTCAAACCTCTTAAAGCAGTAATATATTAAGCCCCAAAATATACAACTGGTAAAAGTAGAGCAATTCCGATTGGAATGAGAATGAAGCCAGAGGTTTTATAAAACAAAAAACAATATACTAATTAAGCTATGAACTTCATGAGAGTTAGAATATATGTCTTTTTAATCTTTGGCTCCTAAGAACCTGGTATAGTGGCTGGCTCCCAGCAGGTAGTCAATAATATTTATTAAACTGAACTAAATTTAATTGAGGGAAACTAAAGTGTATAAAATATAAATAATTTCATTTAGTCTACAGTGATTATGGATAAAAGAAGAAACAAAACAAATATAATCCTAATACTTTTTCTGGAAGCATGAGGTTTATTAGAAAGGCAATAAAACTTTATCTGTAAGCTCAAGTTTTTCTATTCTTGACTTTGTATATTAATTTTCAGATGGTTGTTCAGACTTCTCCTTTATGTCATCAGTAATAAATTGAAATTGAATTTTTAAAAATCCCCCACATTTTTGAAATTGTTTATTAATAAAGGTGAAAGGGATGGGAAAGTTATTATTTACAACTATTTTATGGTCATCAGTGTGGAACAGGTGAGATAAAAAGCTAAAGATAATATCTAGAAAATAAATATGCCACTACAGAATCAAAGAGCCACAAATGCAAGTTCCTCTTATGTACTGTGATGATAATCAGTATTGAAGGGTGTTGTCATTTCTTTTTCTTTTTTTTTTTTTTCTGTCGTAATTTCTTAAACGTGACAAAAACTCCAGAGGGATAGACTTCTTGAATTAGTTATTGTGAACAAGGTTTTCTGAGCATTCAGAGGTGGGGAAAAAAATGAAAAAAAAAAAACTGGCCTGGAAATTTATGCTCTTAAAAAATTTATCCGAGTATATTTTTGTATGAATAAGGTATTTTATCAATTGGTCCATCAATTCACCTACTCACTCACCCACCCATTATAATGGTGTTAATATTGGCGTTTAAAAAAGCCTATGTGAGAATCTGTTCTTTACCATCAGTCAATGAATTTTTTTCAATCATATTTCTTTAAATAAGAACTTTAAACTTTTATGGATAGAAAGTTAGTGACTGATTTCCATTTTCTTTATTGTAAAAATTGGGGCTTGTTTATGAGAGTTGTGAGAAAAATACAGTCTTAAAATACATCTATCCAGTCATTCAACATGTATGTCAATAACACATACTTTGTGCTGAGTGCTAGGGTTCAGTGGTGAATATAGTTAGTAGATTTTAGAGATGGAAGGAACACCATGAGATGTTCTAGGATGGGCTGGTAAGGCATAGTTACTGACTAATGAGACACAGACATGGAGAAAGGTTGTGACTTGCCCAAGATCAGAGCTTTCAAATTATTCCTCAGAATATATAAGGTTATTTTTAGATATCATTTTGATTTGCATTAATCTTCTAAGCATTACTGAATGGTAAACTACAAAGGTAGACAATGGTAAAATGTCATTGCACAAATGAGAACATTAAAAAAGGATACTCTTTAGAAGAGGGAGGGTTAGGGATAGATTAGGATGGAGTGGGGGAAATAATTTAGGATCATTTCAGTTCATCTGGAAATTTTTCAGACTTGAGTCTTTTCCCCTGTTGAGTTGCATATGGCTTAAAGAGTTGAAAAATAAACTAATGTTTATTGAGAATCTAATATATGCTAGGCACTTTAATGTATATTAACTCATTTAATATTCACAACGACTCCGTAAAATACTGTATTGTTAAGTCTGAATGGCTGTTTCAGCTTAGTGTTAGAGTGTGTGTGTCGTTCCCTAACAGTTGTCATCGTCCAGAGTCTGACACACAACTCTTGTGTTCAGTAACTGGACTATTATGTGGTCAACCAGAGGTTAACGGGCCCAGGCAAATTGGTCCCTTCTAACCAAACTCATAAGAGTCTGGTTATAAATCAGAGCATCAATTTACAAGTCTCTATGAGGAAATTAACTGCCAAGTAGACCAAATATTCATGTCAGCTTGTCAGAACATTTTCTTCCCTGAGGAGAAGAACGCTTGGGAAATGAAGGACAGGAGAATGCCAAGGAAGTATAAAATTAGAAGAAAGTGAGTTGAATGCTCTTAATAAGGAGAGTGTCACGCAGTTACTGGTGCCCCATGTGCCTTCTCCACATAGGAATATATCTGCCTGGCTAAGGGATCTGAATACTCTTTTTACCGAGTCAGGTCTCTCTGTCAATATTGTTTAAGATCATGGCCAGTTGTGGACTCAGCTGCAGTAAGAGAGAATAGATTGGGAGAGTCTGAGACTTTGTTCAAAACAAGCCCTCTAGTTTGGGCCAAGCATCTGCAGATGCTAGAAGAAGGAACAGAGAGGCAGCTTTGGAATAAATATAGTAATCGGGTTAGAGATTATGACAATAATCATCTCTAACAGTGACTCAAGATTTATTATGTGTTAGAAATTGTGCTAAGAACTTTACATCAGTTACCTAACTTAATTCGCACAGCAACCATCTCTGATAGACGCTGTTAATATTCCTATTTTATAGATGAGAAAACTGAAGTTTAGAAAAGTTAAAGAAATATACTGGAAAGTGGAATCTTAACATAGGATAGTCCAAACTGGATTGGGGGCATCTCAAGTTTACTGTGTGCAAAGTTGAACTCTTCATTTCTTCTTAAAACACATTCCTCCTCCAGGTCTGAAGCCTCTGGGTACTAGATCCCTTCTCTCCCTCCCTCCTTCCTTCCTTCTTTCTCTCCCTACTTCTATCCTTCCTTCCTTCCCTACTTCACTCCCTCCACTCTCAGTTCCTGACATCAGAAAATCCAGTAAATTTTACCTCCAAAATACATAGTGGATCTTTCCCCTTTTCTCCAGCTCTGCAGTCACCTCTCTAGCCCAGTTATGGACCACCTCCTGCAGCTGCTAGCCCTCCTCCCCTACAAACCAATCACTGTCCAAAGAGTGGTATTTTTCTTTACTGAGGTAAAATTCATGTAACATAAAATTAGTCATTTTAATCATTTAAAAAGTGTACAATTGAGTAGCTTTTAGTACATTCACAATGTTTTGCAACCATCACTACTGTCTAATTCTAGGACATTTTCAAAAAGAACCCCTCATCGGGCTTCCCTGGTGGCGCAGTGGTTGAGAGTCCGCCTGCCGATGCAGGCGACACGGGTTCGTGCCCCGGTCCGGGAAGATCCCATATGCCGCGGAGCGGCTGGGCCCGTGAGCCATGGCCGCTGAGTCTGCGCGTCCGGAGCCTGTACTCCGCAACGGGAGAGGCCACAGCAGTGAGAGGCCCGCGTACCGCAAAAAAAAAAAAAAAACAAACAAAAAAAACCCTCATCTGTTAAGCACTTTCCATTCTTCTTCCCCTGGAAACCACTAATCTACTTTCTGCCTTCGTGAATTTGCCTGTTCTGGACATTTCATGTAAATGCAATCATACATTTGTGGCCTTTTGTGTCTGACTTCTTTCACGAGAAATAATGTTTTCAAGGTTCATCCATGATGGAACATGTTTCAGTACTTAATTCCTTTCTGTGGCTGAATAACATTTTATTATATTGATATATCACATTTTGTTTATCCATTCATCAGTTGATAGACATTTGGGTTGTTTCCACTTTTTGGCTATTATGAATAATGCTGCTGTGGACATGTTTTTGTTTTTGTTTTGTTTCTGATTTTTAAAATTTTTATTTATTTTTTTATTGGAGTATAATTGCTTTACAGTGTTGTGTTAGTTTCTGCTGTACAGTGAAGTGAATCAGCTATATGTATACATTATCTCCTCCCTCTTGGACCTCCCCTCACCCCTCATCCCACCTATCTAGGACATCACAGAGCACTGAGCTGAGCTTCCTGTGCTTTATAGCAGGTTCCCACTAGCTATCTATTTTACACATGGTGGTGTATATATGTCAATCCTAATCTCCCAATTCATCCCACCCTCCCCTTCCCCTTCTGTGTCCCCATGTCCATTCTCTATGTCTGTGTCTCTATTCCTGCCCTGGAAATAGTTCATCTGTACCATTTTTCTAGATTCCACATATATACATTAATATGGGATATTTGTTTTTCTCTTTGTGACTTATTTCAGTCTGTATGACAGACTCTAGGTCCATCCACATCTCTACAAATGACCCAATTTTGTTCTTTTTTATGGCTGAGTAATATTCCATTGTATATATGTACCACATCTTCTTTATCCACTCATCTGTTGTTGGACATTTAATTTGTTTCCATGTCCTGGCACTATAAAACTCTTAGAGGAAAACATAGGAAAAACACTCTTTGACATAAACCACAGCAAGATCTTTTTTGACCCACCTCCTAGAGAAATGGAAATAAAAACAAAAATAAACAAATGGGATGTAATTAAACTTAAAAGCTTTTGCATAACAAAGGAAACCATAAACAAAACAAAAAGACAACCCTCAGTATGGGAGAAAATATTTGCAAACGAAGCAACTGACAAAGGATCAATCTCCAAAATATACAAACAGCTCATGGAGATAAATATAAAAACAAAACAAAACAAAACAACCCAACTGAAAAATGGGCCTAAGACCTAAATAGACATCTCTCCAAAGAAGACATACAGATGGCCAACAGGCATGTGAAAAGATGCTCAACATCACTAATTATTAGAGAAATGCAAATCAAAGCTACAATCAGGTATCTCACACTGGTCAGAATGGCCATCATCAAAAAATCTACAGACAACAAATGCTGGAGAGGGTGCGGAGAAAAGGGAACCCTCTTGCACTGTTGGTGGGAATGTAAACGGATACAGCCACTGTGGAGAACAGTATGGAGGTTCCTTAGAAAACTAAAAATAGAACTACCATATGACCCAGCAATCCCACACCTGGGCATATACCCTGAAAAAACTGTAATTCAAAAGGACACATGTACCCCATGTTTTTGTTTTAACACCTGTTTTCAACTCACTAGTGTAATCTTTTAAAAATGAAAATCATGTGGTTTCCCTATTTAAAAGCCTTCAGTGGCTTCTCATTACAATCATGTTATAATCCAGATGCCTTCCTTTGCCCCATAAGGGTTTGCATGCTCTGCCTCTCCTTTCTCATTTAGGCATCTTTCCTCATCCCTCAATATGTTGCAGCCACACTTGCCTCCATTTAGTTCCTCCAACTTCCCAAGCCTTTTTAAGAGTACGTACACCTGCTGTTTTCTCACCTGAAATGCTCTTTCCATTACTTCACTTTATCCTTCAAATCTTCATCCTTAATGTTACCTTCCCTGAGAGGTTTTTCCCTGACTACATTATTTCCTATTTCCTTCCTAATACTTTTCCCACCTTGTAATTACATGGTTGTTTCTACTGTCTGTCACCCTCACAAGAATGTAAGTTCCTTAAGGTCAGGAATTAAAGTATACCCTTTTTCATCATTACTATCTGCACCTGTGCTTAGCACAATACTTGACATGGAAGAGGTACTCCATAAGTGTTTGTTGAATAAATAAATAAATGAGAAAGATCACAGGTGTTGGATGTGAGATGCAATAATTCAACATGTAGTTACAGAGGTATACTAACAAAAAGGAAGAGCAAGATGGTGGGGAATCTTCAGTTATGCTAACATTTGAAAATCTACGCAGGTGAGTGGTCAACAGAGCAAGTCAGTCATTGGTTCAAGATGGGAATTTGGTCAAGGAGTCAGAGCAAAACCTCTGCATATAAAGTCAGAGTTATGGAAAAAAGAGCACAGTTAATTTGATGTCAGCTCCAGAGAAGCTGGCTAAATTTTCTTAAATATCACCTTTCTAAAATGAGGATTGCGTCTAGAAACCAGGCTGGGACTGAGGTTAGAGCCATAGCTTTTGGGACAAGAAGGACGCAAAAGATGAGGAACTAGGCAGGGATGACAAACCCAAAACTGTGTTAAAGAAACACTAATAGACTTATGCTCTTCAGATCATCAATCTCCTTTTCACACTTTTAATTAGCACTTCATCCTTATCTACTTGATGTGAGTAGATTGTGGCCAAATCACATCATGTTCCCTTGCCTCCTGGATAATGACCGCTGAGGTCCTTTCTAGCTCTGAAAACCTATGATCCTCCACACCACAGTTTCCAAGTCTCAAATGATATTTCACCGTACACAATTGATGTTGGCTCTTTCTTGATGATTTCATTGGTAAACAGTATTCATGGACATAAGAAGTGTTATATGTGTCTGTGGGTCCTTGTGGGTCCTTTCAGACAGAGTGGCACTTCTAGACTTGACTGCTTGACTCAGAAAAACAGCATATTTTGGAGCCTGTAGCCCTTAATCTACTGACTAGAAATAGAACTTCAGAAATAAAGAATTTGAGTAATATTTAGTAGCAAAATTGCCTAAATTATTGTTTAATATAGTGGTTGATTAATGGTAAGCACATATGTTTAAAAAAATCATTAAATTTTAGAAAGTTAACATCCAAAGTATTTTTTTCACTGAAGCTATTAGATCAATCCTTTCTCTGAGGATTTCATTTTGATTCTTTCTGAACACAAAATTAAACTAGTAGAATAGAATGTCACTGGTACCTAAATTACAGGATTAGACTAAATCTTTCTTATTCTCACTGTGCAATGAAACATGATAAAAATGAGAATTAGCCTGTACAAACCAGAGATATGTTAACAAGATTCTCAGACAAGTGTTAGACATTTTCCATGACTGATTAGGTAGCACTGTAATGAGACAGAGCTAGTCTTGGATTACAATTAGAAGTTTGAAGCAAGAACTTGAAGTGTTAAACAAATTTTATGGAGTACAAAAATGGTTAAGTGGTGCAATATGAAATGTCAGCTCTGGGCTTCTTAACATGTAACACTGAAAATGTAAAGTTAAAGAAAAATGTGATAACTTTTAAAGATAGATCTAAAAATAACTTTTGAAAAAGTCTTGAATTTGGACTTACTTATAAGGAATAAAAACATGAATCAAGGAGAAGATATTTAAGGAAAAGAATGGTTACATAAGCAAATGTAGAAGGACTAATGGAAGTAGAAAATCACCATTTTGCAACCACTATGGAAACAGTGGATTCAGAAGAATAATCAATGGATGCCAAAAGTTTGAGGAGGAATGGGATATTTATGTGTTACCAGAGTATCTCCTTAGAGATTATTTATTAATTACAAAGCGAGAAATGGTAACTTTACAGTGGGGAAACTTGACTGCCACTAATTTATTGAGTGATCAAAATTAACATCACCAATGATGGGATAAACTAAGATTTGATTCCTAACATGATACACTGAGAAAGTCACAGCATCGTTTCTGTAGTATTCCTGCCAAAAATGCATAAGTCGAATCTAATCATGTGGAAACATCAGACAGACTCAAAAAGGCATTCTTCAAAATAACTACCTTGGTACTGTTGAAAAATTTCAATGTCATGAAAAAAGTGTGAACTGTTTCCAGTAAAGGAGACTGACAAGACATGCCAAAAACATGTGATTTGTGATCTTTGATCTGTATCAGAGAAAAAAAAATTCTGTAAAGGACATTATTGAGACAATTGGAGAAAAAGAAGTAAACACCATAAATTAGGTAAAGGTGTTATGTAAATGTTATATTCCTGGATTTGATAAATGTGCTGTGGTCACATAAGAGAATAACCTTGTTCTTAGGAAATGAAGAATATCCTTGTACTTAGGGATAAAAAGGCATGATTCTGCAAATAACTCTCAAATGGTTCAGGAAGAATATTTTGTGGTGTGTGTATGTGTTTGTGTGTATGGGTAGATAGGAGAAATATGGGCAAGTGGTAACAGTTGGTGAATTTGGTTGAAGGGTATACGACGGTTCTTTGTTCTATTCTTCAAACTCTTCTGTAAGTTTCAAATTATTTCAACATAAAAAGTTAAAGAAAAAAATGAGTCATTTTTAATCATCTACCTGAGGAAAGGTGTTCTTTTCTGCTTGAGTCACTGTCACTGAATAGAAAACATTTGACAGTGCCAAACTGCAAGTGTGGGCCCCATGAGGCAGAACTGATAGCAGAGTTGGTAGATGAACTTGCAGTATTATTTATCAGTATAATTCAGAAAACAAGGTCGAGTTTCTTATAACTCTCTCTGAAGATTGTTACCTTATGTGGATAATTCAGTTCATTTTATAAATATTAAAAGGGCTCCTATTATATGTCAAAAACTTTGCTAGGCACTGGGGCTACAGTGATGACTGAATCCCTTGTTCTCAGGTTATTGACAGTTGGGGAGGGGAGGACAGCTATAAAAATAAATTTAATATGAGATAGTAAAAGTAAACATAGAAAAACAGACCCAATAATTAAGATGGTATCAGAGAGGAGGGTTTGGTGTGGTTGAGGGGAATGACAGTGAGGCCCAGGAGTTTTCCATTTGGTAGGGGTGGAGGGATGGAGCAGTAGAGATTCCTGGCAAAGGGAGCAGTAAGGGCAGAGGCAGGAGATGTAAGAAAGCTTGGATTGTTTGGGGGACTCTTAGCAATTTGGTATTGTTGAAGTGTAACATAGCTTTCTGATTTTCAGTTTGTAATAATAAAAGATTAGTTTTTAGTTTAGTAATAGTTATGAATATTGATAAGACACTAAAAGAGTATAAAATAATTAACACTAGAGAACATACAGTACAAACTGATCCTTTCATAAGCTGTTCTTATTTTGTATAATGTGGCATTTAAAAAAAATAACTTGGGATTCCTCCTATTTGACCTTTGTACCTTTTGCAGCTTTTGTCAAATTTAAATAATATATGGACTCTTTTTTTTAAGGAAAGAAATTCCCATAATTCTTAACAGGTACATCTTCAGATGCTTAGTGGCTGGCGGATCTCAGTTTGAGAATAAAAATGCCTTTTAATTACAAATTACTACTATAAAAGAGATATTTTGTTTTCAATTGGCAAAAGTGTTTTGGATCATCAAAATGAAAATAAAACAAATAAAACAGAATCATCAAACAATGAAAAATATTTACAGTCTTTGAGTCAAAAGCTTAATATTCATATGCAAGCTTTACACAAATCTGTAAATAATACATTCAGACACCCATAAGTTCATGGGCAAACAACCTGATAAATAATTTACAAAAGATGAAATAAAAATGACTAGTAAGCATTTAAAATGTCCACCTTCATAATAATTTAAAAAGTAATTTATAATGAGAGACCCTTTTTGACCTGTAAAATTAGTAGATATTTTTAAAAAGTATAACTTGGGTTGATGAGAATTTTTAATAATAGAAAAAAATTGCAAGCAATCTAGTTATCCAACAGTGTGGAAATAGTTAAATAAAATATGCATTGATGTAGTATGATATTACCTGGACATTAAAATGTTGGTTTTGAAAAATTTTAAATAGAACTGCCTATGCTTCTTATAAATTAAGTGTAAGAAGCAGTGAACAAAAAGTATGATTTCCCCTTGTCAGAATTTACATAGAGGATTTTGATAAGTATACTATGGTAATAGAAGATGTTATCAGTAGGAGAAACTGGGTGAAGAGTATACAGGAACTCTCTCAGTACTATTTTTGCAGCTTCTCTAAGTCTAAAATTATTTCAAAATAAAAAGTTAAAAAACATACATAGAAAAAGGACCAATAGGAAAAACAACCAAATCTTAGTAGTAATTTCTACGTGGTAAAATTAAGTAGCTTTTCCCTTTCATTTAAAAGATGCTTTTCTGTAACAAATTTTTACAAGTTATATGTTATATCATCATCATCACATACATATACAACTCCTCTCCTTAAAATTAGAACCAAAAAAAAGCTAAACTTGAAAGAAATATACCATTTACCACAATCAGTTTGTTGATCAGTGTGGCAGCTAAATATAAAAACATGAATGTGAGTGCTGAAAAAGGGTCCATATGGGTGGAGGATAATACAGAGATATCAACTGTGTAGGGATGCATTTTACAGGTGGATGTGAAGTGTGAGAGTAGATAATAAAAATAAGGACAGAGATAGATTTAGGAGACTGTGGCACTGAGAATTTTATTTTAGTAGTAAAGAAGAACAGGAAGTTGTCTCAAAAAAGAGTAGATACCTGCAGTATTTTATGTTAGAGGAGAATTAAGCTAATTCTCTGGGTTTCTAGGGAGCGTAAATCATAGTAGGTTGTGGGAGTATTCCCCAAAGGTTTTTTTTTTACATCTTTTTTAGAGTATAATTGCTTTACAATGGTGTGTTAGTTTCTGCTTTATAACAAAGTGAATCAGTTATACATATACATATGTTCCCATTTGTGACCGCCTGGAGGGGTGGGATAGGGAGGGTGGGAGGGAGGGAGACGCAAGAGGGAAGCAAAGGTTTGTTTTTAATAAGTTAAAATTATTTCCTTTAAATAACTATCTTCATACTTGTTTTTATCACAGACTCCTTTCTAAGCAGCTCAACTTTGCAGTGGTTCAGGTCTTCTGAAGAGACAGCCTCTTAATGAGTGATGAAGGTAATCATCTACTCGAATTAAGTCCTTCTTGATGTAGACTTTTGTGTAAAATATTACTTGTTCAATATTAAATAAGGACAAATAGAAAAATGAATATATACTATGGTGTTACTAGGAGCCATACCTGAAAAACTGCAGTATATTAGACACTGTGTTTATCAGTCTTTTCCTATCTCAAGACCTCTGAGATGCATGGCATCCTCCCTTCTATGCCTGGGGGCTCCCTATAGCAGTGATTCTGGGGAAGGTGTGGTGAGCAGGGGCTATGTGGTTTGTAAAAGCACATCACCATGCATACTCAAGTCAATTCTGAAACTGCTCCCTTTCTCCTGCATTGCCCCCTCCACTTTAAGAGTTATTGCTAAAAAAAAAAAATAATTAAAAAATAAATAAATAAAAAGAGTTATTGCTAGAATCAGAATCCTTCACATTTTTCTTAAAGGATTATTATTTTCAGCACCCTTTCTCATTTTTCTCATTGGGAAGCCAGAGCTTGCTCTTCAGTGAAGCAAAATGGTATCAGAAGTTGTTCCTTCGAGAGGGACCTAGAGGCTTCACTTTAAATTCTGACCCTGATTCCTACTGTCTTCATAATTAGGTTTTAAGCCCCTGGCAGGGAAAGATCAGGTCTTATCCACCTTTTTACTTTCTTCAGTGTTAGCCTTTAACTTTCTTTTTTAAATTTTTAATTCTTTTGAATTTTATTTTTTTACACAGCAGGTTCTTATTAGTTATCTATTTTATACATATTAGTGTATACATGTCAATCCCAATCTCCCAATTCAGCACACCACCACCCCCCATCCCCGCCACTTTCCCCCCTTGGTGCCCATACGTTTGTTCTCTACATCTGTGTCTCTATTTCTGCCTTGCAAACCGGTTCATATGTACCATTTTTCTAGATTCCATATATGCGTTAATAGCCTTTAACTTTCAAAAAGGTAGTTACGTAGTAAATATTTACTGAAAATGAATACTGTTTTCCTTAAGGGCAAATTTTATTCCTTCATGAAGGAAAATCTATTCCTTGCCATGAAAAGAACAGTAAATGTTGCATAAATACAAATGAAAATGGAAGGTACAGAGTGTGTAGCTTAAAGCTGAGCAGGAGCTTTGATCTTTGGCTGAGTCTTTTAAAAAGATTATAAGGGTTATTAAAAATAGGATCTAAAGGTCTAACGACTTTAGAAAGGGCCCAAGAATATGTCTAAATCTGCATAGGCTCCTGAAGGCTGCAAGCACATTGCAGTGTTTTGATCATCACTGACAGGGACCTCTGCTCCAATGAATGTGTTACAGGGGAATCTGTGTCTAGAGCCTCTGCCCTCTGAGTGTGGATTGCAGTTGTTCCTCAGGTTTGAAAACTGGGGAATGACAGATTTAAAAGACATTTTCTTTTATGCAAATATACAGTATTATTAACATTCTCATGCCTGGGGCAGATTACTTCAGTTGTTTAGGCCTTTGTGCTCCTTTGTAAAAGAGAATAGCAATAATCACCTCATAGACCAAGGTAAGGATCAGATTGGCACAATGTCTGCGGAGTAGTATGGATATGATGAATAAACAGTGGTTTTTATTTTATTCACAAATTGAAATTCAGAAGTATGTTACAAATGTTTAAGTATACTTGAAGTAGAATTACTGGGGTCATATTATACCTCAGCTCCATTGTAGTTTAGGTTGGCTTATGTGAACAGAGAGCAGGGCATTGCTACCATGTCTAACAATGCTTTACGGGAAGACAGTTTCTCAAAACCACATAACTGGCATGCTTCTAGAGTTGTGGAACCATGATGCACTCGTAGGTTGAGTGGTCCCCAGCTCTTTTCCCTGTTGCTCATTTGATATTTATCTCCTTTCTTGAATATTGGCTGTTAGATAACCTAGAAGAGATACCACAACTTTCACCATCAGGAAAAAACCATTTCTTTCACAGGTAATATCTACTTTTAAAACTTCTACTAATGGATGCTTCTCTTGGCCTTCATTTAAGGTCAAGTGGCTTGCAGGCCTCTGACCTTAAATTAATGAATGACTTTCTCTTTGCCATTTTTATTTTATTTTATTTTATTTTATTTTTTTGCGGTACGCGGGTCTCTCACTGATGCGGCCCCTCCCGCTGCGGATCACAGGCTCCGGACGTGCAGGCCCAGCGGCCATGGCTCACGGGCCCATCCGCTCCGCGGCATGTGGGATCTTCCCGGACCGGAGCACGAACCCACGTCCCCTGCATCGGCAGGCGGACTCCCAACCACTGCGCCACCAGGGAAGCCCCTCTTTGCCATTTTTAAGTTAGACTCCTTGGACATGAGTCATTACTCAACTCACTTTGTAAGGACACTTACTTTTCATTTTTTTTAAAAAAATTATTAATTTATTATTTTTGGCTGCATTGGGTGTTCGTTGCTGCGTGCGGGCTTTCTCTAGTTGTGGCGAGCGGGGGCTACTCTTCCTTGTGGTGCACGGGCTTCTCAATGCAGTGGCTTCTCTTGTTGAGGAGCATGGGCTTTAGGCACATGGGCTTCAGTAGTTGTGGCATGTGGGCTCAGTAGTGGTGGCACATGGGCTCTAGAGTGCAGGCTCAGTAGTTGTGGCGCACGGGCTTAGTTGCTCCGCGGCATGTGGAATCTTCCCGGACCAGGGCTCGAACCGGTATCCACTGCACCACTGCACTGGCAGGCAGATTCTTTTTTTTTTTTTT